>NC_056033.1:19584208-20184208 GCF_004379255.2 Salvia splendens | reverse complement strand
ACATGCTTCGCAGTCAAATAATACATGCATACATGAATTTCGCGAAATTTAAATCCAAATAATCAGAGCCAAAAACCTGGCTCTGATACCAATTGAAGGGGTTGGCCGCGGAAGCATGCACGAGATCCGATCACATAAAACTGATCTATTTAGCAGATTATTTAGAAAAATTCTATTCGCGTAATTATCACATGTATCATGCTCATAACTTGAATTAAAACATGCTTTAGCATATAAAATCCCTAAAACATGCTCACTACGGAATTATCCAATTTACCTCGTTGATTCAATCAAGAATCGATGATGGCTTGCTCCGTCTCCACGTGAAGATCTTCAGTACTCGACCTCTGATCTTCTGACTGGTGTCCCGGACTGTATACCAATATTTGTGTGGGCAAATCTCACCAGAATACTAGGACTCGAATAACGAAGACAAAACTCAGCTCACGGAGAGAGCAATTTTCGAATTCTCTCTCTTTCTAGAGGGGGACGAAAATTCTTGCTACAATAATTATTTTTTCTGTCTCCTTTATTCTCCTATTTATATTAAGTCACATATTGGGCCCAGTCAGGGATCTAAGGAAGAATTTGGACATGGCCTCACCCAATTAGCTTTTTACTAATTAAATTGAACCCACAATTTAATATAAGCTTATATTGGAATATTACAAGCAGCCACTACAGAAGTAATATTGCACTGCCTTTCCAAATCCGAAATTACAAGTATTCCGGGTTTCCTTTTATTTGTTTAATTCATTTCCCGCGCTTAAGATAGAAACATCCATTAATTAATTAATGTTTGTTATGGACTTAATTAATTAACATATTTTATTCTCCAAGAGTGGACTTAGCAAGAAACTCTTATTTATTATTCATAGAGTAATTAAACTCCAACTAGTTTGGTTCCGAATAATAAAACCTTGTTTTGAGCTCCTCTTGTGGATGTTATCAAACGAGACTCTCATCGCTCACGATTCAACATAATAGCAATCCTAGCACCGATAGACAATGATCACCACTACCCAATATACCTGGATCGTTGGGTGACAAAAAATCCGCACCTTTGGTAAGTCAAAGTAGTAGATACTCAATATCGTATGCTTAATGCTAATGTACATTGATTAAGAAATTAATTATCAAGACCTCGTCTTTCAGTAGATAGCATAAAGACTCGTCTTGCTGTTAGATCCATTTAGTGCTATACCACACCAACGTCATCATATTTCAATAAGGCTTAAAAATAATCGGACTGACATTGCAACCTTTCACGATAGGTAGTCTAGGTCTATCTGGGTTGTGAAATTCTTATTTTTCTTTGTTCAGAACTGACCGCGTACCTTAAATTGAGCGCAGCCCACAACTGGTCTACTAGAACAAAGATGTAACATCCCAAACTTTTGTGGCTCTTTTATTTATGTTTTTGAAATTTTCGAATATGAGACTTTTGTTCTATGTGATTAAGTGCTTTACGTGAAATAAATTGTCGTGGTTGATGTGGAATGATGAGCTTGAGTTTTTATATTTTTTTTCCATTGAGGAAAAAAATAAATTAATAGGATCATGCATTTATTCTTTTTCGAGTCAATTCATTGAAATTTTCGGCCCTTCCTAATTATTGAGATAGTATTTCATTTCTTGGATTTAATAAATTGTTTTGGGATTTTTCTTATCCAAATTAAATCCAAAACAATTGATCCCTAAATTGTATCACATGAAATTCGAACTCTAGCCTATTCATCTTGGGAGTTTCAAAAATCCCCTATTTAAAATGGGAGGATGAATTAATTTCTTTGATTTAATTAGGTGCTTTGTTGACTCCCTTCCTTTGAATTGAATCCAATTAAATCATGTCATATTTTATTTCTCCTCCCAACTTAAATAAAGAGTTGAAACAATTCATTGGCCTTTTAAGCCAAATTTCCGGCCCCCTCATGATTTTGTAGGGGAGAATTTATTTGTTTCCTATTTTGTGGAATCCCTTTTTATTCAATTAAATACCATACTAATTTCCTATGTCTAATTAAATGGGGATGTGAATTTTTCCTTTTAATTCTTACCCATATCACACGCCCCATGCTCCTATTTTTCCTTGTGGAAATTTATTTAATTGTTACATATTATATGAGAGTCTTTTCCCATAAAGAAATTACCAAATTCAAATCCTATTCTATTTAATTGAGGATTTAAATAATTTCCTTGTGCTTTCCTCTAGTTATTTTCGGCCCCACCTTATTTTCCTACTTAGAGATTTAATTTATTTGTTTCCTTGTATTCATTATTTTTATTTCCTAAGTTATGAATATATTCTCCAAGTAAATACCAAATAAATTCCTTGTTGTGTGCAACATGGAATTTTTGAAATTCCTCCCTCCCCACAAGCCTATTTTATTCTTTTAATTGTGGGATTTATTTAATTGTATTTTCTCCACAATTACTTAATTAATTAAATATTAAACATAACCCTAGACTTCAAATACCTCCTAAACAAACCCTAGCCCCCATTTCTCCCTCACAAAAATCGTTCCTCCCTCTCTCCCTCACTCTCACACGCCTCTCCCCTCCCTCTCTACAATCTCTCCAAAGAACCCCCATCAAATTCTTGTTCTTGCATCCGTTGAAGCCTATTTTCCAAGAGTCTCTGACGAATCACATCGTCTCTTGTCCCTACCGATCCGTTTTCGTCAAAGAAGGTATAATTGCTTCACTTTCCCTCATCCTTTTCGTTTGAACCATGTTCTTGAGTCCTACATGCATGTAGTGGGTGTAGGATTGATAGATCGCAAAATTTAACGGTGGGAAAGTGTAATTTCATAAGAACTTTGATAGTTATGTGTTTTTAATTGAATTCATGTGAAGTTGGATTGGAATATTTGGTGAATGGTGTGAGTCTATGTGCAAACATGTTTATGAGAAAACTTTTAAGCATGACTTTGTGTCACGACCGCCCCTAGGGTTAATAAAAGCGGGCGATCGCGACTTAAAGGGGCTTAATGGACAGGCATAGAAGACTAGGGTTTTCAACAAGAGTTTGACCAAAAATTTAAGTTTAATAAATTAAACAACCAAAAGTATTTATGTTCAACAAGTAAATGACTAAGGGTTTAGCATTTATTCAAAATAAGTAACGAGTTTGCAAATATCCCAAATGAAACAGTTTTTGAATTTAAATAAAAAGTATGTAAAGCAAACATCACAACGGAAGCATCCAAGAGAAGAGTGACGTCATGTGTGAAGACACGACGACACTCGGAGTTTCAAAACGACCATAGTTTATTAATAATTCCTGCTCAACACCACCAACCGCTCGTCGCTGCTCAACCTGCACATAGAGAAAACATATGCATGGCTGAGTACTTTTGAAAATACTCAGTGGCTCATGCCGAAAACATTTTAAATAAGAGTACATATTATCATGCCATACGTAGGTAACCATCGGGGTTTGAGCTTTATAAAGGCCCGAGGCACCAAAATATATTCCATTGTTCAAAATAGCGACTGCGCAGTCATTTTTTCCATCGTCATCAACCATATCTGCCAATACATGACAAGGAATGCGGCCGCAAACCAGGTCACTAGACCGGCCAGCCCGTACCCTAGCACACAGTCTACCATAGGTATACACTAATCCAAGTATTGTTTGCGGCCCTACGAGGACCCGAATTCGATTTATATAACACTGGCAACAACCACATCAGATAGGCACGTTAAAACAAATCACGGCATGATAATCGCTTTAAACCACCCTTATAGCTCACAGTCATACGCAAAAGATTTTAGTAAAAGAAAACCCACAAAAATGTAGGGTAGAAAAGAAGCCCACCTCGACCTTTTAGATTTCGACTACTGCTTTCCCTTTGTTATCACGCTTCGCGCACGAGTTATTACCTTTAGATAATATATATATCTTATCAGTCACAACCATCGACTTAATATTATGCATGTCTCTATCGTTTTCCCTTCCCCCCCCCCCCCCCTTTGAACATCGCATCATGCCATCACATATATCAATCAAGTAATTCTCTTATAACAACATAGTGTTTTTGTCAAGATAGAAATCTGGCAGCACTGCGCAACCATTTTATAAAAATTATTAAAATTTCACCCGACTTCCGTTGGGGCTAAAACTTTACCACAATGCAGTAGACTCATCAACTAACTTCCAGTTGAAATTTCATATCAAAATACCCCTTTTTGGTCGTTCAAAAAGGACAACGTAACCTACTGGTCGAGAAAACATTTTCTGCCAGAAATGCGCAGTCAGATTTCAAAATTCACCAAAAATCCATCTTTTATCCAAATGAGTTGAAATTCACACACAACATATAAGACATCAAGAAATTTTTCAGAAAAAAGAATCGATCAAATCGGAGTTCATTTGGTCGGTAATATGCATGTCGAAACATACTGTCCGAACTTACAGCTTTTCATGCCTTTAAAAATTCGAATTAGGGTTTATCCCTATTTATTCAAAATAAACCTTTTCATGGGTTTAACACACAAACATGCTCAAAAGGGTCCTTATACTCATGCTCTCATAACATCATCCATCATTCACCATAGATTTATTAATTCATCAAACAAATTCATTCAAAGCGCAATCAAACATACACACACAAATTCCCACCGATTGAATCCCTTAGATTTGAAATCCCTACACTCTCTACATGCATGAGGGAGTCAAAGAATGTTTAGATGGGGAGGAATGAAGAATAGAGTCTGATTTTTACCTCTCTTGGACGAAACAAACGGTAGGAACGAATAAAAACATTGCTTCTTCAACAATCTCTTGGAAAAATCGAAAGGATCTTGAGTAGAGTAGAAGAACAAGTGTGGGAGAGTGGAGAAGAGGGAGGGGGCGTGTGATTGAGGTGGGAGGCGTGTGATTTGAGGTAGGGTTTAAGAGTCTTTTATTTATATAGTTTAGGGAATAGAATATCTCCCAATTAATTAGAGAATAATTGGAGAATAATCACAATAAAGATGGGAGAGATTTGGGGAGATTTGATAGAAGTAATTGGCTTGTAATTGATGGAGAAATAAGGAGGATATTTAGAAAATCATGGCTATTTAATTAGCCTTTGATTTAAATTTGGTGTTTTCACGGAGCAGAATAAAATAATACGGAGCAGGAAAATTAATAAAAATCCTCCCAAATAATATGATAGTAGGCGTGTGAAATATTCCTCCCACAAGGAATAATTTCCAAATCTTTAATAAAATAGAGTAGGGAAAGATTTGCTAGGACATTCCAATTAAAACATGGAAAGAAATAATTAAGGGATCAAAATAAATAATTAATAATTTCCTTCTCCTACAAATTAGGAGATTTAGAATCCCCCTAAGAAAATAATAGAGGCCGATTTTATCAAGAAGGAAGTAAGGTAATTAGGCTTTAGGATTTAATTTGGATAATTATCCCAAAACAAATAATTAAATCCAAGAAATAGAATTCCTCTCCAATAATTTTGGTAGTGGCCAATATTTCCACAATAAAAGGACAAGGTAATTATTTATGATTCTATCTTAAATCTCACTCCCCTTAAAAATATAATTCACTGCAATATATTTCATTCCACATCAATTAATTTAAGCCACGCCATAAAATCAACGAAATTGACTAGGTCAAATCAAAATTAGGTCATCGAATCAATCACATAACAATTCATCATTTAATTCGTGACAATCAAATCAACAAATGCAACGTCTTAGGGTTCCAAAATTAGGGTTCGAAAAGTGGGGCGTTACATCCTACCACTCTTAAAAAAAATTTCGTCCCGAAATTTGGTACTCTCATGAGAAGAGTTCTGGGTATAGATCCATCATCTTGTCCACAAGGTCCCACGTGGCTTCTTCGTGCCCGTGGTTTCTCCACTGCACTTTCACGTACGCAACTGGTCTATTCCTCACGTTCTCGACCCTTCGGTCTAGAATCGTTTGGGGTCTCTTCTCGTAGCTCAAGTCTGGGTTCAACGCGACTTCTTGGTAGTGAATCACGTGCTTTGGGTCAAACACGTATTTTCGCAACTGCGACACATGAAAGACGTTGTGCACGTTCCCAAGGCTCGGGGGTAGCGCCAAACGGTAAGCAACAGGACCCACTTCTTCGAGGATTTCATAAGGTCCAATAAATCGCGGTTTCAACTTTCCCTTGACACCAAAACATATCCTTGAGGGTTTGGATCGTTCTTTCGGGTTGGCCGTCCGTCTGCGGGTGAAAAGCGGTGCTGAAGTTTAGTCGAGTGCCTAGCTCACGTTGTAGGATGATCCAGAGTCTCGATGTGAATTTCAGGTCACGGTCAGACGTGATCGTCACGGGGACTCCATGCAGTCGCACTATTTCTTTTATATACACTTGAGCTAGCTTATTTGATCCATATGTTATGGGTATCGGTATGAAGTGTGCACTCTTGGTGAGTCGGTCTATAACTACCCATATGGCAGTATTCCCTCTTTGCGTCTTTGGCAAGGCTATCACAAAGTCCATGGCAATGTGCTCCCATTTCCACTCAGGGATTTCTAGTGGTTGCAACTTCCCGTAAGGTCGTTGATGTAGAGCCTTCACCTGTTAGCAGGCTAAGCAGCGCTCCACAAATGCCGCTATATCCCTCTTCATACCATTCCACCAGAAGGACTTCTTCAAGTCTTGATACATCTTCGTACTTCCTGGGTGGGCGGTGTAAGGAGTCTCATGTGCTTCACTCATCACTTCATTTTTGAGTTCTTCGTCACTTGGTACGCAAAGTCTCCCTTTGAAGGTAAGGGCGTTGTCGGATTCCTCGTGAAAATCCCCCGATTCGCCAGTTCGCACCTCTACACGTATTTCCTCTAATTTCGCATCCATCCGTTGTGCTTCTATAATTCTCGACCTTAGGTCAGGTTCAACAACTAAAGTGGCGATTTGCGCTTCCACTATTTCTGGTGCTCTCACCACTTCCAAACGCATCTTACTAAACTCGCGAACCAGGCTTTCTTCTTTGGTGAGCAAAGTGGCCAATTGGGAATGACTCTTCCGGCTCAAGGCATCTGCCACTACATTTGCCTTGCCAGGGTGGTAGTTGATGCCACAATCGTAGTCCTTCACCAATTCGAGCCACCTTCGTTGTCGCATGTTTAAATCCTTTTGCTCGAAGAAATATTTCAGGCTTTTGTGGTCCGTAAAGATCTCACATCGAACCCCATAAAGATGATGTCTCCAAATCTTTAAGGCGTGTACCACTGCTGCTAACTCCAAATCGTGGGTTGGATAGTTCTACTCGTGCGGTCTCAATTGTCGGGATGCATAAGCAATCACCTTGTTGTTTTGCATCAACACACATCCAAGTCCCGCCTTTCGAAGCGTCCGTGTATACCACGTAGTTCACTCCAGGTTCTGGTACAGCTAAGATGGGTGCACTAGTTAGCTTTTCCTTCAAAAGTTGAAAACTAGCCTCGCACTCGGGAGTCCAATTGACTTTCACTCCCTTCTTCAGTTGTTGTGTCATGGGCCTCGCTATCTTGGATAACCCTTCTATAAACCTTCGGTAGTACCCCGCCAAACCTAGGAAACTCCGAATCTCGTTTGGTGTTGAAGGTGCTTTCCACTGTTGCACCGCCTCAACCTTAGCGGGATCTACTCGAATTCCTTCTTTCGACACGATGTGACCAAGGAAATTTACTTCCTTAAGCCAAAACTCACACTTGCTGAATTTGGCGTACAACTTCTTGTTCCTCAAGATTCGCAGATGTTCCTCGTGCTCCTTTTCATTCTTCGAGTAAACTAGCACGTCATCAATGAACACCAAGACAAACTTATCCAAGTAGGGATGAAACACTCGGTTCATCAAGTCCATGAATACCGCAGGTGCATTCATCAAACCGAATGGCATTACGACAAATTCATAGTGACCATATCTCATTCGAAAGGTCGTCTTTGGTATATCTTCTCGTCGGACTCTCAACTGATGATATCCGGACCTTGAGTCCATCTTCGAGAATACACCGGCTCCTCGAAGTTGATCGAATAGGTCATCTATCCTTGGCAGTGGATATTTGTTCTTGAGAGTCATCTTGTTCAACTCCCGATAATCGATACACATTCTCATTGATCCGTCCTTCTTCTTTACAAAAAGCACAGACGCGCCCCATGGTGAAACACTGGGTCTAATAAAACCAAGGTCCATAAGCTCTTGGAGTTGTATCTTGAGTTCTTCTAACTCTTTAGGCGCCATTCTGTATGGTGCCTTAGACACAGGTGCCAACCCTGGTGCTAGATCGATGGTGAACTCCAATTGTCGATCTGGCGGTGGTCCAGGCAAGGCTTTGGGAAAAATGTCCGAAAATTCCTGTACGACGGCTACGTCTTCCTTTTCCTTTCTCCTTTCTCCTTTCTCCTCTCCTTGTAGATAGACAAGATAAGCAGAACGTCCTTTCCTCATCATCGTACTAGCTTGGAGCGCGAAAATGACAGAGGTTCGCCGGTTCATCGAGATTCCATAGCATAAGGTGGGTTCCTCGCCCGGGGCTTGTAGAGATATCTGTCTCTCCTTACAACGAATCGTCACAAAATTTGAGGTCAACCAATCCATTCCTAAAACTACGTCAAAGTCCCCAATCGCCATAACTTGCAGATCATGAGCGACTATCTTAAGGCTTCCCATCATAATTTCTACGTTCGGGCATGTTCGTGAGATTTCTATTGTCCCACCCACTGGTGAAGACACTATCATCTTATGTTCAGATTTGTTAACAGGCAAGCTCAAAGTATCCACACATAAGTCAGATATGAAGGAATGCGATGCGCCCGTATCAAACAACACAATGATAGAAGTGTCGAGGATTTTACCCATACTTGCCAGGTTTCCGGTCTCCTGGTTCTTTTGTTCGATCTTGGGTTGTTTCCGACTCAAGGCATATGCTCTAGCATGAGGAGGAAGTCTTGGGCGGTAGGGTTGTTGCTGTCGCGGAGGTTGGTCGCGATTTCCCCTTGATTCTATTTGCGGCACCCTTGGCTGCATGCGGGGTCCTTGAGTGTTCTGCCTCGACTCCGTTGCCACCCTCTTACTAGGACACTCTCTAGAGAAGTGGCCGCTTCCCCACAGTTAAAGCACTTAGCGGTGCTCTGGATTCTACACTCTCCAAAGTGATACTTGGAGCACACGTTGCATTGGGGTGGCTTGGGTTGGAAGTCCCCTCTCTGGTTAGATGAGTTTTGCCCTCCCTCATATTGCAGTTGGTTCTGGGTGTGCTGATACCTCTTGTTGTCATATGGGATTCTGTTTCCCTCCCACTTCCGCTTCTCTCGGGAGTGGTGTGGTGGAGGTAGTGCCAAAAGTAGTGTTTTCCTTCGCTTGCTCCTTGGGCATAGCTGCTTCAATGTCAAGCTCAAGGGCCAGTGCTTCCACATAGGGAAGTCTCCCACGACTAGCCAACGACATCCTTATCTCTGGCCGTAGTCCCTCACGGAACTTCTCGGCCAGCTTCTCATCGGTATCAACTTGTTCAGGTGCGTACCGGGTCATGTTGTTGAGTGCACGGTCGTACTCGGTCACAGTCATGTGTCCTTGGGTCAAATTGTAGAATTCTACCACCTTTACTTTCCGATAGCTCTTGGGCACATACTTATTATACATCTCGGCCTTGAAACCTTCCCATGTCATTCCCGCTACTTGCTGTCGGGGCATTGTCTTCATCCGTGTGTCCCACCAAAAGTCGGCAGCCTCGGTTAGCTGGTAGGTCACACAAGTCATTCGTTCTCTATCGTTGCACCCCAAGATTGCGAAAATGCGCTCTAATGAGCATATCCAAGATTCGGCCGTGGCTGGCTCCCCCATTCCATCAAAGACGGGAGGTTTCTGACTTAAGAACAACTTTACGATCTCACGGTCAACCGGAGGTGGAGAAGGTGGTGGTGGAGGGATGGGTTGCGTCACACTCTCCTTCATCACCTTAGGGGTAGGTTCGGGGTTCCCACGTCTTATGTTACGTCTTGGCGGCATTCTGATTTATCACAAGAATTATTATTGTATTTATTCGAAATCCCAAGAATAGTTGTGTGGTATAGTTGAAAGGTGGAAATCAAAGGGAATTGCATCATAGAATAATAAGGAGCTTTTGCAAGACACTGTATCGAATATAACTGCATAAAATGATAGCAAGAGAGCAATCACCGAATGGTGTAGCAAGAGGCAATTGCGTCGCGAGGTAGCAAATGAGTGATTGCTCAACAAGATAGTAAAGGATATGAGACAATTTGTACAATAGAGTGGCAATCATAGGCTTTCAATAGAATGGTAAAAGACAACGATAGTAGGATATGATTGTGCAATAGGACAACAAAAGACAGTTGTATAATGAGATGGTTAGGATGGTTTCAAATTATGGCAAGAAACAATTGTACCATCGAGTAGCAAAGATAGTATGTCACAAATAATTGTGCAATTAGGAAAAGGATGATTACAATGTAGTATAGCAAAAGGTAATCACACAGTTTGAACAATAAGAAATGATATCAAGTTATTGCACAATAGAATAGCAAAAGGCAAAAATTTCCATAGAATCATCAAACGTTGCCTCCAAGAGGTCTTAGTTCCATCATCATCAAAACAAAAGGGTAAAACAACGTGGAAAGAGAAAAACTAGAGTCAAGCAAAACGGTAAAGTATCAAAAAAAAACGTGGGAAATCGAAATAAAATATTCTAGAATTATTATGTTTAATCTTTTCCATCCTTATCCTCCTTCGCCCTGGTCTCTCCAACGCTCTCTCTATTTGGGTCCTCCTCCTCCTCGGGTTCCTCCTCCTCGGGATCCTCTTCCTCACTTTCTTCCTCGGCACCTACGGGTGGAGGTACTATCCCGGGCATCCCATCGACCTCTCTGTCGATTCTTAGAGGGGCTGAAACGCGTATCCCTAGTCTCATTCTCTTAGGAACACGGGAGACATGTGGCTCCCTGTCGCAGCGATTCCTTCGCAAGCTGGCTTGAATAGGCGGATAGATATGTGGAGGTGGAGCACGTGGCGGTCCGTCAAAAGCAGCTGTCATAGCCGGAAGTAGCACCTCTATAAGGCCAACCAAATCACCCCCCCGCGGTGTAGTCAGGCGGGCTATACCATATGAAAAACCGAGATGCCTGAGCGGTCCACTCGTCCCAAGGCGGTGGTAAAGTGTGGATGAGCTTTTGGATCCCCTCGTGATGGGTGGCTCCCCCATACGCATAGGTGTTCATCCACTTATCATAAAATCCGGTGACATAGGACATAAGGAAAAGCTTCCCATCCCACTCGTAGTCTTGGTAGCGCTCAACTGGGTGGTCCCTATTGCTGGAGTAACGATTTCGCATCGGGGCATAATACTGATGGACCATCTAAAGGGGCAACAAAGAAAACTCAGCATCAGTCCAACGATAGAAGGAAGCAATGGGGTTTAAGTTTCAAAAGAGATGCTGAGAACATGATGCCTATGAAGATGGCTATGTATAGCAAAAGATTTAGGTATGTAAGTAGCATCTTGTCAAAGTTTTGAATATTCCAAGGTTATTGGTTCGTGTGTTTTCGCGTTTCGTCGAGTCGTAGCATGCCGACTTCCCCATAGGCTACTTGCCTTGCACTAAGCATTTCACATCTCTACGTTCATTATTATCGCAAAGTTTTGCATTCATTGCACCAATTTATAACTAGGTATAGTAGCATGCTCAAGTTCACCATCATAGATATTGTTTGACAATGTAATCGCATAAGCATCATCATAAAATTTCATCCAACTCATAGGTTTAACGCATATTCGAGTAACATATACAAGTTTATTTTCATAACAACATTTGTCATCTCGGCATAAGCGCAAATATCCATTTCACATCATATCAATTCATCAACCCATATTCCAATCAAAATTTTCAACATGATATATAATCTCAAATCCCCATAGAAGTACTTTCATTCATGCAAGAGTAATATTCCCATCGATATTCCCAACATTTCACAGTTCATATCAAAATTCCATCAACATACTTGTTACCTCATTCCTCGTGGTTGGGCAGGGACGAGTTGTGGTGTTTGAGCTTCCGATGTTTATCATTTAGCCAAATTACACATGCACAGATTTTGACTCAAAAAGACTCTTGGGTCCAGAGCGGAAAGAACTGAGGCTCTGATACCAAACTGTCATGACCGCCCCTAGGGTTAATAAAAGCGGGCGATCGCGACTTAAAGGGGCTTAATGGACAGGCATAGAAGACTAGGGTTTTCAACAAGAGTTTGACCAAGAATTTAAGTTTAATAAATTAAACAACCAAAAGTATTTATGTTCAACAAGTAAATGACTAAGGGTTTAGCATTTATTCAAAATAAGTAACGAGTTTGCAAATATCCCAAATGAAACAGTTTTTGAATTTAAATAAAAAGTATGTAAAGCAAACATCACAGCAGAAGCATCCAAGAGAAGAGTGACGTCATGTGTGAAGACACGACGACACTCGGAGTTTTAAAACGACCATAGTTTATTATTAATTCCTGCTCAACACCACCAACCGCTCGTCGCTGCTCAACCTGCACATAGAGAAAAAACATATGCAGGGCTGAGTACTTTTGAAAATACTCAGTGGCTCATGCCGAAAACATTTTAAATAAGAGTACATATTATCATGCCATACGTAGGTAACCATCGGGGTTTGAGCTTTATAAAGGCCCGAGGCACCAAAATATTTTCCATTGTTCAAAATAGCGACTATCATTTTTCCCCATCGTCATCAACCATATCTGCCAATACATGACAAGGAATGTGGCCGCAAACCAGGCATCATGTCATCACATATATCAATCAAGTAATTCACTTATAACAACATAGTGTTTTTGTCAAGATAGAAATCTGGCAGCACTGCGCAACCATTTTATAAAAATTATTAAAATTTTACCCGACTTCCGTTGGGGCTAAAACTTTACCAAAATGCAGTAGACTCATCAACTAACTTCCAGTTTAAATTTTATATCAAAATACCCCTTTTTGGTCGGTCAAAAAGGACAACGTAACCCACTGGTCGAGAAAACATTTTCTGCCAGAAATGCGCAGTCAACTTTAAAAATTCACCAAAATTCCATCTTTTATCCAAATGAGTTGAAATTTACACACAACATAGAAGACATCAATAAATTTACTCAGGAAAATGAATCGATCAAATCGGAGTTCATTTGGTCGGCAAAATGCATGTCGGAACATACTGTCCGAACTTACAGCTTTTCATGCCTTTAAAAATTCGAATTAAGGTTTATCCCTATTTATTCAAAATCAACCTTTTCATGGGTTTAACACACAAACATGCTCAAAAGGGTCCTTATACTTATGCTCTCATAACATCATTCATCATTCACCATAGCTTTATTAATTCATCAAACAAATTCATTCAAAGCGCAATCAAACATACACACACAAATTTCCACCGATTGAATCCCTTAGATTTGAAATCCCTACACTCTCTACATGCATGAGGGAGTCAAAGAATGTTTAGATGGGGAGGAATGAAGAATAGAGTCTGATTTTTACCTCTCTTGGACGAAACAAACGGTAGGAACGAATAAAAACCTGGCTTCTTCAACAATCTCTTGGAAAAATCGAAAGGATCTTGAGTAGAGTAGAAGAACAAGTGTGGGAGAGTGGAGAAGAGGGAGGGGGCGTGTGATTGAGGTGGGAGGCGTGTGATTTGAGGTAGGGTTTAGGAGTCTTTTATTTATAGAGTTTAGGGAATAGAATATCTCCCAATTAATTAGAGAATAATTGGAGAATAATCACAATAAAGATGTGAGAGATTTGGGGAGATTTGATGGAGGTAATTGGCGTGTAATTGATGGAGAAATAAGGAGGATATTTCGAAAATCATGGCTATTTAATTAGTCTTTGATTTAAATTTGGTGTTTTCACGGAGCAGAATAAAATAATACAGAGCAGGAAAATTAATAAAAATCCTCCCAAATAATATGATAGTAGGCGTGTGAAATATTCCTCCCACAAGGAATAATTTCCAAATCTTTAATAAAATAGAGTAGGGAAAGATTTGCTAGGACATTCCAATTAAAACATGGAAAGAAATAATTAAGGGATCAAAATAAATAATGAATAATTTCCTTCTCCTACAAATTAAGGGATTTCGAATCCCCCTAAGAAAATAATAGGGGCCGATTTTTATCAAGAATGAAGTAAGGTAATTAGGCTTTAGGATTTAATTTGGATAATTATCCCAAAACAAATAATTAAATCCAAGAAATAGAATTCCTCTCCAATAATTTTGGTAGTGGCCAATATTTCCACAATAAAAGGATAAGGTAATTATTTATGATTCTATCTTAAATCTCACTCCCCTTAAAAATATAATTCACCGTAATATATTTCATTCCACATCAATTAATTTAAGCCACGCCATAAAATCAACGAAATTGACTAGGTCAAATCAAAATTAGGTCATCGAATCAATCACATAACAATTCATCATTTAATTCGTGACAATCAAAGCAATAAATGCAACGTCTTAGGGTTCCAAAATTAGGGTTCGAAAAGTGGGGCGTTACACTTTGTGTGTTTCAAGCATGAAAAATTGGTGTTTGTTCGATGGAAGAGGAAAACCCTATTTTCGAAACTATGAACCTGAAATCTGTGGCGTACGACCAGTAGCTTCTGATCTGTAATTGACCAATCAAACGATCGAATTTTGTTATGGAATTTTTCCTGAGTAAACTCCAAGGTGTTTTCTGTGTCGCGTGTGAATTTCAGCCCTTTTTGTTGAAAAATGAATTTTTAATAAATTTTTGAAGTGGACTGCGCAAATCTGCCAGAAACTTGTGTTCTCGCCAAGAATGTTTCGTTTTCTGTTTGACCGACCAAATGACCTCTGAATGATGTGATTCTTGAACTATATGAAAATTTGAAGTGTCTTCTGAGTCGTGTAAAATTTTCAGCCTTTTTGGGCATTGGATAAATTTATGGTGAATTTTTATAAATGAGCTGCGCAGTGCTGTCAGAAATTTTATGTTACGACCAGAGAGTTTAGTATTTGATATGGCTGACTAAATGACGTGATTTCAGTGTGAAAATTTGTATGGATGAACTTGAATGTGTCTTCTGTGTAGTGACCAAAATTTAGATTCATATGAGGTCGGGTGAATTTATAGTGATGTCTTCTATTTTCTATGCATTATATTTCCTGTTTCATGATGCATGTTACTGTTGTTGTATATGGTCAAAGAGTGAATGGACTATTTGTATGTTTATTACCTGATTTGCACAGTGCATTGTTTGCATGTTTGAATGCATTATTTACCATGTTTTATACATAATGTGATTGATAATGTGAAGCCTTCAAAGTGCGAATGCACACATTTATATGTGATTTGTTTCAATGAATCTGTACATTAGAAACCTATTTTTGTGCATTATATACCTGTTACAATCCATATCAAGTGTCTAATGTTGTACATGGATTAAAGAGTTATTGTGAACATGATTAGGGTATACACGTTATGTAACTAATATGTATGCTATTACATTCTATGTTGGACAGGGTCGAAGCAGCTAAGGATAGACATCGAAGAGGCAGTCGATGATATCCTGCCTGTGGGTATCGCGCAGAAATTCCGCGAACGACTATCAGAAGCAACAACTAGTTCAGCTCAAAATGAGATTGAGGACAAAAAACATAAGGGTAGAAAGCTCGATCATTTGTACTGTTGACGTACCCCTGCTGAGTTTTTGGCATGCATCAAGAGTCTAACACCGCGGCAAAAGGAAGTCGTCGCGGAAATTGGATTTGAGTCAATTATGTGTTTTGATGCCAAGGAGATTCTAGGGTACTTGGCTTACTGGGTGCTCAGCGCGTTTAATCTATCTCGATGCCAGATTGAATTGTCGGGGGGTGGAAGCCTAGACCTCGATGAGGAAGACGTCCATCTGACGTTGGGGTTTCCTCGAGGACGAACACCCATTGCACGCCCACTGGAACATCAAAGCAACTTCACTTTCAACGACCTAGTTGCTGCTCGCTGTGGGAAGGGTCGTTTTAAAATGACCCCAAAGGACATAGCCTAGTTGATGATGCAGCAGGTGGATGGGGGCGAGGAATTTAAGAAGCTTTTTATGTTCATGCTTGAAAATGCATTGATAGAGACTCCAGCCGATGGCCATTGGAAGCCCAAGATTCTGCATTTCATTGACGATGTCGATGAAATTAGGAACCTAAACTGGTGTGGTTACGTCCTGTCCGTGGTCGAGGCCACATACCCCAGCTGGGCAAACCGCCAGAGCGTGCATTTCAGCGGGCCAATCTACTTTTTGGTGGTAAGCGCTTTAATAAATGCATTATATGCTCATTTTCCTACATTATGCAGTATTTTGAGTACATTATATAGCAGTAATAATTGCATTACAATTATTGTCTTCTACAAAATTCGTAAATGTTGTCATTGCTTGATTTATATTGCCGTTGATTCAGAATTATGTCTTCATTAATATGCATTACTGCTCTGTTTCATTATGCGGTTGTTATTGTCAGGGTGCTTATGTGGACCGGGTGGTTCATTGTCGAAGGCGGGTAATCCGTTCCTGGCCAACAATCAAGGGTTGGACGGCAGAGGCCATGAAGCAATGGGAGGACGTGGAGCATGGCCAATACGGCACTGGGAGGCTGGAAGCATGGCTGGATAAGGAGAAATGGCTGGAAGAAAAGGAAAGAAGGAGGCTGGAATCGGATACCAGAGGAGAGCGAGCAGCACCAGGCCTGAACAAGGCGTATAGTTTCCAAAAACAATTTATCGCTTCAAGCGCCCTGATGGCCCGCGCAGTTTCGGCTTGGGTGGACGATTTCAATCAAATTCCAGTGGAGCTGCTAGATGACGAGTGCTTCTGTGCTGGGAGCCATTTGTTTATGATGTCCCGGATATCATCAAAACTGGTGCGGGTGTTGCTGGACAACAACTCCCGGCATCAGAGTTGGCACCTGGCGGGGAATTGCGGAGCACTACTGAGGTAGGCATTCAGATACATATCCTTGAGTGTTGTCACTGGTTTTCGTTAATAAATGTTTATAATTGTGTTACAATAAGGCACAGGTGACTACTTCAAGAGAAGAAGCTGGTCGTTTGCCAATTGTGGTTAGGACAGACGTAGGTGGTACCGGGGCAACAAGGAAAAGCAAGTCATCGACCGCGGCCCTAAAGTCAGGGGCGTTAGGACAGAGTGGTGGAGCTGTAGGGGGCAGTGCCAAGGTGTGTACTTCTTATACATAAATTGAATTATATAATGTCATGATTGCATTAACATAACGTTCTCCTTGACTTCTTATTTTAGGTTAAGGATGACAACGCACAACAGAAAAGTAAGGGGGGCGCACCAAAGGGAATGAAGGGGAAATAGTCGTTGGATCCCAAGGTATAAGTGGAAAATAAAATTATATGCATGTAATTGTACATTATGAAGCTGTTAACATGCATTTTTTGGCCTTTACTTTCTATAAACAGAAACCACCTCAATCTAAGGATAAGGGCCCTGTTATTGACGAAGCTGGAACGGGTGTTACTGTAAAGGAGGTGGTTGTGCCAACTGTGGTTGCACACGTCCAAGGCAAGGGAAAGAGGATACAACAGGAGTCCGGAGATGTGGTATGGAGAAGTGTATTCCGTCGAAAAAACATGATTTTTACCATGTGTCTATGTGATTGCAAAATTATTGGCTGCATTATTCAACTTGGCTGCATTATTCAACTGAATGAGTACATTATTTACCTATTATTGTGAATGTATTATCATGTTGCAGGCAATGTAGGCCTGATACAGTACATGGGTCAATGGGTGAATACCAATTTTGTATGTTCATTAATTGATTGAATGTGTACATTATGTTGTTATATCAATGCATTATACAACGTTTTTTTGCCATTGTATGGCTGCTGTTATACATTGGTCAGCAAGTGAATGTAATATTTGTATGTTCATTACTTCATAGAAACCGTTCATTATGTAAATATTGATATGGATTAAATATATTGTTTCATGCATCATGAGGCTGTTGTTGTCCCTGATTCCCAGAGTTAATGGACTGTTTGTATGCTCAAGTCTGTTGAAAATATCATTTACATATCCACACTTCCATGTATATGCGTTGAACGTGGCAGCATCTAGAGTCAACAAGGCATGTCTGGCTGCCAGGTCTCCATTCAATGAGCGGGCTGTTAGACTAACAGCCAAGGCTAACATTGTAGACAAGGAGCTCTATTACTGGGTACTAAGTACGGCAGAAAAAAATAAGTAGGTTTGGTAATTTTGCTCTTGTGCTCTTTGACACATCATTCATTGTTGTTTAACTGTTTAATGCCTCTCAGGGACTCCATTGTCTATAAAGACATCTTCAGGGAAACAGTGCAGGGTGAGTTCCAATCCTTTGCGCCCTTCAACATGTTCAGCCCGGCAATTGTAGACACCTGGACTTCTTACTTGAACAACATGGAGAAGCTGAAAGCCCCGGAGACTGTTTCAAGGCTCTTCTTCTCCACAAATCCTTGCGTGAGTGATCTAAGTTATAATCTCATGTACAAATTAATGAAATAATTAAAAATATGTAACTAGTTTAATAAATAAATTTCAGAAGCACACCGTTGTCGACACTCCAGCAGAATGGATTGAGCAGAGGCAATTTGATACGTTCTGGACCACACTGTTCGGAGAAGCGCTGGGTATGGGAAACCTTCAATGGGATAACTATGATATGGTAAATGCTTGTTGCTTTGTGCATTATTTGACCGAATCTGTATATTATTGCTCTTTAAGTTGAAACTTTTTCTCAAGTTTAGGTCTTACTGCATTATTTGACTGTAACTTTACATTACGGATTGTAGATTTGTGCATTATGTCCTAAGTTTTTTTCAATATATAACTACATGAGCAAATAGGAATACAACCGAACTCCAGTATATGTTTGAATAAAATTACTATCTCGGTTAATTGATTGAACTTGTACAACACGCGATATGCTTGAATAACATTTACACGTTATGTATCATGTGTTATGAAACTAACATGTCGATGTGCAGATGTTCTTCCCCATCTAGGGTGCAATGCATCAGTACGTGATTTGTTTTGATTTGCCAGATGTCAAAATGAATATTATAGACCACATTTTGGCAGAACCACACGGCTCCTTCGAAGCTAAGTATGGCAAGACACCGTCGATTCTGGTAAGTAATATGTTTACCACGATAAGCTGCAATATATTAAACAGAATGCACATTACACTCAAGACTTGCACAATTTTCTTTTGTTGTACAGAAAAAATTCCTTGCTGAAGCACGAAGCACTTGCCTGGTTCAAGGTTCCGAAAATGACAACGCAGGTTAGAAAATGCAGAACCCACGTGGTGACCATGCCTTGGAGGAACAACCACTGCACTGTCGAGGCCGGTATCTACATAATGCGGCACATGGAAACTTATTTTGGGGAAAGGGAGAAGGACTGGGAGCGTGGGCTTAATGCAAATGGAACAAAAAGCTTGGAGATGTTCCGCATCAAATTTGCAAAGACTCTCCTGACCTGTGTTTACAACCCCAGAGGTGGTGACAACCAGAAGTAAGCCACGCGTTTTTGGAAAGAGAAGCCGGCAAAGTTCAACTTTGAACATTGGGTCGACCAATACGGGCTTGAGTGATTTATCGTAAGCATCGTACAAATGTTGAAGGGACAATTAATGGCAGCAATGAATTATTTGAACTCTCGAATTTTTTGGATAACTGATTTTGGACAGTGCAATTAGTCGAACATCTACTAGTATGCTTCTTGCGAACAAAATGCATGTGCATGTATTATGAATTTTTACAATGACACAACTCGTGTATTTGTTCTATGCTACAAACTAATGAAACATCGCTACATAATAATGGCAAATAGGTAGAGACTAATGCATATACATTCATGTATTTTATTCATAATGAACAATACAAGGAAAATAATATGCATAACTTACAAAATTATTAACTTAATAATGAACAACCAAGCCGTACATATACACGCTATGTAATATGTCTAATACCAACCAAGCAAATGCACGAAGCGCTTTAATGGATAAATGCATTATTCAGGTGTGCATTATTTGATTTACTGTGTACATTATTTTCCATTCTTTACGCATTATGTTTTATTTTTTTCATTATGTTGTAGGCATTATAAACTAGTGAATTTTATGTTCCTTATTATATGCATTATTATATTAGTATTTTGCATTATGTTTTTGTTTTATAGCATTATTTGCTTCCATGATTACAGTTGTGTATGCTCGGCCTAATAACGAACTGTAATTGACAAATGTGCAACAGGGACTTTATAGAAACCATCAATGCTTGATTTTAGTTCGGTGTAATGAAATATAACAGTCTAACACAGCACAACATACGAAAAACAACGAAAAACATAAGACAGTCCCGCTAAAGAAAACCACAAAATACATCAAGTCGGACGCTTGCCCTTCTCCAACTCTTTCTCCATCGCCATCTCTTTAAGCATTGGACAATTTCTAAAGTCATGATGGCCCATCTCATCACATGCCTTACACCATCTAAGAGGCCTACTAGCATCCTTTAGAGCCTTTTCTATCTTCGAAATCAGACAGCTCGATGAGCTGCTTGCGTGCCCCTTGGTCTTGACAACATTTGGAGGATGGACCTCAACAACTTCAGGGCGCACCATACCATAAAACTCTTCAATCATTCGCCTTTTTTCAGATGCGAACGTTGTAGGATTCCCAGCTTGAAGAGAATTACCAAGTTCTTCCACACCACCTACAAATGCCCGAACCACTTCAATGTCCCCCTCAAATCGCCGAAGGAAACTGTAGAACATCGAAATGCCTTGATTTGACAGAGTTTGCCAATCGTCAACAACAGAGACCTGGTAGGAAGGCCATCATAAAACTCCCCATGGACAGCCTTGGCTAACAGAGTCTTCATCCATCAGCTTTGGCAGTATTTATCTGGTATTTTTTTTATTCATTGTTCCTGAACAGAAAAAAGATATGACTGCACAAATATCCATGCCTACCGAAGAGTTTACATTCGCAACAGTATGAATCATCACTCTTATCATGTGTCACCGAATACGAATTGCGATTGCTGTCCCTAAGCTTATAGGTGTCAACAAATTCTATCAAAGAAAAACCTAGCACGCGACATCTGTCATTACCCTCAACGATTTCTTCATGTATTTTCTTGAACATAGTATCGGTGTATAGCGTTGAAGCATGTTTCTCGAATGATAACGTAGTGGCCAAAATGGGCAAAACAACGGCATCGTGGTAGTCTAAGGTTGTTCTACTGTTCCGTTGGAATTCAACAGCATGGTTGAAATTCAGGTAGAATTCGGCTATGTTTGCACGTGGCTTCAAAATTTTTTTGTAGAAACTGTTCTCCGAATCGGAAATGGACGTAGTCCTAATCATCGAACCCAGAGGAAAATCTCTAAACAATGCCGGTATCCAGAATTGCCTATACTCGTACAATGTGTTGAACCAGTCAAAGTCTTCCAACCCATGACATTCCACAACTCTTTTCCACTCCTCTTCGAATTCGTCGGGCTCAAGGAGATCTGACCACACGCATGCATTAAATTCCTTCTTGAAATCGTCATCCCTCAACAACCTATTTGGAACCTTGGTGGCCAACTTATGCATTACATGCCACATACACCATCGGTGTCGCGTGCCAACTAGAACCTCTTCAATGGCTGCTCTCATTGATCTGTCATGATCATCTTCGGTGTTATGCCCATGCATTCAACGAAATGTCTGAATGCCCATGCATAACATCTTCGGTGTTATGCCCTAAACCCTAAACAACCAGCCAAATGCCCCTGTTTTCTCATTGCACACCAATCCAGCCGCAAAAGTTACAGGTCTTCTATGATTGTCCTTTCCCGTGAAAGGAGTGAAGATCATACAATACATGCGAATCACAAATTAATGCATTATTAAAATAATCACAGGCAAAAAATGCATCTATTACAGTTTAGTAATGTATGAAAACATCCTTATAATGCACATAATAATATTAAAAAGTATAGGATAATCACAGGCAAATAATGCATCTATTACCATATGGTAATGTATGGAAACATAATTATAATGCACATAATACTGCAAAAATGTGTGTACCTGTTTGTGTTATACGTGGAGTCAAAGGCTACAATATCACCAAACATGTGGTAATTCCTCTTCATCAAACCATCACACCAAAACAGAGTAACCAACTGGTTTTTTTCATTAACTTCGTAGTAATATGTGTACGACTCGGACATTTCCTTCTTCTTAGCCATGTCATCCAACACCATTTGCAAATCGAATCCATGTGCGTATGCTTTGATGTCCCGTGAAACATTCCTAATATCACCAACCGTACAACTGATAAGGTCAAACACACCGAGAGTTTCCTTCAACACCTTAAATGTAAGTATGGGGCCAATATTCGCTTTTGAACAATCAAGTATGAATTTCTGATGAACATCATCCAAAGGACGATTAATGGACATAAAATGCTGATGCTCTGACTCAACCATATCACGGTTATGAACCTCGTTGAAATCCTGTACTATATAACATGCATGTCCTCTTTCAGAGAAGTACTTGAATGATATACTCGCTTTACAACCACGGCGCCTGGATAACCTTCGGTGCTTCATTGAGAAACCAGAACGTGCATTCAATTGGTCATCCTCGTTAGACTTCTTCTGGCCTTCCCTATTGCATACGACATAATACCACGTTGTAACATCGTCCACCTTCCTCATCCCTTGTTTGCGCGTATCAAAACCAACAGCGCGGGCATATACATCATAAAACGCGAACACAAGATCTAATGATTGGAACTTCTGACCAACAACGGGCTTTAATTCTGTAGAACATTCAGGCACAACGCTAAATGTTTATAACCACAAAACAATACACATGTTAAGCTTAATAAGCATTAGATGACATATACTGTACATTACCGATTACATATAGTGCATTATACAATTATACTTATACATTACATGTACACTTTAATCTAACTAACAAGCCAATATGAAACCACACGCTATAAGGATGGCTCTAACTCGCGGTCCTACGTACAGGTTTTGTATCTCACACTATACCACACCCCTAGCCCCCATAATTGAGCAACCCTATGGAAATGAATGAACCATAGACCCAACAAGTTGGAACACTGCCAAACTTGTTTAAACCATGCTACAACCTATCCCCAGTCAAGGCAAAAATCAACATACTGCATGTGAATGCATCATACAATACTAAACCCCTAGGTCCGAGGAATGAACAACCCTAGGGGAATGAATGAACCCTAACCTGATTATCATAAACGGTCGAAGCATGTTTCCATAAAAACGTAAGGAGGCACGCAAAAAATGAAAAACGAATTTCCTGCTATCGTTTGGGATATGCGACTGATTTGCAAAAAAATTGACAACATCCGAACCAATAAGCATGACCGGTCAACGCTGGATTACCTTCTTCCATTATTAATCAAAAATCAACAGGTGATGCAAAGCCAACAAAAAACAGTTACTTGAAAATCGAATTCTGTATGAGTTTGATTCAAAGACGTCGACGCTGTGAAATTTAATTTGTCGATGGGCGACAGAAACGACAGAATCGTGCAGTGATGGAGAAGAAAGATAACGAATCCTAATCAAATTTGTTGAAGAAACTGCACAGATCCTCGAGGGAGGAAATCATGGAATTTTCTGTAACAACCCACATTATTGATTCTCTATTTTGCCCTTTTCAAATTAAAAAATGATTAGATTTAATGAATTCAGCAAATTATTTAGACCATAGGATTTGATTAAATGAACTCATGAGATCAAGAAGGAGAAAGGAGAAAGTATGGGAAAAGGATATGAACACAACTCTCTCTCTCTCTCTATATATATATATATATATATGTGTAAAGTATAAAATAAACACTAGACACTACACAAAATACATGCAACAAAAGTACAAATATGATAAATACACTATGCTCAGTATACATACGTGGCACATACTGTACAAACATTAAATACAATATAAATAAAACACACAAACACGATATAAATAAAATACACACACTATCCACACAAAGTGCACAATAACTACACCACTATACACACACACTACACTCAGTATACATAGTATAAGTAAAATATACTACACATTAAATGGGCTGCACATACTACACATATAATACACAAAATACACCCTAGTACACAATTTCAAAAAATAAACATAACAAACAAACTACAAAATAACACACGTTACTCACAATATATACAAAATACACACAATGCCCGCACAAAATACACACTTTAAGCACATACATATAAAACAACCACTACACACTTTGTACACAAAATACTAAATACAAATATTACAAACATACTATACATACATGTCACATGCTACCTACATTACACACTATAAATAAACTATTCAAAACACATGCACAACATACACAAATGCACACATAGAACACGCACTACAGACATATATAAAATAAACTATTTATACACTACATAAAAATGCACAAATAAAATACACAATTTATACATATGTGGTCAATACTATAACATTAAACACAATATAAATAAAATACACAAACACAACAATAATAAAATAAACACACACTATACACAAATAAACAAACTACACGCTATACAAAAAATGACACACTACACACTATATACACATTCTACATCATAACACACTACACATTGCACACAAAGTTTATACATGCATACTATACACAAAATACATATAAAAAATACAAATCTTATAAAACCACTACACTCAATATACATATGCGCCAAATACTACAAACATTAAACACATTGTAAATAAAATACACTAACATACGTAGAATACATGTACTGTAAACATACATAAATACATTTCACACTACAATTACGAACACAAAATACATTATTTATATACCATACAACAAATGTATAAATAAAATATGCAACTTATACATACGTGCCACATACTATAAATATTAAATACAGTATAAATAAATATACAAACACAATATAAATAAAATAGACTACACAATAAATGGCAGCACACGGTACAAATAAAATACACAAACACAATATAAACAAAACACACACACACACTATACACAAATTAACATACTACACACTATTAAAAAAATGACACACAACACACTATATACACTATACATCATAGCACACACTATAAGTTGCGCACAAAGTTTATACATATGCACACTATACACAAAATATATACAGAAAATATAAATCTTATAAAACCACTACACTCAGTATACATACGCACCTAATACTAGAAATACTAAACACACCATAAATAAAATACACAAACATACGTAGAATACTTGTACTACAAACATACATAAATACATTGCACACACTACAATTACGAACACAAGAAACATTATTTATATACCATACAACAAATGTATATATAAAATATGCAACTTATACATACGTACCACACATACTATAAACATTAAACACCGTATAAATAAATATACAAACACAATATAAATAAAATAGGCTACACAATAAATGGGCAGCACACGCTACACGCATTATATACAAAATTCACACTAGTGCACAGTATAGACAAAATACACAATACACACTACACATACTGTACTCAAGACACATACACTACCAAAACTACACAAATACACACTTTAAACAAATACATATAAAACAACTAACACATTGTTCAAACACAATATAAATAAAATAGACTATACACACTAAACGCATTATATACAAAATAAACACTAGCACACAATATAGACAAAATACACGATACACACTATACAAATACTAAATATAAATATTCTAAACAAACTATATATACGCGGCACATACTACAAACATTTAACATACTATAAATAAAACATACAAAACACAAGCATAACACACACACATACATACATACATCCATACATACATACATACATACACACATAGAACACACACTACAAATACATACATAAAATACACTATTTATACACTACCCAACAAATGCACAAATAAAATAAATAATTTATACATGTGTTATATTATACAAACATTAAACACGGTATAAATAAAATACACAAATACAACAAATAAAACAAACACGCACACATAGCACACGCACTACACACACATAGCACAGGCACTACAAATACATACATAAAATACACTATTTATACACTACACAACAAATGCACAAATTAATTACACAATTTGTACATTCGTGTTACATACTACAAACATTAATCACGGTATAAATAAAATACACAAACATAATAAATAAAACACATGCACACACTACACACAAATAAACATACTACATAATATAAAAAAAATATCAGATACGGTATACATACTATACATCATAGCACAAAGTATATTACACCACTCAAATACCCCCATTTATACACATACATACTAAACAATCACTATACATACACATTATAAACAAAATAAATAAAGAGAATACAAACAATCTAAAAACACCACCTCATTATACATACTATAAAATACACAATTTATACATACATACCACATACTATAAACATTAAACACATTATAGATAAAATACATGCTCAATATAGATAAAAAAAACACTACAAACTAAATGGACTGCACATACCACACCCATTATACACAAAATACACCCTAGTACACAATTCACAAAATAAACATACCAAACACACTATACAAAAATAACACACTTTACACACATAATATAGACAAAATACACTTTTTATACACAATACCATGCACACATAAAATACACAATTTATATATACGTTGCACATACTACAAACATTAACCCCAGTGTAAATAAAATACACAAAGACAACATTAATAAAACATACATACACACTACATAAAATGAACATACTACGCACTAAACAAAAAATAACACACATTTCATACACATTGCGTACTATATACATGCTATACATCATAACACAAAGTTCACATTGTACACAAAATATATACACCACGCACAATATATATACAACACACATGCTCACTACACAAAAAAAACACGCACTATGCAACACACATTCTATACATACATTATAGACATACTACACACACTATACACAAAATTCATGCGTTGCAAACATAGATGCACGCTACATATAATGTACATCATACTTAAACTATACACAAAATATACACTCGTTCACAAATAAACAAACTGAACACACTACAAAAAATAAATAACACCCTTTACACATACATACAGTATACAAAATATACTCAATGTACACTACACCCACAATATACAGGTACTGCACATACTTCACACAAAGTATACATACACTATACAAAGTATTCCTAAACATACTATACACTACACGTAAAAATCATACACTATACACAAAATATACTACACGTAAAATTCACACACTATACAGAAAATACACATAGTGTCCGCACACAACAAAACACACTGCACTACATACACTATACACAAAAATACCTACACTACACAAACACACTTTACACATGCATACAAAAAAACACTACACAATACACAAAATAGAAACACTATAAACACAATTCATGATGAATGACACACTTTACACATGCATACAAAAAAACACTACACAATACACAAAATAGAAACACTATAAACACAATTCATGATGAATGACACACTTTACACATGCATACAAAAAAACACTACACAATACACAAAATAGAACCACTATAAACACAATTCATGATGAATGACAGATAATTTGAAGCATTTGATACGGCATCTGCCAAGAGCTTTGTCTTAAGCTCTAGTTGCCCGTTCGGTAACTTGCCTCGGAGGGAGCATTTAACTGTCTTGAATCTATACCAAACTTTTTTCAGCAATGCAAGAACCTATACAAAATAAATGACCATGATAGCACCAAGTAAGGAAAAATGAAAAAAATGACAACTGATCATATGTATAATAGGCAAAATCTTCTCAAAGTGCTGATATTGTAATACTTATTGTACAGTATACTATAAACAATGTTATAGACCCAACTACGACTAGGCATTACTAATAAGTAATTAAAAATCACAAGAAAAATTTGGAAAATAATTCAGTTTATTTTCAGAGTATAAAACTTGTTGGTTTTTAGATGTAATTGTAAAAATAGATTTAAAGGGTCTGGGAAATCTTTTTCTATTATAAATGCAATGAACATGTATCTCTCTAGAGTTATGACAAAAACAACATGATGCTTTGATTTTAGAAACCAATACCTAGAGTCCAACTACTTGGCCGTATCCTGAGTTGCTGTGTTGCTGGCCACCTCATCAAGGTATGATACACTTTCAGCTTCACAGAGTTGCAAAAGCTGCAACAGAAAAAATCACACTTACTTTAAAGAATTAAGGGAGGTATGTTCATAAAACCACACCAAGCACAAGTACAAGCACATAAAATTTTTAAGGTGTGCTAACTTTACCAACAGTTGTAAAATTTAAAGACATATATCAACTTATCTTAATTAGAAAGTGCACTCACAATAGATAGATAAAGCTTTAGATTTTAGGCAGAAGATAACAGCCATGTATGAGGAAATATTGTCTGAGCACGATAACTTTAAGTTCATGACGGCCTGAACCAGAATCAGAACGCCTCCATTGCACAGGGAAGAAAACAAATAATAAAGAAACCAAAGGGCAAAAGGAAAACGAGAAAGTAATCGAGAGTTAAGAAAGAATTTAGACGTGTGAGATTTTAGTTAACCTGTGGGATAAAGTTAAATGTGCTATTAATAGAACTTGTAATTGCTAACTCATAACAAGGAAGAAAATCCTCATAGTAAAAGCATGGGAAAACCAAAAGGATCAAGACAAAGTGTAAACAGAGAAATAAAAATGATAAGACAGCTACATCCAATTACCTCTGGGAGTTTCTCTTCTCATAGTTGTAAAACCAGTCCCCATGTTAATGTAATCCATAAAGCGCACAGTGAGAGAGAGTAGCACAGTTAAACCTGATTATTTACTTGCTGAGGTTGATCTAGAAGACCATGGAAATCCGACGAGGCAAATTGTATTGACGGCAAAGCACCACCGAGTGACTGCATTGTGGGTTTTGAGTAGATTAGCTCTCAAAAATACAGTCAAAACAAGGTAAAAATAGAAAAAGTATCAAGGCAACTACATCAAAGTAGACAAAGACACTATTACCTACCTTAGGAAGGGTAGGTGTGTTGTGATGGCTTCATGTAATTAGGAGTGAACTCAGAGAACTTGGTGGTCTCTGTTGCAGTGGGATCGAAGAGGGAATTGCTAATCCAGACAATTGCTGCTAGGTCCGATCAAAGAAAATGGTGGGCCTGCAGTCTGAAACCAGAAGGACAAAATTGTAGTGATCATGAGTTCACACAAATCACTTGGAGTAGAAGTATTATCCACAACCACATGGACAAGGTAAGACCAGAAACCACATATAGGCATGTGGGAAGACGATTTGAATGATGACATCGACATAGCACTTTTTTCATGTTTTCTCATATATTTCTCCTATGCAGGTTCAACGACTTAATAGGAAGATAAAATTACATGTTTAATACCTCTATATGTGGAGCTGAAGATTGAATATGACCATTTCGGTGATCAGTATTGGCAGTATGGCCAACATCAGGTTCAGTATAAGCCGCCGAAATACTGTTGAGTGCCCTATCTATAAATGCTACAAAGTGCAGGATATGACGGTATACTGTGGCCACTCAATGAGATGGTCCACAAACTGCTCCATTGCCATACTCCCAAACGAAAACATCAGAATGTCATAAATCCAATGTAAGACTGAAATTCACAATAATAACATTAACTGATAAACTAGGAGGGAACAAACTTCTGAATCTGCATGCTTCCTCAAAGCATCTAAAACAGCTCGTAAAGCAATACCCCACGTAAGGTGAGTCACACGTTGATGCTTAATGAATCCTGAAGCAGAAGTATTCACAAAGGATAAACAATATAGGCAAGCTAAAAAAATTTTAGAACAGGGCAACATTACAACTAACATAGTTAGTTTGAGCAGTATTTTACAACACTATTTATATGGGATCATGTTCACTCAGTAAACCAGAATTTGTTGCAGCAATCATAATCATCAAACGGACATGTAAAGATAACAAACTTAAACATAGTAGACTATGTATAAAACTACCAAACTGGCATATAAGAGATGTTAAGTCAATAAAAAGTGTTGAGGAACTTACCCAAACAGATCAATTCAACGGAAAAAATCATGCCATCAAATATACAGAAAACAGAGTAGTCTAGATTCCATAAATTGTAATTAAATTATTTACTAACCTCATATTAAAATATGAGAAAGATTGGTTATCCCGCCACAGCAGTGGAAACACTACCCTTGTAGAAAGTATCTTACTTGACACTAATTGAATGCTCAACCATCTTCCAAGGCCCATGATTTCTTTTTTAGATGCAAGTACAACAAATCGAATGCCAAAGTAAAAACCAAAAAGAATATGTCTAGTAAGTACTTGGGAAAGAGCTTGTAAAAACAAATATTAAGATGCCAAGATTTGACAATCAAAGGGGTTTATGTATCAAAGACACTAATATAGCACATATATGTACAGGCATATGAGACAAAGAAAAATAGAATACTATGTATTAATTATAAAGTAGTAAGATAGCAAATAGTGGATTAGTAAAAGTACAAAAACGTCGTTAACACACAAAAATATAATATTATATATATATATATATATATATATATATATATATATATATATATATATATATTACAGATATATATATATATATATATATTACAGATTAGTTATAAAGCTGCAAAATGCAGCAAAGAATGAATTAAATAAGTAGAAAAATATAAGCGCAACAACCAAGAAATAGAAGATCAAGCAAAGCAAGCTCAAAAATCATTAAATAAACTTGTTGTTCCACCCTTCCCCCCGCTTCTTTTAAGTTAAGAACTCAGTCCGCCCCTACTACCCTCGACCTTCAGATCGACTAAGTACTTTCTAGTCTATTTATGAACTAGGAACAATCACAGAAAACAACTTACAGCACAAGAGATAATATTTGCAAGAATGAATCTAAATGCTTAGAGAGGCCTTCAAATCGAATACGAGTAACACTAGAATATGCTGAATTATCTCAGTAGCCTCAAATGCGGCATGATTGCTCTGTAATCTGCCTCAAACACAGTCTTTCCTGCATACAACCAAGAAAAGGGTTACAGGTTTAGTGCAACATGTAGAAGAATTACAAGGAGATAAAAATAACAAACTGTTGTGTGTATTCCACATCCTACAACTAAACAAAATGTTATATCTAAATGTATGTACAAACTACAAAGAAAAGAATAACTAACCACACATCATCCTGGTATCATGAAGATATAGTGTTCCTCAGAACTAGACAAAGATCCAACCCCAATTTTATCAAGTACTCAAAAAGATTTTGCAGTAGTTCTTCATTGATGGCTTAAGTATGAAATGACACACTAAATATCGAACTAAAGTTAGTTTATTAAAAAAATGTTTGAATATTGAAGCAAATATTGGTTGCAGCTTTATACCCTTCAACTCGCTGGAATAAATAGTGAAGTGGTCAAAATTGAACTGGAGTAGTAGTACGCTAACCTCCATTCCATCCATTGTATAATAACCAGTTAAATTACCCACACACGTCAAATACCCCCAAACAGAAGTCTTGCTCGCCCTCAAGCAAGTTAGACAAATAAGCACATTCACAAGACCCAGGATTTGACGACTATAATAAAAGTTCGGATTTCCCACCTGCTGGGAAACCTAGTACCTTCTCGCATACCAAAATGCTGACAGTGTCCTTCTCTATGAACCGAATGAACATGTTGAGAAACAGATCGTTCTCATCTGAGATTGAAACAAATGTTATTAGTTGTTAAATATTACTATCAAGCAGCATACCCTGATTGAAACCGAAAATTACTAAATTTACCCCGGTATACATCAGGAACAAAACAATGAAGGTTTGCAATCACTTTAATCAACAAAGTCGTTTTCTAATGAGCATAAGATGAACGAGGTACACTGCAAGGGGTGGATTCAAATTTATGTGTCCATATACATTGACACCATGCAAATAGTTGTAACTGACTATTGACTAATTTTGTGAAATAAGAATTATTGAGATGATGTAGATAATACATACTCTAATGGTGCATCCTCTTCACAAACTAGAACATTAGACGATCACCAGCCAGATACAAACTCTCCATGAGGGAGTAGAAAGATTGCTGCTAGAGCTTCCCTCTAAAGGAACACATTTGTAGAGTCTGAAAAAAAAATGCACGATTTCATTGAGAATTGAATTGATGTGTACAGTATAGCATAACAATTCAATTGATGTGTACAGTATAGCATATCAATTTCCATTTACTCTGGACTCTTGAGACATAAAACGTCAAATAAAACAAATAACTAACCATCATGCATTGACAAATAGCTTAAACTCTTCTTACTAATCATTTGTATCTCTTTGCAATGACAAAAACCAAATGAGGAAATGAAGTCACTTGAACAGTTCATGGTAGTTTTTCAATTAGACAATCAAGATGACAAAAATATGCTGGTAAACTTACAAACTCATTATATGTACTAAGTGACTTGTGAACATAGCAACTACAGTTTGGGAAGCCCTCTTTATTCCATTTCACAAAATACCAGCAAAAAAAAATTAGTTGGTTAGGTTTAAGTTCAGAAATTTGCCACTAGATCCACAGGCACACACTATACTTGCAAATAACATGCAAAATACAAATAAGATTGTCCCCAGACTATATAGTACAAACATTTAAGATAAGATAAGTATGGAGGTGATCATCAATTCTAAGTTATTGCAGGTGCTCAAACTCTCACCTTTTCATTTGAAAGTAACTTTCATAAAATTAGCATCCATTAGTTAAAACCAGCAATTTGATCTCAAAATCTCTTCAAGCACATCATTAGTGTGTTCACATAAGCAAAGACATTTTCTAAGAAACTCAGGTATCATGCTTTGAGTCTTGTCGACCTTCAATCATGAAAAGCTAAGAAACCTTACCATGAAATCTATAGCATTATATAAGATTTTAAAATTAGTTGTACTGAAGGAAAGCTTACAAAGTTTATCATAATGAATGACCGAAAATTTGAAGCATCTGAGACTACATCTGCCTAGCACTTTGTATTACGTTCCAGTTGGCCCTTCGGGTAACTTGCCTCGGTGGGAGCATTTAACTCTCTTGAATCTATACCAAACATTTTTTCAGCAATGCAAGAACCTATACAAAACAAATGCCCAAGTTAACAGCAGGGCAAAATGAGAAATTGAAAACTGCATGTATAAAAGGCAAAATCTTCTCAAAGTATAGATATTGCAATTCTTATTGTACTGTAAATACTATATACATTTGTTATAGACTCTATTGAGTGCTCAACCAGCTTCCAAGGCCCATGATTTATTTTTTAGATGCAAGTTCAGCAAACCTAATGCCAAAGTAAAAAGGAAATGTGTCTAGTATGTACTTGGGAAAGAGCCTGTAAAAACATATATTAAGATGCCAAGATTTGACAATCAATGGGGGTTTATATACCAAAGAAACACTAATATAGCACATATTTGTACAGGCATATGAGATAAAGAAAAATAGGATACTATGTATGTGTTATTTATAGAGCAGCAAGACAGCAAACTGTGGATTAGAAAAAGAAGAAAAACGTCAGCCACAGTATAACTCACAAAAATATAATATATTTAACATATTAATTAAAAATCTGCAAAATGCAGCAAAGAATGAATTAAATAAGCAGAAAAATATAGGTGCAACAACCACGAAGCAAATGATCAAGCAAAGCAAGATCAAAAATCAATAAATAGACTTGTGCCTTCAATTTTCCATCCTTTCCACCCGTTTCTTTTATGTTAAGAACTCAGTCGCCCCCTACCACCCTCGACCTTTAGATCGACTAAGTACTTTCTAGTCTATTTATGCAATAGGAACTATCACGGAAAACACCTTAGTTGCACAAGAGATGGCATTTGCAAGAATGAATCTAAATGCTTAGAGACTTCAAATCGACTACGAGTAACACTAGAATATGTTGAATTATCTCAGTAGCCTCAAACGCAGCATGATTGCTCTATGATCTGACTCAAACACAAAGACTTTCCTGCATACAACCAATAAAAGGGTTACAGGTTTAGTGCAACATGTAGAAGAATTCCAAGGAGATAAAAATTATAAACTGTTGTATGTATTCCACTTCCTACAACTTAACAAAAAATTATATTTAAATGTATGTACAAAGAAGAGAATAAATAACCACACATTCAGGCATAGTGAATAAATCTTGTTCTTCAGAATTAGACAAAGCAAGTACAGCCCCAATTTTATCAAGTACCGACAAGTGTAGAGCATCAGAAAGATTTTGCAGTAGTTCTTCATTGATGGCTTTAGTATGAAATGACACACTAAATATCAAACTAAACTTAGGTTTATAAAAATAAATGTTTGACTATTGAAGCAAATATTGGTTGCAGCTTTATACCCTTCAACTCACTGGAATAAATAGTGAGATGGTCATAATTGAACTGGAGCAATAGTACGCTACCCTCCATTCCATCCATTGTATAATAACAAGTTAAACAATTACACACACACATCAAATACCCCCAAACATAAGTCTTGCTCTACTTCAAGTCAAGTTAGACAAGTAAGCACATTCACAAGACATTAGATAATCCTCTACTTCAAGTCACGTCAAATCACACAAATCATTTAGAGAAATTAGGTGGACCCCGAATTCACTCGCGGGTAAGACTATAGAACAAGAATTGTACACGAACTAATTCCCTAAGAGCTAGGCATCCCAATGCTTCAATGTAAGTTCGATTTATGTCTTGGGAGTCTCAAACCATCGTCACTAATTCATAAAGAGAATTTCTTCCAGCTATTCTTTATTTTAAGCACATAAGATCTTTCTCCCAAACTCAAGCAAAATTCATCGCTCACAAGTCAATATGATGCATAAATCGAAAGGTCTTATTCATTTGGATGTAATAGGGCTTTTGGTAAAGGTGTGATCATATTTGGCTAAGTAGCTTATCACATTCTTAAAATACTAGCACATCCATCATAGCATCCTTCACAACATCCTTCACATCTCACTCAATGCGTGCAAAATTCTGACAGCTCAACACCCCAAACTTGAATTTTTCTACCATCTAAACAAAGTCATCTTATTCCTTTGAGCAGATTTCTATTTTCACTTTTTTTCTAGCCTTTGGCTTTTTTTACACATGAAAGGCTGCCTTTTATTTTTATTTTTTTACTAGCCTTGGCTTTTTTTTAACACATGAAAGGCTGCCTTTTATTTTTATAGCCTTGGCTTTTTTTTACACATGAAAGGCTGCCTTTTTTTTTCTAGCCTTGGATTTTTTTTACACATTAAAGGCTGCCTTTTTATTTTATTTTTGTTTGAAGACACAACTTTTTCACTTTGTATCTCAGTATAAATGAATACCATCTGATGAATGTTCCAGGACTTCCATCTTTTTCTTGCCACCATAAATACCCTCCCAAGAATGTTCTAGGACTTCCATCTTTTTCTTGCCACCATAAATACACTCCCAAGAATGTGCTAGCATTTTAATTTTAGTGACTAGGGTAGAAAATATAGGCCAACAAATGGATATAATAAGTAGGCTGATATAGTGACTTCAAAATTTTCAACAAAGAAACTAGGCTTTTGGGGCTCAAACTGGCTCACTAGGGGTTTATGTAGGGTTAGGCATGTGATAATTTGGATATGAGGCTTTTTGCCCTATTGCCTAAATCATTTTTATGCACCAATGTCAACAAGATTGCAACTCATAAAGCTCTCATTCAGTCGATCGGCCCTATGGCTTTTTCAAATAATTTTTCAAAACCGGAATAGTTCTCTCTCCTTAGCTCAAGAAATCGGGCACCAAAGAACACTCTTGTCACCTTATATGAAGCACGGGAAACCTAGTTCTCCAGAAGTTAGTAAGCAACAACAAGTTTACATACCAACCCTTGAGAGAAATGAAGCCTACACTAATAACCCATAAAAAAGTGATGAAAGTAGTGACAATCAATAGAGAGAAGATCTTGCATGCATACACAAATAGCAAGAGGTGAAACTCTGTTCATGGAAGCATTTCGTCCTCAGTACAAAGTAGCATAGTACTAGGGCAAATTTTGGATATTTATGAAGCTAATATCCGTTGTTTATCAATTGGTGATATGTAAGAAATCATTAAAAACTAGGGAGATGCACATATTAGAGAGCACAACCTCTCGGAAATTTACTCTTAATCATAACATGTCAATTACAAAAATCAACATTTAAATCTCTATAAAATCAACATATGAATGAGAATAAATAGCAGTTAGGCACTCATGTATAAGTAGGAAACATCACAAGTTGAGTATATATGGGTTTGAATGACACCCGAAAAAGATGAGAGGCAGAGTTACCAGAATCCGCAAAGACCAAGATTTGACGACTACAATAAAAGCTCGGATGTCCTACCTGCTGGAAACCTGGTACCTTCTCACAGTCACATACCAAAATGCTGAAAGCAAACCTCTACCAGTGTATCATTATCAGAATAAAAAACATAATACTCTGTCAATTTAGATCATCTTTGAAACTTTCCAACATTCATTTTTTATTGATCGATTAAATTGTTTTCTTTAAATATATACTGCCATCTTTCCTGCCATCTTTACAAGATCAGTCTTACCTTCCTTTTCTGGCATTAAAATTCTTTTTTATGAAGCTTATTCCCTACAAAACAGTGTGAATCATTTGCTTATCATGTAAGACCCCAAGCAAATTAAGTGTTATTTAAACGTGGTTTTTATTAACATGATTTTCAAATAGTATGCGAAAGGAAGGAAACGTTTTATATTATAGGAAAAAGAGAATTTCTTTTGTTTTCTTTTATCATCACTAGAAAAAATAAGTACTACATAACAACATAAGTTGATTTCTTACAAAAATAAATGTACTTACTCTTTTTTCATCAGGGCCGGGAGTCCAATATAGGAAGCTAGTTGCTCCTGCAGTCAACCTCTTCCCAAGCTCCTACAAGAAGAAACAAACTTCATTAAAATCTTATCAAGAAGAAAACAGATATGATTATGATAAAAATATATATATATGTACTAAGGTAACGATCATTTCTATTAAGACCCCAAAAATAGATGCACTTAACATTTTATGGAAAAGATGAATGATATCCATAGTTAAGCCAGAGAGGTTTTACATGGACTAAATAATTTTCCGATGCAGAACGAACGATTCGGCACTCAAACTGACTTACAAATAACCTACAAAGAAGATTGTCAATCTTAGATAGCCTTAAAATTACAATAAGTATAGAATGCACTCATGCGAGTAATGAATAATTGTGGTGAGTGAAGCAGGTTTATTAAAGAAAAAAAAAGTGCAGCTATAAGAAGCAGCAGCATTGTGACCATCTGCTAGAATGTTTCATTATCTAAATTGCAAAATAAGAAAGATAGGACATGAAGAAATAATCAATACCCAATTTCAGCATGGAAGGAAGGCATATATTCAAATTACCTCGGCAGTTGTACATCATCTTCATTCAAAAATCCTGCAACTAAAGACTCTGCATGACTTAACAGTGAACCTACATGCAACAGAGTATTAGAATATAGATATGTACTACTACTTGATTAACAAAGGGAAGAGTTATATGCAGGCATACATAAGTTCTTGCTAACTGCGGACACTTTGTCATCTGACAGTTTCTAATAGTCCTCTATGAACCGAATGAACATGTTGAGAAACAGATCCTTCTCATCTGGGATTGAAACAAATGTTATTAGTTGTTAAATATTACTATCAAGCAGCATACCCCGATTGAAACGGAACAAAGCAATGAAGGTTTGCAATCACTTTAATCAACAAAGACGTTCTCGGATGATCATAAGACTGATAAGACTGGTACAAAGTAAATAAATTAGCAAAACGTAATCAAACCTACACCACACTAGTAAGACAATTTAAGTAGACATCCAGTTTTCATTTAGACACAATCAAATGAAAGAGCAGAACAGTTAATAAAGCAATTGGGAGCAAACCAAGGTCATAATAAGACCATTACAGCCAATAAACGAATCAACTAACACACTTGAGGCTGAATATGAATAACTATTGCAGCATCTCTTGTCTTCATTATATAAGACTAATTCTATCATCTTGACAACAGCATCAACATTTCAAGCACATTATAAATATAAACTCTAGTCAACAAGTCAGACGTACCAAAAGCTCATAAAAAAACAAACGAAAAAATTATGGTTTAGAGTTTAGACCAAGCAAGACAACACAATATATTAACTTTGGAACATACTTGACAAAAAGATTGAAACCATAACATATTTCTTAATATACTCAGATATCTGTAAAAAGTTATAATCTCAGCAGTCAATACAAATGACAACAAATCAAAAATTAGCAGCAACCCCAGGTCTCCTGCAATGAAAAAGCAACAAATATGCATTTGCAATGCAAATACAGTGTCATGAGATATCGTTATACTTATACTTAGAATGAGCATTTAACATACTAACTAAGCCAATGGATTAATCCCTGAAAATTAGATAAGTTTGCTACCGAAACTACTAGGTGTGTATTTCATAGCTTTCTCTACCAACACTCACCTAAAATCAATGTAACTGAAACATTAAAGAGATTCTACCTGAACTAGAGGCTTTAATACATCCAGCCAGAACTTCCAAAGAACACACAAGAAAGCTTGGACACAAATCACAGATTCAAAAACAGCTAGAGGCGCTATGTCTGGTGAGGCATCATCTCACAGATCACTTGAGCATGTATACTCAATTCTAGATAAACATTAACTTCTAGCAGGTAGAACCTAAAAAAGCAAAAGGCCACTCTAACTAAAAATAGAACAAAATACATTTCATAGAGGATAAGATGTCTAGATTAGAAAGCTTAACAGTGTCTCAATGAGATTCTTAAAACTTAGAATTTAGCGAATAAGAAACAACAAAATACTAAGGTTCTCCAGTCTTCTACAGATCATCTCCTTGCTAGTACATTGAAAATCTAGTCAACTCCGAGTGGCGAGAAGCAATAGCCAAGAGAAATGTGAGAACTCCTACAAGATGCTTCAAAGACATCTATCTTGAATAAGGATGGTATCGACTACTGCCACTATAACCTGCTTTGCCTCCGTAAATTCCCCCTCCTGCTCCACCATAACTAGCACCAGGGCCAAAGTCATATCCACCACTTGCCCTAGCTCCACCATAACCTCCAAAGTCATATCCACCACTTGCTCAAGAAGAGAACCCAACCTCATGAACCCAAATCTATATCCCTAACATATCTAGCCAAACAGGAAGATAAAATTTGTAAAGTGGAAAATTAGTGGAAACTTACCTAAGCCGCGAAGTCCACAGCAGTCCGACGAAATTGACAGTGACAATGAAGCCGAGATGGCTGGAGTATGACACCGACCGAAGTGAGACTCCGACGGCAGCGACTGCTCAGTGGATCCTGGAGCGCCTCTCACCGCTCAGCGAGAATCGGCGTCAACGAAATCAGACGGCGAGTCCGTGAGGAGGTCGATGGTGACGTGAATTCCGCCTCATCGATTAAATAAACACTGACATACAACAAAGACAGTGAAATTACCAAAAAGGAACACAAAATAGCAGAAAAATACAAACAAACATGGGAAAATAGACTACGCAAAGAAATTTTTACAAATTAACACACCTTTTTCTAGCTTAATTTGCACGCATTACCACAAACTACAAGTTCGCCCCTAACTAAACCAGTTTCGCAAACCCATTTCGAACATCATTTCCACAAAACTAAATAAACATACAACTGAAAGCAAATTCGGCGAGAAAAAGTTACCGGAGATTGCTTCCACGTCGGCGGCGCCTAAAGCCACGATGAGCAGCCGGCATCGGCGGCGGCGTCGCAGCCAGAGAATTCGAGGCGACTCAGAAGAGACGAGAGGCGGTCAATGAATGTGGTGCTTTTTTCCAACGGTAATTAAAATTTGGGAGGAATCAATCGACCAAAATTTTGAATTTAATTAGAAAGGAAAATTCTTTGGGCTGGGATTAATATCATGATGGGCCGAATGAATTAGAATAAATTAGGGCTGATTATAGTGGGCTATATTTAAATAATTCTTTAAATTGGCTGATTGATCAATTCTTTGGTCTAGATTGATTAATGGGTTAGAAAGGGTTGATTAACTTTTTGGTCTAGATTGATTTAGTAAATGGTGGGCTTATTTTAAGCGGGTTACTTTTAAATAATTTGGGGTCAATTAGTCAAATATGTTGTTATTTAATAACTCCGAGATGAATTAATATCCATATTTGTTTAACTCATCAAGTTATTCTAGTCAAAGGATGAAGATTAAATTCATGCAAACAATTAAAGCCTGATTTAATTAATGCAAAAGAATGTTGTAAATTCTCTAAGAAAAGAATAGGTAATAATATTAACACACATGTATTCTAATTAAGTTTGAATATTTTATTGAGTTTAGTCATCATATTATTTTTATTTTAAAAGGACTATACTAACAAGGAAGTTAAGAACAAACAAGAATTTCAATTAAGAATTTAATCAAACGAGGTGGATTTTCTATTATATACTATTGTATGAGCTTTCTTCCTAATACTCATTAAGTTCATGAAAAATAGTTTCATTTTACCATTTTGATATTTCCATAAAAAATAGTCTCATTTCTAAAAATAGAATGTTTTTCTCTCATACTCTATCCATTTTTTCTCATACTCTCTCTTAATTTACCACTTTATAATGCATTTCCTAATACATCACTTCAAAATAGATAAGTGGATGTCACGACCGTAGTTAGCTAAGGATAGCATAACCCGGGGAAGCCGTGACTAAGGAGGGATTATAAGAAGCGGGGATAGAATTTAGGGAGAATTAAAGCCAAGGCAGAATGAGACGCACAAAATAAAATCAAATAGGGAAATACTTATAGCAAAATACACTCGATCATACAGAATCGAGAGAACGTACTGTTCATACAAGTTCCGATCATCAGAGCCAAAAGTAAAATAGACACTGCCTCTTATCTGGCACAGCGGAAACAAAAGAACGCGGTCCATGTGTGGAGACATGAACCTCCGAGAGTTTTATTCTTAATTACTAGCTTACTCTCCACAGCACTTGTGCCTCCCCCTTTCCACGCCTCAACCTGCACATTTAGAAATATATGCAGGGCTGAGTACAAAAGTACTCGGTGAACACATTGCCGGAAAATACAATTATACATTTGAAAATATTGTCAAGCCATCATCACAGTAATACTCGAGGTTTTATTGAAAAGACCCGAGCTTACTAAAATATTCACATTGGGCCCATTTTCCTGTACTTAGCCATATCTGATCACATTCTGCCGTCGAGATGGTGTTCTCGCACGGTCACCTTCTCTGCCATCATGTCAGAGGTATCCTTGTGCCGGGAAGGTGGCCACCTTCCACAGTCACCTTATCTGCCGTTCACGGTCAGAGGTATCCCGTGTACACTAGTCCGAGCAGGGACACCACCCTCACTGGGAGCCGAATTCGACTTATGTATCATTATTCATAATTCACTTGGCCTTAGCCAACAGATAGGCATCATACACAAAAACATTTATGGCAAGACAACATCTAAAAGAAAAATCACGAACATGTTTTCGTGATTCCATACAATACGATTTGTATTTTTAGTATAAGGAAGCTCACCTTGATCGCTTAGCTTTCTTAACTTGAATCCTTCGTTCCGACATTACTTGCTAACGTACCCTTTTTGAAAATATCACAATAGGAAAATATTAATTTAGTTTTGAACTACTCTAATTAAATGAGAAAACGTATCAAAGTTTAATATTATTCATATTCTTATTAGTATAATTAATATTATTACTTTTATTAGTGTTATTATCATTCACTAAGAATTTTTCTAAGGTTACATTATTTATTACTACTTTATTGTTATTTCGGCTCCGACTAAGTTGATACGCCATGCGTCACTACAAGTTTTTCGTAAAACTATAACAACTCGGATCACAACTAAATATTTCATCTTTCTTAAACATTTCATTTTAGGCCCAAAATAAATTAAATTCGAATTTGGGCTCTTCATAATTATTTTTCTGCTGCCCCAATTTATTCACAAGTAGTTGGGCTCAATATATTTTTTTTCAACACGGCCCAACTAATTAAATCAGGAGCCCAATTGAAATTATACACACTCAAATACCCTACTACTTGTCTTCCTCCCTCATTTCACAAAAATGCACAGCAGCCTCTCTTCTTTTTTTTTCTTACTTGGACGCCGACGCCGCCTCCTGCCGCCACTCTTCCAGCGCCGCCGCTCCGGCGGAGCTCTCTCTCTCTTCTCTCCCTCTCTCCCTCTTCTCTCTCTTTCTCAACCTCACGCCGTCGCGCCGGCATCCGTCTTTCTCCTGATCCGCCGCCGCCGCCGTGCATGCCCAGGCTGCGGCTTCGTCGCCCTCCTCCCGGAAGTCCGCCGTCTGCATGCTCCGTCTCCCTCTTTCCCGATCGGCCTCCCTCTCTCGGTCAGTCTCTCTCTCGCTTGGTTCACCGTACCGCTACCGCCGCTGCGGATCCGCCGTCGTCGCGGGTCCGCCTCAGCCGACGTCGCCGAAGATCTCCCCCATCCGCCGACGCCGTTTCTCGACAGGTAGGGTGGTCGGAAAGTTTGTTCCCCTACCCCTCTCTTTTCAATATTTTTTTAAAAGATATTATTATTATTATTTTTGATAACTTTGCTAATTACATTCAAACTTTCCAGATTTTCAAAGATATGGAAGCAGTGGCTTTCGGAGCAAAGGTAGTCGCTTGTTGGCGACGGAGTGTCGAGCTTACTGCCGGAATCCGGCAAGTTCATAAAGATAAGTGTTTGTCCTTCTTTCTAGTTGTTAAGGCAGTAGGATCCTACTTGGTTTCTATCTACTGATTTTGGTGAACTAAGAGTATATGTTTGCTATGTGGATGAATAAGTAGTGAAGATACAGTATGATTGTAATTTTTTTGGGGAGGGGCAGATTCTAAAAATATGTGTACACTTATACGTAAAAGTAAAGGAAAATGATGGTTTGAGATTCACCTCTTTTTTTTATGTGGAAAGATATTGGATTGTAGTGAAAAAGTTGTGCAAATCTCCTTCGTACTTCTTTATCTTTCATGGGTTGTGTGTGCAGAGAAATGGATTGTATGATGGTGATGTGGGGTGAATGAAGAATTTGGTTGTATATCTAAGTATACAAAAGATGGCAGCAAGTGACAAAAGATATCATCTTAATCTTTATCTGACAGGAAGAATGATTGTCCTTTAGAAAAAAATTTGGTTGCAGCTTTAAATGATGTGTGTGAAGGTAATTAAACCCCTTTGGTTGCAGCATTAAATGAGGTGTCGGAAGTGACACATTAGGCCCTTGGGATCTGCCTCCCCTTTTGTTTATTAATATTATATATATATATATATATATATATATATATATATATATATATATCATTTATTTATTTACTTGTTTATTTGGTGTAGGTATAATCGGCTCAAGTTCGTGGCCGACCCCGTTGAAGTACCCGATTTTTCTTAAAACGTAGGATGTAATAGATTTTATTGGATGTATCGGACATTAAATTTTAAATTTTTGTGATCTTATTTATTTATTTATTTAAATTTATTATATTCATATATGTGTAATATATCTACATGTTCCATCCATTTGTCTAACGTCAAACAAACAACAACGACGATCTAACGTAGTTCGGACTTAATCGCATAAAAGTCACTTAATCAAGCTAATAATATAGTTTATAATAATATCGGCTTAGCGGGTCGTTACAGTGGATCTCATATTTATGGAGAATCCATCCTCTCTCCTCTACTTCCTATATCTTATTTTCTTTTTATAATCTAAATAATTGTATTAACTTTTTCAATAAAAATGTAGCATTTCACATTTTATTTTATTTTTTTCAAGTGAATTTTTCTATAGCATGAGTATTCTTCTCTGCCAAAAACATATTTTTTTAATTATTTCGATTTTATATACTACTCTACTAAGCAACTCAAAATGTCGTGAACTTTAAGTGAAAAACAATCATTAATTTTAATTCTCCAATAAGTAATGAATTGTAGTAATATTTATTATTTATGTAGGAATTATATTAAAGTATATCCTCTTTTGTACTGAGACAACAGTAATTTAAACTAGTAAAAAAATTGTTTTAATGTTATCGAAAGTGCCAACATGGCAGAAACGCCGGTAATCAAACCGATGTCGTTTATTGTGTAACCTGCTTACTTGTTGTGTCATGAGAGTGAACCTTAGCTTCAACAATAAATGCATTAAATGACTTAGTGATGTTACTAGTAATCACGTCACTACATGCAGAGATGGAAATGAAAGTTCTTTGTATCCCTGCCAATGAAGACTTTATAAGCATCTCGACTTTCTAACTTAATTTCTTGAATGGCTTATTTGAATTTCTCGATATAGGTGCTTTTAACTGCCTTCCAATACGGTTTATTTAGATCATGTTCCTTGTGTGCCTCTTCCAATTCATGTACACATGGCGTGCACAATTTCTGTGTTTAGCAAGCGGCGCTGAGGTATTGACTGCATTTGTAAGCCCCTGCGTAGTCAAACATTTAGAATAATTAATAAAAAATTTAGTTAATAACATAATGAAATCATAAATGTATACCTTCTGTTGATCACTGATAAATGTCCATCCCGCTCCATCTTCAATTTTAAGATCCTCAATGAGAAACTTTAGAAACCATGTCCAACATTACTCATTCTCTACCTCAACTATAGCCCAAGCAATTAGATATATTTCATTGTTTCCATCTTGTCCAACGGCACTCACTAAAATTCCACCCAAGAAAGTCTTTAAAAAGCAACCATCAAGTGCAATCTGAGGCCTGCAACTCATGTTGAAGCCTTTCACTAGCAAACTAAAGCCTATGTACAGTCCTTTGAAAACATCCACATTACCCAAAAGCAAATCAAATCAAATCAAATCTACCCTCTTTATCAACTTTTCTTAGTTCAGCTATGTAACTCTTGAGTAAACCATAATGTTCTTCAATTGATCCTCTTAAGAGCTCTACAACAATGGCCACTCAAAGGTTTCAATTGTTTCATCGTACAATAAAGCTGCACCAAATACAGTTGTTTGTTTATGATGATTTACGCCGACAAACAAGGAAATTGGTCTACCATCTCGATGTTTCCTGTATGTAGTATCGAAACAAACGACATCACCAAAATGACCAAAATCTTGTATCATTCTACCATCGGTCCAAAATATATTTTTAATCAGATATTCCACGTCCAACTGTATTGCATAGTAAAAGTGTGGATCTTCACTTATCATCCTTTGTAAATATTGTAAAACACCTCCACTATCACTTTGTTTAATCTCCAAAGTCCTCTTTGTTCTCAAAGAATTCTTCAAAACAATATGAGTGAAACCAAGATGTTGAATTCCGCCAACTTCCTTTGCCATTACATCGATAATTTTCTTTGGACGCAACCCACAACTTTGAGCCACATCAACTTAAGTTTGTTGAACATCTGACATCTGTCTAAAACATCTAAACATATAAGATTTTTTCGAATCACACAATTCATGATTGTGCTCTTCAACAAACTTCACAATTCGAAACTTTCCTCCATAACTACAATTAATTTTCATCATAGCCTTATACCCGCACCTTATTTCTGGACGCAGATTTTTTGTTGTAACACCTCTATTATTTGTTGCTCTAAAACCTTCTCTACACCAACATAAACTAATGTCAAGGATGTTACTTGTAATTGGATCTTTATGAACAGTCTTTTTTCATGTTCCGAAACCTGTTGCCTTAGCATATTTCATATAGACATCATATGCTTTAACTTTTGTTTCGAACTCCATTCCTATCTTAGGAATAATGCCTTGTGATATGGTCTCATCCATACCTACAAAATGATGTGAGCAAGGAAGATACTTATTTTTTTTAAAATATAGATATCAAACTGCAACAGTAAAAATACTCTTCTACCTCTCGTTTAATTTATTTTCAGTATATAATCTCCTTTTGTGCATCTGCTTTCAATATATAATCTTCTTTTTGCATTTAAATAAATCTAAATTTTATATGCATGGAACTAAAGATCATTTAATTAAAACGAATTCAAAAGGTTCGTGTGTTTCATCAAAAATTGAATTATAATAAAATATCATATGCATGGAACTAATAAAAATTATTTAACTAAAACAAATGTGCATCTGCTTTCAATATATAATCTTCTTTTTGCATATAAATAAATCTAAATTTTATATGCACGGAACTAAAGATCATTTAATTAAAACGAATTCAAAAGCTTCATGTGTTTCATCAAAAATTGAATAATAATATAATATCATATGCATGGAACTAATAAAGATTATTTAACTAAAACAAATTCAAAACTTCATATTACAAATTAGATAATATAATGATTCATACATTGAAATAACTTTAATTCTAATTAACTTACCTATGCACTTAAAGTGATGTCCTTGGAAATCCATGGAGTTAGAGAATCAAATTGAAGCAATTTTGATGTTTAGGTGTGCCGTAAAGTTTAAAAGTTTTAGGTGTTTGGTTTTTAGAGGTGAATGATAAATAAATGACTTTAGGGTTTAATATTAAAGATATTGTTTTTATTTTCTTTTTATTTCTATTCTCTACATGGAAATATTGTATTGGTATAGTAGAACATATATTAGTATTTAATGGAAACTTTAATCCTTAATTTTATATTTTAAAGAATATACACATGGCACTACTATTATATTGGTGGGGTAGCAAATGGTGTATAAGGTGGGGGAGGTGTATAGGAGAAGAGCTATTATAAGAGAGATGTATTAGGCGATGTATTATAAAATTTATTAGGTGATCCCTTCTATTTAATGGTTGTTTTACACATTTAAATGTATAACAAATAAAACAAGTCAAAGTCTTTTGTTTAAGTAGACTGGTTGTGCCAATATTTATTTTTCGCAAAAGAAGTTTTGTTAAGACAAATAGGTATGCTCCCCTTGCTAGTCAAATAGCCCCATTTGTGCACGACATGTGTTTTATTTGAAATTGGTAAAGTAAGAGAGAAGGAGAAAAAATTGGTAAAGTAAGAGAGGCTGGGATGATAGAAGAGATCACCTAATCATTTTATGGACGATTATGACAAAAAGAATTTATTTTATTCCTTAGAAAATAAACGAAGAGTTTTTACAAAATTCAAGCACTTAAAAAATACTTTATAGTACACAGAATAATATCAAAGGAAATACAAGAAAATTATTTATGGATGGGAGAAAATATTAATTATGTGTAGTGTAAGAGCATTTACTTAAACAAATAAATTGAACTCTGAATTGCAATTTACATACCCTTACTATTTATTATTCAACTTATACTTATATCTCAATAAACTCTTTCTCCTTCATCCTTACATCCTTAAATGAATGATGAATCCTACTAATTTGTTCTTATTAAAAGTATGAAATATTTTAAAAATATAAAATGTGATATGAAGGGTAGTAATATTATAAAAAAATATTGCATTGTAGTTATATAAAGGGCAAATTGCCTCTAAAGTCATGAACTTTCACAATAGTTTGGTTTTTCCCGTGAACTTTAAATATTGCATGAAAAGTCATGAACTTTACCCCCGCGTGCCGATTTCTTGAGTCGGTATTCCAGCTAAGCAGTGTGGTTTTTCCCGTGAACTTTAAATGTTACATGAAAAGTCATGAACTTTACCCCCGTATGCCGATTTCCCGAGTTGGGTATTCCGGCTAAGCAGTTGCTGATGTTTGTATTTATGCTAACATGGAAGATGATTTGGAAGCTGATGATTTGGAAGATGAGTGTGTTTACTCCCATTCCGGTCACTCTTCGTCCACTTCATTTACCTTAACCCTAATTTAAAAGAAAAAAGATATCCTCCTTCCTCACTCCAGCAACGTCACCGCCACCTCCAGCGCCACCGCCTGTCGCCTCTCCCGCGCACCACCTACTCTTCCCCTTCTTTTCTTTCTCTTTCTTCTTTCTCCCTCTTCTTTAATTCCTCTCTCTTTCCCCCTCATCCATCTCTCCCACTGTCGGCCTCTTCGCGTCGTCGCCACCGCTGCTGTGGGAGCAGCAACGATCCGTCGCCCTCCGTCCCTTCCTCTCGCTGGCTCAGCCCCCATCATCACCATCCACCGCCAACCGCTCCTCCCTCTCCTCCAGAGAGCACCTCCGCGTCTCTCTCTCCCCCTCTCTTTACCTCTCACTTCAAATTTTCAAAGGCAAGATCCCCAATTCATCTCCCCCTTCCAATCCATGTCGCAAATTGCCTAACCTCAGAAAAGGATGTGAAATCGTGGCTGTTCGGACAACTTCGGGTCGGACAACTCGTGGCAGCCGGAGCAACAACACATGCGGCGGATAATTACTATTTCCTATAGTTTTCCCTAAACAATAAGATCAAAAAGAATACGAAGAAAATTTCAAGAAGATGAAGATCACGAAGACGAAATAAAGTTTCAAACACGAAAGAGGGTGCAAGACAAGAAGATTTGTTAGAGGATGTATCCATGCAACAACGAGAGATCGTACTTGTGATTTAAATTAGTATAGCCAAATCTTGCGTAACCTAGAAAGTGGCAACACGATGGAAATGATCTTCATACCCTGCTAAGGAGCACCGGGATGATAACAATGTTCTACGAGGATGGTCATTATGACATCAAGGAATATTATGAAGATACAACTTTCAACTATAGTTGTTAATTAGACAATATGCGGAAGGTGTTTGGAAATTGGAAGACAAGATGATGGAGAAATTCTATATCCGAAGGACGTAAGTAAATTTCAGGACGAAATTTTTGTTAAGTTCGGTTGATTGTAACGTCCGCCTTTTTCTTTTCATTTTGGGGTATATTTTTTTTTCAATATCTCCATCTTCTCTAAAATCTCTCCAACCACCAAATCCATCAATATCTATCAATTTTGCCTATAAATATCCAACATTCATGATATATGCAGTTAGTGGAATTCATTATATATGTATAAAAATCAGTCCGCGTTCCTTTTCCGATCAGCGATGGAGTCTCGCGGCGGAGTGATTTTGGGTGGAGCAAGGCAGCGGCGTGAGTGGATACCGGCACCGGCACTGAAGCCACCATGATTTCGACGGAGACTGAAGGAGGAGATGAGGGGGACGATAGTGCAGGCATCGGGTGCGAACTGCAGCATTGCACAGAGCAGCAGCGGCGATGCGACATCGACTGCACCGTGACAGCAGCGGCGCTGTATTTTGATCGAGGGAAATGCAACCTTACCTTCGATCGAGAGAGAGAAAGAGACGAGAGTGGAGGCAGCAGCGACGGAGAGACCAGGCGGGGAGCAACACCAACAACAACGGGCAACAAAGGCTGATCGTGACAACGATGGAATCACAGCTGTAACACGATGACTGGGAGCGACCCCAGCAGTGGCGCCGCGAAGCGAAGGCAGCGGCGAGTTAGAGAGAGAAGTGATGAATTTGAGAGGAGTATTTCAATTCCATTATGGAATTTCACGTAAGGTGATAAAGATTAAGACCTTGTTTTATTTAATGTTTTGGCCAAAGGAATTAATTTAAATTTGTAGGCCTATTGTTTTGATAAAGGAGATGGCTTGGAGTTAATTTGGTTTGGGCCAAATTAATTGAATGGAAGATTGGGTCGAAGTGGGTGACTTTATGCACGCTTTTCGAGAACGGAACAAAAAAACAAGTTAAGGCTTTAAACGAACGAGGTGGGCTTTCGAACTAAGTGTTTTTAAGAGATTTCGTTTTAATATATCGGTTTGAGCATCATGTTATGTGTGATTGATTTATTATATTTATTCTATGATGAGGCGAGATATGTGATCAAAGTGAAAGTGTTATTACGCATGTTATGTGGTGCTATGTGTTGATTATTGAGTGATATTATAAATTGCTTGGCTTTGTTGATGTGATGTGAATTGATGCTCGACCTTGATAGAAAAGTGATTTGTGTTTCAAACACGTTTTTAAGGAAAATAAAGTTTGCAAAGGGAATGTCATGTCACGTTTTTGTTTTGAGAAATGCATATCTGTTTGTTTAGCAAGGGAGTTGTCCCTACTAGACCTATTGAAATCGAATTCGGGTCTGACAAGGGAGTGAGTCCCTACTCAGGCTAGTGTACACCAATGGGGATCGTGAGCGGTCTTTTAGGTCGGCCGGTCCAGTGATTGAGTTTGCGGCCACATTCTCGTTTCACATTTGTTGATGTTGATGAGATTGATGTTGATGTTGATGTTGATGATTGCTTAGTGGGGAGTGAGTCCCTACTATGAGTTTAATCGAATTCGGGCCTAGCAAGGGTGCGTCCCTACTTGGACTAGTGTACACAATGAGGACCGTGAGTCATCGAACGGGTTGGCCGGTTTTCGTGCTCGTGGAAAGTGGCCCCCTTACACGGCACCCTAAAGAACATATATGACAGTTTCTTAAATAATTCAAGGAGAAATGGTTGTGTTTTGAAATGATGAGAAAAAATGATTTGAGGATGAGTTGAAAGTTTGTGTTTGAGATATTTTTAGTGTCTCATGCCTTTTCAAGTTAAAACCCCGAGGTCACTCAATGGTGGCATGATAAAACTGTTTTTATAAAATTATTTTGGCATTTGTCCATTGAATGCATCAAGTACTCAACCCTGTATTTCATTTTTAAAAATGTGCAGGTTGAGCGTGACGGGTGCGGTGGGTGTTGAGTAAGACCGTTGAAGAAATTTAAGTGTTTAGAATGTGTCATGTCTTCACACGTGGCATATTCCTTCTCTCAAATGCTTCTGCTGAGTAGTTGTCATTCTTTTAAGTTCTTGTATCACTAAGATACTATTCATTTTTGAGTTGTTGATTGTTGAGATACTCTGATTGTATTCCCACTTGTTAGAGTTTAGTATACTAAAAGCATCTTTCGAATGCTTGTATATGTAATAACTCTTTTATCCATTTGTTACCATTTTATGAGAATGAATATTTTGTTACAATGTATTTTGCTTATGTATTGCTTATGTATTTATGAGATGTTGAAATGCGTTTTCCATTTAAATACATAGTTTAAGTAAAATGAGTCTAAGTCTTTTGCATAGTAGACGAGTTGTGAGCAGCGTTCACAGTAGGTAACTTGTCGGTTCTTGCAGAAGGAAAATTGTTTCACAACCAAGATAGGCTTTGACTACCTATCGTGAAAGGTTGCGATGTCAGTCCGAAAGTTTCCTTACATAAGGAAATGAACGACATCGGTGTGGTATAGCACTGAAAGGATCAAACAGTGAGATAAGTCTTTCTTGGCTATTTACTGAAAGACGAGGTCTCGGTGATTGGCGTTTCTTAATCATTGTTGACATAACATTGAGCATACGATATTAATTGAACACTACTTTGACTTATCAAATGGTGGGGGAATTTCATTGCCCAAGAATCCTAATAGATTGGGTAATGATCATTAATGTCTAAGTGGTGCTAGTATTATTATTGCAATGAATTGTGTGCTGGGAGAGACCAGTATGATAATATCCTCAAGAGGTGTTTAGAGAAAGGTTTTATTATTCAGAAAACTGGTCAGTTGGAATTTATTCCACGAATAATAAATAATGTTTCTAAACTAGACCACTCTTGGAAAAAGAAATTAATTAGTAATAGTTAGATAGCATACTTGATATTAATTAATGGATATTTATATCTTTAACACGAGAAATGATTTAATTAGAGAGGAAGTCTCGGAATACTCGTAATTTCGGTTTGGACGGGCAGTCAATATTATATCTATAGTGGATGATAATAATACTTAAGTTTGAGCTTGAATTAAATTACTTTTAATTTAATTAGTGAAAGCCTGAACTGTGGCCCAATTCAATCCTCCACAGATCCCTGGTTTTGCCCAAAAATAATTAACTTAATATAAAAGGGAGAAGAAGAGAAGACAAATTAATTAATACTACCGTAAAAATTCGATCTCTCCAATCTGTAGAGAGAAAATTATCGTTTTTTAGGGTTCTTCTTCCGTAGAGATTTCTGTCTACAATTCTTCTCCTGCTTTTGAGGATTTGACAAGCTCTGCCCACATAAAAGTCGAATTCGAGTTAAAAGGGAACAGATCAGAAGATCCGTGGTTGAGATAAATTGAAGAAGGTGATTGAATTCAACTCTTGAATTCGTACGGTATGTTGTATTTAATTGCATATATTCAGTACAGTCTGTGATTATATGCTTGTTATAAACATGTTTCTAGTATACAACCAGATAAAAGCATGTTTAGATGTAAATCTTTCAATAAAACTAATTAGATTTCCGCTGTAAAACCAACAATTGGTATCAAAGCCTGTTTTTAGGCTCTGATTGTTTGATTTACTACGTGCTTTTGATCATATGATAACATGTTTAATGTTTTCGATGCATGTTTTAGTGTTTAAACAATTCTTATTGAATGATGAACTGTATATCTAAAACTTTCGAAAAGAAATTTGATTGTGCCCTTGGGTGAGACAATCAGTTTTTGCATTAATCAGTTTTCACGCAACAAATTTTCAAATATGAAAATTAGTAAAAGGGGCTACTTGCCGTTCATGGCTGATAGCAGCTAATGTTAGGAAAGTTCAATGCGAGCTGCCGCTTGTAAGCCGAGGGTAGCTCCAGATCACACATGTTTAGTTGACGGGAAGCGGGCGCCGATGGTCGACAAGTTTCGACCATGTTACAGGTTGGCTGGTCGACGAGGAGGCTGGATCAGTGGGAGCCGAAGGGCGCTGCTGGCTGTTCTTAACTCCAAGAGCAGCGCAGTCGACTCCTGTGATCTGAAACTGACGGAGACAAGCTGGTTAAATTTTTTTAACCGAGAGCAGCGCGTTGCAGCATATACGAGCACATAGCAGAATCGAATGGTGGCTGGTGTTGCTGACCGAGTATTCTCGGGCGAGAGCAGCGCCAAGGCTACCTGATCGACGATGCGGTGCATGGTCGGAGGGAACGTACTGCTGGACGTGTTTTACACGACCAAGAGCTATGCACCAGATCTGGACTAGAGGTGCATCAGCGATTTCCGAAAATTGCGGCTGACAGAGGCAACCGCTGGTTGTGTTGGCTTAGAGTGGTGCCCGATAAAATCTGCTAAATGAAACAAATTACTTGAATTGTGTGACTGATTCAATTTTGAATTACGTAATTCTGGTTATGAACTGATCGCGTTATTCTTGGAAATTGACTTCGTGTTTTGTGAAACTGATTCTTCATATACGTGTTTTGTCAAATAATGCATTTTGTCATATTTGATTTATTACGTGAATTACAGAATCATGTGTTAACTGATGGGTTGTTTCTTTCACGTTTTTTTTAACGTTAATTGTGGAATAATGGGTTGACTAATGAGATTCCATATCTCATTTTAAATTAGTGATATGTTCATGTGTTACGTAAACTAATCTGTGAACTAATTAATATACAAATACGATTGTTTCTTGCGTAAACAATGATTGAGACATAAATTAATTTTAAAAAATTTGGATTCCTATCCAAAATTAAAATTAATTATATGGAATATCATTAAATTAATTTATTAAGATTTACATGTGTTTGAATTATTAATATATATCTTATGGATTTTGATAGATTTTTTCTATCTAAATATATCCTAGTTAGAATAGATTTGGTTGTTCAAATAAATCCTATAAATCTAGGATTCCATATTTTATGGGAGAAATAAATTGGAATTTAATGTAGATTATGTCCATAACATATATACTTATCATGATATAGTTAGGTTTGAATTATAATCCTTATCTATAAGATATTGATAAATTTTATTTATCTAGAATATATCTTAAGATGATCTGGATGAGTATTTTTCGACTAAATCCTATTATATCTAATTTTCCTAAAACTAATGGAAAAGGATAAGTATTATAATTAATATTTTATTAATGAATCAAATTATTTATATCTTTGTTTAATTTCATGGATTTAATAGAACTACCCATTAATTTGAAATTAATATAAGTGATCTTTCTACCTAATTCATTTAAGTGATGATTAAAAGAAAAACCATACCTTAAAATAACTAAGCGATAATTACGATCTCTGTCGTATATGGTCTACAAAGAATTAGTCTATGTAAGAAGCAGTTTCTAATATTAACGCGACTCACCTTAGTGGGAGCCTTAATCCTAAGAAATAGCAAGTTCATTGGTTAGACTTCTCAAAATAAAGTTCAATTTTATCTAGACGTGATTTCCAATATTATCGCGACCCACCTTAGTGGGAGCTTTAATCCTAAGAGATTGCAGAGTTCAGAAGATTAAATTAACTTGTGAGATAACTGTAGAATTTTTTTTGTGGCATGCGACCTTCCCTAGAAGGAGTATCAATACGGAAACGAAATTCTTGGGGTGAATATTCAATGGTACAAGCTTAGGCAACGTTTGGCGGCCATGCCACCTTAGTGGTCTTTGGACTATTCGTCGATGTTGTGACCAGAATTTTGTTAAATATGAATCTTCTACTTGACCTCCCTAGAGGCGTACTTAATTCTATTTAACTGTTGTGAGAATCTAAACTGTATTAATGGTTTTTACTCTTCAGAATCTTACATAGTTTGTAACAATAAGCTATTCATTTTCTCAGCTAAATCCAAATCAAGATGTCGTTCAATCCTCTTTCCGCTATTCTTAAAGAACACAAACTCGAAGGTCATAACTATATCGTATGGAAACAAAACTTGGATATCGTTCTCACTGCCGAAGAGTACAAATATGTGCTCACTACGGAATGTCCACCCGAACCTGCTGCAAATGCTTCTGCAGCAGTGAAAGAAACATACAGAAAGTGGCGTAAAGCCAATGAGATGGCGAAGTGCTACATGTTGGCTTCTATGTCAATAGTACTTCAACATCAGCATCAAGGCATGAACACTGCTACTGAGATTATGAACAATCTTAATAACCTTTTTGGTACTTAGAATCGAGCGGCTAAATCTTTAGCCTTTCGGAGCATCATGACTAAGGTTATGAAGGAGGGCACATCTGTGAGGGACCATGTCCTCGAGATGATAAGCCACCTCAATCAAATTGAGGTTTTGGGAGGGGTCATTGATCCCGAGTCCCAAGTAACTATAATCCTTCAGAGTTTGCCAGCTAGCTATCAACAGTTCAAGCTCAATTTCGAGATGAACAAGAGGGCTTACACCCTAGCTGAACTGTTGACTGAGTTGCAGTCAGCGGAGGATCTTATGGTCCAGACAAAGGCTGCTATGATGAGTTCTAGGTCGTCTTCCTCAGGCTTTAAGCCTGGTAAGGGGAAGAAGAAAGTCCAGAATGTTGTAGCACCAAAGATAGCTAAGGGCAAAAAGAAACGGGTGAACACGAACAAGAAGCAAAAGGGCAAGTGTTTCAAATGCGTCGAAAAGGGGCATTGGAAGCTGCATTGTCCTAAAAAGAGCAATTGCTCAGGTATGCACCAAGCTTTCGTTGTAGAATCATGTTTAGCAGTTGTATCTACTCAGCAGTGGGTGGTTGATACTGGAGCTACTGATCATGTTTGCTTCAATCCTGATTTAATGCAGGTAACAAGGCAGTTGAATGAAACAGAGATCGAGATCCAGTTTGGCGATGCTACGAGAGTGGCAACCGTTGCATTGAGAGACGTTTATTTACGTTTTTCTAGTGATAGAGTTTTAGTGTTGAATAATGTTGTTTTGATACCTTCGTTTAGAAGAAATTTAATATCAGTTTCTAAACTTGTTTCTGATGGATATTCGATTTCATTTGATGATTCATGCATTATCAAGAAATGTGGTTCTTATATCTGGCGTGGTATCATGGAAAACAACCTTTACACTATGATGTCTACACAATATATACAACATAAAACTGAATCTAACTCAACATCGAAAGTTTCTCGAAAAAGAAAATCTCCTTCTGTTTCAATGAACAAAGCGTACTTATGGCACCTTAGACTTGGTCATAATAACCCTACTACGATTCAAGCGTTGGTAGACCAATGTCTACTTAAGGATCTAGAAATAGAACCTTATACAACTTGTGAATCATGTTTGGAAGGCAAGATGACTAAGAGACCATTTAAGGTCAAGGGTAAGGGCCAAGGAAGTACTTGAGCTGGTTCATTCTGATGTGTATGGTCCAATGACTACTCAAGCTAGAAACGGCTTTCAGTATTTCATCACCTTCATTGATGACTACTCGAAAGTTGGATATGTCTATTTGATGCGTCACAAGTCGGAATCTTTTGAAAAGTTCAAAGAATTCAGGGCACTTGTGGAGACGCGACATGGTAAGACAATCAAGGCTCTACGGTCTGACCGTGGAGGCGAGTACCTTAGTAGTGAGTTCTTGGACTACTTATCAGAGGCGGGAATTGAATCCCAATTGACTGCGCCTGGCACACCCCAGCAGAACGGCTTAGCTGAACGAAGGAATAGAACCCTCTTAGAAATGGTTCGATCGATGATGAGTTATGCTAAGTTACCTACTTCGTTCTGTGAACAAATTACCATCCAAATCAGTACATACAACACCACATGGGTTGTGGACTGGACAAAAATCTAGTCTAAGACATCTCAGAGTATGGCGTTGTCCAGCACACGTGTTGGAGAAAGATCCAACGAAGTTGGAGTCTCGTACTGAGGTATGCTTGTTTGTAGGGTATCCTAGTGGAACGAAAGACTATGAATTCTATAGTCTACGAGATAAGAAGGTATTTGTTAGCACATATGCTAAGTTCTTAGAAGAAGACTACGTGATGAATCATAAGCCCAACAGTGAAGTAGCTCTTGAGGAACTAAGAGATACTTCAGTTTCCACAAGCAAAGAACCAATAACACAAGTACAATCAAAACCTGAGATATCAACTTCTGTACCACAAATTGTAGAGCCTCGTCGTAGTGGGAGGGTTCCTCGTGAACCAGAAAGGTACATTGGTTTGGGTGAGTCATCTGACTTGGACCCAGACAGCAATATATCAGACCCATGGAACTTTAAAGAGGCGATGGCAGATTCGGATAGTCATTCCTGGAAAGAAGGAATGGATTCTGAACTACAGTCAATGATAGACAAAGACGTTTATGATTTATTAGTCCTACCTGAAGGTTGTACTGCCATTGGGAGCAAATGGATTTACAAACGCAAACGAGGACCTGACGGACGAGTTAAAGTCTTCAAAGCAAGACTAGTAGCTACGAGTTATACCCAAAGAGAAGGTATCGATTATGATGAGACCTTTTCGCCAGTAGCTATGCTCAAGTCAATCTGAATTCTTTTGTCTATCGCAGCCTACATGGATTGGGAGGTATGGCAGATGGACGTCAAGACAACTTTCCTAAATGGAAGTCTTGAGGAGACCATCTACATGGAACAACCTGAGGGATATGTAGTCAAGGGCAAAGAACACATGATGTGGAAGCTTAAGAATGCCATTTATGGCCTCAAGCAAGCATCCCGATCATGGAATATGTGTTTTGACCAAACTGTTAAGTCTTTTGGCTTTGAGCAGTGCCCAGATGAGAGCTGCGTGTACAAGAAAGTTGAAGGTAAGAATGTAGTGTATATGGTACTCTACGTAGATGACATACTGTTGATTGGAAACAATAAGAAAATGTTGTCAGACGTGAGAGATTGACTATCAAGTCAATTTGAGATGAAAGATATGGGAGAAGCTGGACACAACCTAAGCATTAAAGTTCTTAGGAACCGCCAGAAAAGGATGTTGTGCCTATCTCAAGAATCTTACATCGATACGATAGTTAAACATTTTAGTATGCAAGATTCCAAGAAAGGTTTTCTACCTTTTAGCCGTGGAATCACCCTGTCTCAGGATATGTGTCCCAAAACACCTATCGAGATAGAATCTATGAGAAGGATCCCTTATGCATTAGCTGTTGGGAGTCTCATGTATGCTATGTTATGCACAAGGCCCGATATTTGCTTTGCCGTTGGCATGGTAGCAAGGTATCAGTCAAACCCTGGTCAAGGACACTGGATTGCGGTAAAGAAAATACTCAAGTATCTGAGAAGAACTAAGGAGCGTTCTCTAGTTTACCAGGCATCCGAGATATATCCTTTGGGTTACACTGATTCAGACTTTCAGTCTGATCGGGATTCGAGAAAATCAACCTCTGGAAGTGTGTTTACTTTAGGAGGTGGAGTCGTAGTTTGGAAGAGTGTGAAGCAAAAATGCATCGCAGACTCTACCATGGAAGCTGAATATGTGGCAGCATCAGAAGCCGCAAAGGAAGTAGTATGGTTCAGAAACTTTCTTATTGATTTGAATGTGATTCCGAGTATGCCTAAGAGCATCACTATTTATTGTGATAATTCTAGTGTTGTGACAAACTCAAGGGAACCACGAGCCCACAAGGCAAGCAAACACATAGAAAGGAAATATCACATCATTCGTGATATAGTGCGGAGAGGAGACATTGAAGTGGTCAAGATCTATTCACGAAGGCACTTCCAGCCAGGACGTTTGAACGTCACGTGAAAGGATTAGGTGTTCGATTGACCTAGACCCGCTTTCAGTATAAGTGGGAGGAATTTTTGCAGTTTTAGTATACTCGAAAGCTGTTTTGAGTATAAGTGGGAGATTGTTAGAGTTTAGTATACTGAAAGCATCATTCGAATGCTTGTATATGTAATAACTCTTTTATCCATTTGTTACCATTTTATGAGAATGAATATTTTGTTACAATATATTTTGCTTATGTATTGCTTATGTATTTATGAGATGTTGAAATGCGTTTTCCATTTAAATACATAGTTTAAGCAAAATGAGTCTAAGTCTTCTACATAATAGACGAGTTGTGAGCAGCGTTCACGGTAGGTAACTTGTCGGTTCTTGTAGAAGGAAAATTGTTTCAGAACCTAGATAGGCTTTGATTACCTATCGTGAAAGGTTGCGACGTCAGTCCGAAAGTTTCCTTACCTAAGGAAATGAACGACGTCCGTATGGTAAAGCACTGAAAGGATCAAACAGTGAGATAAGTCTTTCTTGGCTATTTACTGAAAGACGAGGTTTCGGTGATTGTCGTTTGTTAATCATTATTGACATAACATTGAGCATACGATATTAATTGAAAACTACTTTGACTTATCAAATGGTGAGGGAATTTCGTTGCCCAAGAATCCTGATAGATTGGGTAATGATCATTAATGTCTAAGTGGTGCTAGTATTGTTATTGCAATGAATCGTGTGCTGGGAGAGACCAGTATGATAATATCCTCAAGAGGTGTTTAGAGAAATGTTTTATTATTCAGAAAACTGGCCAGTTGGAATTTATTCCATGAATAATAAATAATGTTTCTAAAATAGACCACTATTGGAAAAAGAAATTAAATAATAATAGTCAGATAGCAGATTTGATATTAATTAATGGATATTTATATCTTTAACACGGGAAATGATTTAATTAGAGAGGAAGTCCCGGAATACTCGTAATTTCAGTTTGGACAGGAAGTCAATATTATATCTATAGTGGATGATAATAATACTTAAGTTTGGGCTTGAATTAAATTGCTTTTAATTTAATTAGTGAAAGCCTGAACTGTGGCCCAATCCAATCCTCCACAGATCCCTGGTCTGGCCCAAAAATAATTAAATTAATATAAAATGGAGAAGAAGAGAAGACAAATTAAGTAATACTACCGTAAAAATTCGATCTCTACAATCTGTAGAGAGAAAATTATCGTTTTTTAGGGTTCTTCTTCCGTAGAGATTTCTGTCTTCAATTCTTCTCCAGCTTTTGAGGATTTGACAAGCTTTACCCACACAAAATTCAAATTCGAGTTAAAAGGGGACAGATCAGAAGATCCGTGGTTGAGATAAATTGAAGAAGGTGATTGAATTCAACTCTTGAATTCCTACGGTATGTTGTATTTAATTGCATATATTCAGTACAGTCTTCCTACGATATGTTGTATTTAATTGCATATATTCAGTACAGTCTGTGATTATATGCTTGTTATAAACATGTTTCTAGTATACAACCAGATAAAAGCATGTTTTGATGTAAATCTTTCAATAAAACTAAATAGATTTCCGTTGCAAAACCAACACCACTTGTTTCGAGCTATAGTCGAGTTGTGTTATTTTCCCCCTTTCTTCCCCGCTTCTTTAACCCTCCCCTAGTCGCGATCAACCGTGTTTTCTATCCTTAGAAAATGCAGGCGTGACAGGTTATGTCCATATGAATATTCTTGTAAATGTTCAAATAGGTAAATGGGTTTATTTCATAGTTAAGTACAATATTTAGTTACTCCCTCCGTCCCGCTTTAGCAGTCCCAGTTATTTTTGTGCACTTATTTTGTAAAAATGATAATAAATAGTTAAAGTGGTGAAATGGTAAAGTAAGAGAGAGTAATGTCGATAAGACTCTTCTCTACATTATTCTCTCTCTTACTTTATCATTTCTCCACTTTAACTATTTATTATCATTTTTACAAAACGAGTGTAGAAAAATAACTGAAACTGCTAAAGCGGGACGGAGAGAGGGAGTACAAATTTCTATAAACCATGTAAAATTTGAAATCATTACTTTAATTAATAACCATAATCGTCAATTTTCCACTTTTGGATATTTTTTATTTAAATATTATTCTTTTATTTATTTCTACTTAATTAATATTTTTGTATACTAAGTTTGAGATAATTACTTATTACGGTATATTTTAAGTAATTATGATATTTTAAATACATATTAATTTATATATGATAATGTTTTCATATTACAATTAATGTATGTTAATTTTTAAAGTTAGAGTATTTTTTAATAAATATATTACTATATTTATAATATACAATAAGTCAATTTTATTTTATGAAATTATTATGTTGTGAGGTTAATATGTAATTGAAAGAAATATGTAGGTTTTTGGGTTTTGGTTTGTTGTAATGATCGGAGTAGAATTACTATTTGATGTGACATATATCGAAGAATAGTTTGAGTTTCACGTAAATGATTGGAGATGGAGATGGGTATGGAAAGAATGATAAAATTATGAACCATGGGAAGTTAGTTAAGAAGACGAGAATTGGTTTCTTACAATATTTTTGCCGAGTTGGAGGTAAAATATTCAAGCTTTCAAACTTGACTAATAGAAGAGGTAGGAAGTGGAGGGACAGTAGTTGAGGAGTGGATGCATTGGCCAAGAAGCGGCGCTGGGAATATCCTCAACCAAAATCTGAAAAATGAGCTTAACCTAATCCTTTTCTGCTGAGCCATTTAATTGTTTTAATTGGGCTATTTTTACATGGGAATGGAAGGGAGGCGTGCATAATTGAAAGCTCGAATTAAAGCGAGTCTCTCGAGTTTAAGTCTCGGCTAACGCACAGATAAAAGCAATAAGGTTCACGTAACTTGATTAAGTAACAATAGTCAACGGATCAAGTAAGCTACTAACTCGTTGTTGGGTGCGCAAACTGAGGGACTCGGGCTTTCAAGGCCTAAACCCACAATACTATGAACTAGTAAAAGGAAGTAAGGGTCGAATCTCACAGAGGCATGTTGAGTTGTGTTTGGGACATTTTGGGAACTTTGGCTGCTGCCATGCTTTAGCAGTGGGTTAAGTTTACTCTACTAGTCTGAACTGACTAAGTCACAAATTCTAACGGATCAATTAACTAGGCATGCATAAAATAAAGGCATATTAAACTTAACTGGTCAACTGGACTGTCACATTAAAGGTATTTCTGCAAAAAGTAGGCGAGACCACTGAAAATAACGACGCACTACAGTAAAGCTGGAATAACGAAAAAGGTGACAGAGACGGTTATGCTACGAACTACGACCTTCTTCTTCCTCAATCACCCAAAAGTAAATTAGCTAAGTAACTATGGCAGATCTGAACAGAGCATGTAGCGCAAAATATGAAATAAAACAAATGAACCACATCCATGCAATTCAAGCAAAAAGAAAACGGATCAACAGAAAACTGCTTCGGCAACATGCAACTAACATCTCAAACTCAAATCCGAACGTAAACAAACAAATATCAGATAGATCTAAACATTTAACACAAATCTAAACTATCAGACAGATCGAACATAATCAAACTCAAACAAAACAAATTTCAACTCAGAAAACATAAGATCTAAACAAACTCCCATCTAAAGCTTCAGTTCATAAACAACTTCAACAACGACAACTCAAATCCAGAATTTCAACTTCAAATTCAGAAATCGAACGACAAAAACAACTTGTACAAGAGTAACTAAGAGAAAAACATAAAATAACTGCAGATTCATAAATTATCCGAGAACTAAAAACTGAAATAAGTTAAACAAAGTGGCAACCCATCGGGTTTTTAAAAACATAAACGAACAAAAGTTTCTTCTAAGATTCAGCTCTCCCCTTCTTAGATAAGGAAGAAGAGAGGGATAGTGTCCCAATTAGTGTAACAACCACCATTAAACCATGCTTGAAATGAGCCCTATCAATAATGCAAAATAGTAGTAGATGTTTTTGAAAAGTCCAATAGGAACAATTTATGATTGGCCCTATATTATTTATTGCTTAAGTTTTTCTCTATGTTTTCTGTTCTGTCTCCTAAGCTTAAATTGACATGCTATTTGTAACGGGGATGAACATGATGCTATTAAGTTTTAGAAGAACATAATAAAGGCCATAATTCTATTCATTTCTGCAGTTAGGGTACACGCATTTACACTTTGCACAATATTTACAATTTGCATTTTAACAGTTTACACAATATTAACTATCCAAATCATAATTTGTAGTTTGTACAATATTTACTGTTTGCATTTTATTACTACCATATATATATATATGTGTGAGACTCCCAAAACCCCAACCTTAGCACAACCAAAACACCCACCCCCCACGCCTCCCCCTCAATCTCTTTCTTCTTGTTTCTCCCCCTCAAATCTCTTTCAATTCTTGTTTTCCATTGATCTCCAAGAATTCTTCATCTATTGCAATCCATTTGAGTTGAAGAATCAAAGAATTATTGAATATTTAACATTGATTTGTTCCACCTTTTATTTTCTTCAAGAAAATGATATTTGATTCATCTTTTTCATATCTAACCAATTAACGGTGTTCTTGAATCTCATGCATCTAGATAGTGTGAAAAGGGTTTTGAATTGATGATTTGAGAAGTATGAGATGTGTGTGTGACATGTGTGTGTGTATGTACACGTGTGTACACATGTATGAGTGTGTAAGCGTGAATGCGAATGTATTTCATGATTGTGAATATATGCTTATAGATATGAAGTTGGATGTGTGAATTGTGTATCATAAAAGCATGGTAATATGAATTAGGTTTTTAAATACGTTTTGGTTATATGTGATGGATAAACCAAGTAGTGTAAGTAGTTTCTCATAAACTAATTCTTGTTAAGTAAATGCATGGTCTCATGGTTGAAAAGGTGTAATGCGTGAATACGAGGAAAGCAGGACGTTGTGATTTGTGAATTGTAGGTGGGATTCTTTTCTAACCAAATATCTTTTACGTTTTCGAAACTATGATTATGGTACTACAAAGGTGGTTTAAATGGAACTACAAAGGTGGTTTAAAAGTTATATCATGTCATCGTTAGTTTAATGATGAGATTGTGTCTCTGATGCCTAGTTTGTGAGTTCGCTCCATTAGGTTATAGGACCATGTGAAACGAATTTGAGTCTGAGTAGGGCAGCAAACCCTAGTAGGCTAGTGCATACAGGTGGATAGTGAGCCATCTTTGTTAGTCGTCCGGTCTCGTGGGCGAAGAGTGTGACCACACTTTCATTGCACTATGATAAGAGATTGTGAAATGACATTGGAGGAAATTTTGACTGCGCAATCATTCAATTATTTTTGTGATCGCTGATATTTCTAAGGTAAAACTTGAGTTCACTATAGGATGAATGACAAAACTGTTATCAAAAGTTTTTGATATAAGACCACTAGTTATATCAAGTACTCAGCATTGCATGTATATTTCCTATGTGTTGTGTCGGATGTTGAGCTTGAAAATGAGTCATTTCCCAAATGAGCTTGTGGACTATAAAATCTAACTCGAGTCCAGTTCATGGTAAACTACAACTCTACTACCCTTGAAGGCTGAATGACCAGTTCAGCCTTCGATAAGTTTCCATTCAACTTTTTACTCTTAACAAAATCAGTTTCATCATTAAATTCAAAAAGTTTAGTTGCATAATGTCTATCTAAACTATAATTCATACTATAACCTTACTGAAAATATAATACTCTCTCCGTCCCTCATTAATTGACACCAATTTCCTTTTTCCCTCGTCTTCATTAATTGACACCCTTACTTTTTACTATTTTTGGTAATAGACCTCATATTCTACTAATTCATTTGACTCATATATTATTTTAAATTAATATATAAAAATAGGACACACATTCCACTAACTTTTTCCACTCACTTTCTACTAAGTACAATTCTTGAAACCTATACCAAGTCAACTGGTGCCAAATAATGGAGGAAGAAGGGAGTATCATTTTATAAGCTTCATTACATGCATATACAGAATTAGAATAGCAAGCAAAAAGAGCCTGCCATTGCCTGAGAGGGTATGAAGGATAAGAATATAGAATTGAACAGAATCATGGGTCAAAGTATATTATAATCTGAGTTCAGTTTTAAACAATGTTGCAATTCTCTTCCAGTCAGATAAGGAAATGAAATACTATTCATGATTTTTTGCAGCTGTAAGCTATAACTTCTGATATGCACGACTTATACACTTGAAGGCTGAATGACCAGTTCACATTACAGGCAATAACCAATCTCAACCTAACAAAATATGACATTAATGATATCGTGGACCTTAAACTATTCACTGGAAAGAAAATGGCCACTATATTTCAATTTGAAATTTCAAACAATATACAAAATTCATTGTAACTGCAAAATTTATAGGATCATACCGCACGCTTTCGCTTTGATCGCTTACTTCTCCTAGGTCCTGAAGGAACTGTTTTTGCACTACTAGATGCATATGCCTCTTCAAGAACTTCCTTATCCTGATATAGTAACCAATTGGTATTCTGTAAGTTAATTCACCATTCAAAAGAAAACATGGATAGATGGATAAGTCATAACATGATGTAGAAATGGATGCTATCTCTAATGGTATACATTGATCTGAATACTCTATATAACATGAAGCTCCTACTGTAAAAGCCTATTAGCTTTTCGCAAAAATACAAATAAAACTGTCATATAAAAAAGAGAAGGTTAATGTTTAAATGAAAGATGAGAGAGGGTAAAAATATACAACTTAGGCTGAAAGAGTGGTGTTTGAAAACTAAAGGTATACTACTTCATTATTTAACAATGATAAAGAAGCAAATTCCTTTATTAAAGAAGTAATATTGCAGAGGTGGTGCAATTTGAATAGTTCTTTACATTCGCTTTAAAAGAAAAAAAAAGGTGAGACATAGTATATACTCCCTTCATCCCAACTTAAGAGTCCTAATTAGTTAGGGCACGAGTTTTAAGAAATATAAAGAAAAGTGGGTTAAATAGGTTAGTGGAATATGGATCCCACTTATATATATTACTTTTATAATAAAATGTGAGTGGAATAAGTTGGTGGAATGTGGGGCCTACTTACCATTTATGGTAAAAGTGAAATATGCCTCTTAAGTTGGGACGGAGGGAAATGGCAAAACAAGACTCTTAAGTTGGGACGGAAGGAGTATATTAGGTGTATATTCAAGAATGATGTGCAAGAAGGGGAACAAAGCATCTTAGATGCATCCTTCTCCAGAGCAACTGTTAGATGTTCATGGAACATAAAACCGGAAGACAGATTGCTTTTCCAATCCAAAAATCAAGTTATAAGTTTGGATTTGATTGAACACATTTTGGCACTATAAGACAACTCGGAAATAAATTTAGTAGTCTTTCTCGTGTGAATAGTGGGCCAAAATGTACCTTCGGTTCAGTATCCTCATTGTCAGATTCATCTTCAGAGTCACGATCAGCTGGATCTGATGCCAAGACATCATCTGCAGGCAGAGCACTAGGCTTTTGCTTCTTCTCTGCCTCTTTAAGCTGCTTGAATCTGTTTTAGAAACTATTAGTTATAATCTGAAGGACATTGAAAAGGCAAACAATAGAAACTACTGAATCAGAACCCCACCTTTCGCCCGTTCGTTCCTGCTGAGCACCTGACCGTTTTGCACGTCCTGCACTGATTATCCCACTGGCATTCTCACCCACAACAGGCTTCGCTCCTCCCAATTTCCGTAGCCATACTTGTTGTGCTGTGCTAAGCACATTATTTGTGAACCTAAGTAATAGACATGTTAGAGTGTTAGTGGTTAGCTTTAAGTTCTACAGTAGCATAAAATGTCACTCATACAGTTTTCATATAAATTACTCATAACAATTGCTTTGTATCAAACTTAGAGCATAATCCTCGCTGATGATATCACAGGTAGCCTATATTATTTTGTTAGTCTCATTCTCTATATTACCTGCATCCTCGAAATTGCCATTTTAGCTACTCATTCTACAATTTATCAAGCATGCAATATTAAAAAATTATGTGGATGTATAAGAATTTTTATTGCCTAGGGTGCTTATACGATTAAGGATAGATCTTAGCACGCATTAATAACACATGACAGTCAAACTTGTAATATTAGGTATACACTTCAGAAGATATGCATCCCATGAAATATAACTAAAAGATGATGAAAATTACCAGTATATTGACAATCCAGATGGAACAGATAACAAAAAGTAGCCAATCATGAGGGGAAGAAACTTTAATACAAGAAGTGTGTTCTTTTGATTTGGATCATCTGTCTAGCAGAGGAGAGGATTAAGATATCAGTGCAATGTAGTAATACATATGATGCTGAAAAGATAAAGAGGGGAAGAGAGAGAGAGAGAGAGCTATGTGGAAACTTACTTGAGGAGGCTTCATTATTTCCATGGAGACGTACTGTGATGCAACAAGAAGAACAGGTAAAACAAGGTAAGCTGCAGTGTCTTGCCAACCAAGTGGTGGATGTCCGTCCTGCAAAATGCCCAATGGAGAATACATATTAACCACTATATTCCACTGGTAGAAAGAATTGCACGAAAATAGACGATGACAATGAGACCAACTAAACCTTCATTCCGTTATGCATGTTTCATCTAGGTTCATGTACACCTATCATGATTGATGAAGATACACGTATTGAAATATAGCATTAACTTTTGCAATTTTTCTCCAAGTTTTGTTATTGCTAAATTTCAATTACCACAAATGGAAACAGCCAGGAAATTCCTGCTCCGCTTTGCCGAGCAGCTATTGTTGTGGGTCCTCCCAAAGAAGGAATCCAAAAGAACCCTTCACTCAGCAATCCCTGTTTAGCATTAAAGTAACACGAGGAAAAAGAGAACAGTCATCATTACAGACCAAGTGACGGTAAATATGTCAATGCTATCAATCAGTTTATTGTTCACCTCATTTGCTACATTTGAAAGAGCTTGATATAAACCTATCCAGACTGGTATTGTAGCCAAGGTTGGCAAACATCCTGGTGATAATAATTTGAAAGGGGAAAAACACCAGTCTATTAGAAACTATCTTGAGTATCCCACCCAAATCATAAAAGTGATGATGAGATTCACAACCAGAATGGAGCTAGTTTTTGGTGAAGACTTAGTGAAAAGTTAAAATGGTAAAGAATTGTACTCCCACCGTCCCAAGGTAGTTGAGTCATTTCTTTTTTGTACTCGTTTTGAAAAATGATAGAGTAATATTCTCTCTCCACTTTAACTACTTCCTCTGTCCTCAAAGAGTATGAACAATGGGTTCGGCACGGGTTTTAATAAATAAGGGAAAAAGTAAGAGAAAGGGTAGTGGAAATAATGTTAGTGGAGAGTGGGATCCAAAATTTAAGATGTTATTGATAATTGTATAAGTTGTAAATAAAATGATGGGTAAGGGTAGTATGTTGTTTGAATTTTCCAAAATTAGAGAGCTCATACTTTTCAGGGGCGGACGAAAAAAGAAATAGTTCATATTCTTTGGGGACGGATGGGATATTTATTATCATTTTTTTTCAAAACGAGTACAAACAAGAAACGACTCAACTACCTTGGGCCGAGGGAAGTGATTTAACATTTTAGTAACACTTCTTTGCAACACAAATAAATTACTTCATTTACCAAGAGTATGGATGGAATGCCACAAGTACAAAAAATATATGTCATGACTTCAAAATACATTATCTATCTAGGATTGCAGAAAACTACAGCACAACAAGAGATGACAAGATAATCTGCCATGTGGAAACGGCTGGATACAGTAGGACTAAAACACCTTTCAAATTATACTTCCAAAAATACCTAAATAACCACACAGTTGAGGGGAAAACGACTAGTGTTACAGGATCAATAAGAAAAAATAAATTGATTGACTTGGGACATTAAGAATGCCCATGAATAGGAGGGAGGGAACTGTGTATTCCCAAAATGCTCCTTGTTAATAGATGCATTTCTTTTCGACATTTAAGAATAGTGTGTTAAGTGAATGGTGAATAAAGTAAGAGAGATGAAGCGAGAATAAAGTAAGTGAAAGGATTACATTTTGTCAAAAATAGAAATGCCTCAATTATGTTGTAACTTCCCAAAATAAAAAAAATGACTCAATTAACATGGAACGGAGGGAGTATATAGTTGTATATATCTATCAATTATACAGCATCAAGAAAATAAAAGGTTAAAATAGAAGGAAAACTTAAGCTGATAGATAGATAAAAACTATACCTGCTAGAGGACTGACCCCTGCTTGTTTGTATAGACGAGAAGTTTCGAGTTTTATTCTTTCCTGAAAATTTGACCACATTAGATTTTAGTTCACCAGGGCAAGGTGGCAAGTGGCAAGAATCCATATTACTCCCTCCATCCCATCTCAAGTGATTTCCTGCTTTTTGGCACGTGTGTGGCCCGTTTGAGGTGTTGGAGCGCATTGGGCCAGTCGCGTATCGGTTGCGCTTGCCGGAAGGGAGTAGGATTCACAACGTCTTCCATGTGAGCCTCCTTCGCGCGTTTGTGACAGGCGGCTACTCTGGGGCTGCAATGGAGTTGCCATCAGAGTTCTTTGAAGACAGGCCGGTGGTTTATCCGGTGCGGGTGTTGGATAGGCGAGTTTTGTGGCACGATGATAGACTAGTGGAGCATGTTTTGGTACGTTGGTCCGATGGAACTGAGTCGCCAACGTGGGAACCAATTGAACTGGTGCAGCGCAAATTTCCAAATATGCTCCTTGAGGACAAGGAGGTCGCTATGGAGGGGGGATTTGATACGGACCCGTACAAGAGCCACAACGGCCAGGGATAGAGATAGTACGTGAGGCCGCGACATCGATGGAGAAGGACATGCAGCCATCGATCGCGACGACCAAAGGAAGGAGAAACCGACGCCCGCCAGAGTTGTTCGGAGATTACGTTCCAAAGTAGTTTTAGAAGTATTACTTTCCTTTTATTTATTTCTTATTTTTGGATATTAGTTATTTTTATTATTTAATTACATTAAAGAGTCGAGCGTAATTATAAGCTCCGTTTCGGGTTTTCTTTATTGGTTCTTTCCCGAGATGAACTAGGATTATGTTCATAAACTTTATCATCAATGAAAATTACGCTATTCTGCCCACAAAAAGAACGAACATATTTCTAACCCTAGTTTGCCGCTGCCCGACGGAGAACATCCGCGCACAGCCTAAACTAGAACCGCCGCCGATCCTGTTGCAGGACGCGCGGAGAGACTTTGATCGCCGAGCAAGCCAGCCGCCGATCGCCGTTAAGGACCAAGACCTTAACAGAAGGCGAGTTCCGAAGAAAGGGGGGAGGAAATCAGGATCCTCGCCATGGAAGAAGAGGAATAAGGGATTCAATTTCTCTCACAACTAATTTTTGTGAAGTAGAAACGACAGTACGGATATTTTAGGAGGCCAACTGTTTATCCGTTGTTTGATTCTTTTCAATTTTTTATTTTGCTCTTGTTTTTGGCTAAATGCATATTTCAATTTTTTATTTTGCTCTAGTTTTGGCTAAATGCGTATTTCAATTTTTTATTTTGTTCTAATTTTATCTACTTATAATTGTAAATCTTATAAATTTAAGATGTGTTCACATAACATGTTTAAATATAGAAATTCATTTACACCAACTTAAGCTTATTTCTCCTGTTCTATCTAGGACTGGAGGAAAATTACCGAAATGCCGAAATACCGGCCTTATCGTACAGAAAAAATATCAAAAATACCGAATTTTCGGTATACCGTGATTTTCGGTACGGTATGATACCTTACCGAAAGATTCCGGTAAGGTAACAGTATAGATTTTCAAATACCGCGGTATACCGCTGCATACCGAAAACTAAGGTATATACCGCAAAAATATAAACATAATTATATATAAAATATATTTAATACTCCCTCCGTCCTATAAAAATATGTGCACCCATTTTCGTCCGTCCCACAAAAATATGTGCATTCTATTTTTAGAAAGTTATATCAATTTAATACTGCAGATCCCACTATCCACTAACTCTACTTTAACTATCATTCTCCTTCTCTCTCTCTTACTTTACCTTACCATTCTCCCTCTCTCTTACTTTACCAATTTTGTTTTAGTTCTCGTGCCATCTCATCCGCCCATATTTTTATAGGACGGAGGGAGTATATTTTTAAATTATAAAATCTATTATGAAATATAAATATAATTATGAATAAATTATATTTAATTTATTTTTAAAATTATAGTAAAATATAAATAAAATTCTAAAAACTCAAATCTTATATTTTAATTGATGTTGAAAGTCAGGTATACCGCAAAAGTAAGGTATGCCGAACTTCGGTAAGGTATCGGTATGGAAATTCGCCATATCGACAATAAGGTATACCGGAGTTCGGTATACCGAAAACTTTGGTAAGGTAAAGGTATGACTTTTTCGCATACCGTATTTACAGTAAGGTATACGGTATGATGGTTTCGATAAGGTATACCGTACCTACCCACCCATAGTTCTATCACGTTAACAATAATTCACTAATTCTATTCAAAATCAAACCCAACCCCAAAAGAATATTCTATATTCATATACTTTTGTACTTTTTCATTCTTACATACATATTTATTTATAGGGACATTGACACCTAATATCATAGAACTTTCAGAAAGTTAAGTTTTTCCCACGAACTTTGAAATTAGCAAATAATATCACGAACTTTACCCCGAGTTTGTTATTTCTCGCCAATGAAAAAATTCCGGAAAATAATATCATGATATGAATTTTTCCCGTAATTTCTCGACTACAACTTCGAGAGTTTCAAGTTTTTTAATCTTTGAGAATAGTTTTTCTTGAAACACACCCTCCAAATTTGTTCTTCAATCTATTAATGTAGCCATAATTTTTTCATTGTTGGGAAATAACAAATTCAGGGTAAAGTTCATGATGTTATTTACCAATTTCAAAGTTGGTGGAAAAATCCCAACTTTTTGAAAGTTCATGATATTAGGTGTCAATATTCCTTATTTATATTACGCATTAACTCCACAACACTTAGATTAATAATTTTGCAAACATAATTATATATATTAAATATATTATGTATTCAATAAAAAAATACGCTAACTTGGAAATTAAAAGACATCAAACATACTATAACAACATCGAAACATATATTAAAATACATTTAAAGACATCACAATTACATTAAACAAAGGACATTATCTAAACATATATTAAAATACGATTAAAGACATCACAATTACATAAACATAGGACAACACAGAAAAAACCGCTAAAATTCAAGACATATTTGAGAAATTTTCCCACAAATGATCAACTAATGCATTTTGAAGTTCTAGATGTGCATTTTTATTTCTTATTGTGGCATGCCGAGTCAAGTATTCTTGAAATCGAACATCTTCGTTTGTCGTCATCTCAACTTATGGTTGTGGTGCGTGTCTAGCAACTTCGATTGGAAAACGCAGGTCTCGCTCATCTTCAACTATCATGTACTGATTTCCTGTACGAATACGAACCGTGAAAGCGTGGCCTAACGATCCTTTAGACCTTCAGAATTTGAAGCTAGAGGTGTCAGAAAAGTTACCACAGGGATAACTGGTTTGTGGTAGCCAAGCGTTCATCGCGACGTTGCTTTTTGATCCTTCGATGTTGGCTCTTCCTATCATTGTGAAGCAGAATTCACCAAGTGTTGGATTGTTCACCCACCAATAGGGAACGTGAGCTGGGTTTAGACCGTCGTAAGACATGTTAGTTTTACCCTATTGATGACAGTGTCGCAATAGTAATTCAACCTAGTACGAGAGGAACCGTTGATTCGCACAATTGGTCATCGCGTTCCCTCCCCCATTTCTTTTTTATAAAACTTATTTAGGTACGAGGTTTCTTACTAAGCATTGGTGCTTGTATGAAGTTGAAAAAAAAATCATGAACACATGGCAGGTGGTGCATTGCCCCGATATCTGTTCCCCATCCCACTGCCTAGCGCACTCGTTGGTTGGCCAAGGACTCTCCACATTCTCCATCCTTCCCATTTAAAAAGTGATTGACTATGTTAATGAGGATAAAGAAGAGAGATGACAGAAATTTATTTCTTTCTATATTCTCGTTTCATTTTTCTCATTACACAAGCATTTTTTTTACAGTAACATGTTTTTTCCTATATTTTATTTTTTTATTATTATATATTTTATTTTTTTAATAAATAACACTTACTTTTGGTTAATAATAACTAATAGTAACTAATATTATTTTGCTATTATTGTAAAGTAAGTTTATCGAAAGTAAGTTTATCGTAGGTTTTTAAGCTCATATTGGTGGGCACGAAATAATGAGAGCATTTTGATATATTGGGAAGACGAAGTGCAGGGGCGGGTCCGGGAGACATGTTGTCATACCGCCACCCCCCGCTCGTTTGTACCATGTTGGGTGGGAAACGTGTCCAGTGGGGCATGCTTGGGGTTGTTTGTTTGTGCTCCACTGTCGGAGATGCCATGCATCATCGGCTGCGAGGTGGAGGCATACTTTCTTAGGCATAGCGTACGTGGTGGCGTGTGAGTAGTATTTGGCGTGTATGAGCATGTTGGATCCCTACTTGGGCAGCGACGACATCTCCTCCACGCCTCTTCAATTGTCGGGACGAGCGTTTGCTCGTCCGATTCTGGTTTTCCTGTGCTGACTACCTATCGAGATGACATTGAGTCGGCTATAATCGTTCTTTTCCCGTCTTGTTCTGCCGCTCCACCTGGGGCGGCGGCATTGGGTTGGCCAAATCGCACACGTTGTGTGTCTCACCGCGTTCGCCCAAATGCACGTTCTACATATTTTCTACATGCCTCTCGCCTCACAACAAAATATTTGTCTTTGCCGGTACGAGACTCTTGAAATATTTGCAAAATAGTAGACCATTTTGGGTATATTCCATCAGCCGGGTAATAACCAATATTATATTCTTTGCCTGGAATAACATAATGAGTAGGAGGAGCAATACCTTGAGTGAGATTATAGGAAAGATGTGAGGAATCTAACAAGTTGATGTCGTTGTTGCTGCCGGGAAATCCAAAATAAGCATGCCATATCCAAAGATCATAATATATCACTACGACCTAAATATGAACCACCCCACCATGTAGGTCAATTTTTCCACTTCCAGTGCATACAATCTAAACTACCTAACATCCCTGGAAATCCACGTTGCTCACCATACATAAAAGTCTAGCAATATCATTAGTTGTCGGACTTCTCAAATACTGAGTTGAAAAAATTTCTATTATTCCACGAAAAAAACGTTTAAGACTTTTGATCGCACTACTCTCACTTATTTTCACACACTCATCAGTTGCATCAACTGGTACACCGTATCCCAATATATGAATAACAGTTGTTACCTTTTGAAGAGATGATAGTCTAAGCCTTCTGGTTCCATCTGATCGTTGCATGAAGCAGTCATCATGTTCCTTAACTGCGTCCACAATGCGAAGGAACAATGGACGAGACATCCAGAATCTCCTACAAAACATGGTTCCATTATACAATGGATTATCTACAAAATCATAACGTACAATCTAGCGTGAGCACCCTCTCGATCACGGTTGATGAAACTATGCCCTGGAACTGAACCGCGATACATTTTTGGAATTTGATGGTCACAAAGGAATTGAATCAACATGTTGTTGTTGTCGATTCTACGTTGCATATCTTGCATATATTGGTTGTAAATGTTTATTATATGAGAATTTTCACCATCTTCATCAGAAGACGAAGAGCAATTGGAAATAAAACTGGGATTCATTGTGAATGATAGATAAAGTTGAGTGATTGATTAATATGATAAATGATCAAACCATTCCTTCAATTTATAATGATTTTACAAAAGCATAATCATTTTATGCAAGAAACCACAACACCACAATTATCTCATCTCAATTGTCATCTTTATCTTTTCCTTACAAAATGTTAGTTCGTAAAGAAAGTTATACATAGAATGAAGACAAACTTTTGTGTATCACAATCAAGATAACGATTCTGGTAGTGCATGGATTATGGATTCAATGAAGCTAGAGATCTGACATGGCCAGAGCGTACGCAAAGATCTATACAGACTCGTATTCAAGCCATTGAGAAAACAACAAAACAGTTCCATGGATGTATCCGAGCTGAAGGAAGAAATCAAAGCAGTGCTTCAAATGCAAACATAGTGAGTTTTAATCGTGTTTTAATGTTTCATTTTCTCTTTGTACATGCGATTAATTTATTATAATTATCTGTAGATGAATGAAACCATGCAAATGCTCTAAGGCAAGTTCAAACTACAAATCGGATTGGAAATTTTCTCATGTTTGGGAAATGATTAAAAAATTTAAAAAATTCAAAGATTGTGCAGAGAGCTCTAAACAACAAGCATCACATGGGATGCAATATTTTGATTCAGAAAGTCAGGCTCATACTTCGCATGGATCACAAAATTTGTCTTCGTTTCCTATGAGTTGTGATGATGGCAAGGAACAAATCCTTGGTGGTTCTTCTTCATCAAGGCCCATCGGAGTGAAGAAGGCTAAAGTGAAGAAAAAGAAGTCTGATAGCTCAGAATCACTTATTGTTGCTCTAGAAAAACAAAATGAGCGATATAATGCGGGCATGAAACAAGCAAATGATAATTTGGGTATGTTTTTTAAACAACAAAAGAAAAACCATGATCTCAAAACTACGAATGATGAAAATAAAATCATGGCTATGGGCTTGAGCTCTATAGTCGATCTTGATAGTCGTGCTTATTTTCAAGCCGAGAGAAGATGGATTTTGCATTTTAACAAAAAAGAGCTCAACAAGAAGAACAACCAAATGACTATACGCAACTAGAACATATCCTTCGTACTTCAATAATTTAAGAGAATCTGGTTTTGGTTTACCGAATTATTAGATTGTGCTTGTTGTTTGTCTTCATTTTAGTTTTATGTCATTGTAACACAATTTCCATTTGTTGGACCACTTAGCGTTACGTTCTGCAGTACTACTTTTTATTGCTAAATATTATACTACTCCCTCCGTCCAAGAAATGTTGTCCACATTTGCAATTTTGGTCCTCCCGTGAAATATTGTCCACTTTACTTTTTTTTTCTTTTCATTTTTTATAAATGGAGTCAATTTCTTCTATCTCATTACATGCACATTCTCTTATAAAACTAATACTCTCTCCGTCCCATTTCCAGTAATTTTGACTGCTTTTCGGCACGTGTTTGGGGAAAATGATAATAAATAGTTCAGATGGAGATAAAGTAAAGTAAGTAAGAGAATAATGTAGATACAACTCTCTTCTATATCATTCACTCTCTTACTTTATTTTCTCTCCACTTTAACTATTTATCATCATCTTCGAAAAACAATGGTAAAAAAGAAATCAATTAGTTGAGCTGGGACGGAGGGAGATATAAATGTGAAATCCACATTCCACAAACTTTTCTTCACATTTCTTAAAATATGTGTCGGAATCAAATGCGTACAATATTTCGTGGACGGAGGGAGTATTACTTAATTTATTGTCTTATAATATTAAATATCATAATACATATAATATCACAAATCATACAAAATAAATAATTATTACTAATAATTTATATAAAATAAAATAAAAACCATATATCTCCTAAATCAAACACTCTCTCCGTCCACTTTAGAAGTCTCATTTGAGTTCGGCAAGGATTTTGAGAAATATAAAGGAAAGTTGGTGAAAAAAGATAGTGAAATGTAGGTCCTATTTTTATATATTAGTTTTATAATAAAATGTGAGTGGAAAAAGATTAGTGAAATGTGACTGTGTGCGTAAATATGTAAGGCAAGCTGGTTCTGGAGCATGTGAAAAGTGGAAGATTACTATAAATGGCTAAACAGAATAACAGAAGATATTTGGTGGGTTTAGGACCGCCACTGTCAGGTCTGCAGGATCTCTGGAAAAGTAAAGGACAAAAAGCAAAAAACAACTAAAAGTAAAAGATGGTCCCAAAAGCAGAAAGATACATTGTCTTCATCACCAAGTAACACAGAATCTCAGCAACTTCACGAACACCATTAAAGATTCACAGAAATTATGCAACAACTTAAACTGAGATTAAATACTAAATCAGACGATTAAACGGCTAATCTTAACTTACGTTAACCAACAAGGCATAGAAGATTACGTAACTCCTTCCTTCAATATTCTGACCTAATATTGCCTCCACAGCATAGTCGCTGGCATCGCACATCACCTCCAAGGGGTAAGTCCAGTTGGGGGCGCGTATAATAGGAGAGCTTATCAGTCTATCTTTCAGCAGTTGGAACGCGGCCTTGCAGTCATCGGAGAATTCAAACTCCACCTCATTCTGGAGTAAACTCGTCAGGGGCTGGGCTATCTTTGCAATATCTTTGATAAACCTTCTATAAAACCCAGCGTGGCCCAAAAAGGCTCTGATCTCCTTCTGATTGGTGGGATACGGGAGTTTTGCAATGATCGCTACCTTCGCCTAGTCGACCTTTATTCCCCTGCTCGACACCACATGCCCTAGGACGATTCCCTCAGTAACCATAAAATGACACTTCTCAATGTTTACGACCAAGTGGCTGGCCTCGTGTCTATTATGTTGCTAAGCTACGCATTAGTCTAATGGTCGGCTATTCATTGATAACATACCATGTTTTCTGTCTACCTAATTAAGTAAAATATGGTGAGTATCCTTTGTACTCCATCCGTCCTACTAAAACTGAAACATTTCATTTTGAAGAGAGGGGTTTTGCACGTGTATCGTAGGCACGTGTCCCTACTTCAACAAGATTTATAGTTTCCCACTTTTGCAACAAATATTACTAAGTATAAGCGGCAAGAGAGGGGTCGAACCACAGAGACTAGGGACCTACTTGAGATCGATTCTATGACACAGGGTTGGTGTTAGCCACCACGCCTTAAGCACTTAAACATGGACCTAAACACTAAAGTGGGAAACTTGAACTTTAAAGCTTGAGAACAGAGATTGGGAGCTTAAGCTAAACTAAGGGAGCATGGAAGAGAGTTTTGAAAGCTTCAGGAGAAAATAATGAGATGGAGACAGAGACTTGACATAAAAATTCCTAAACTAAGGGCAACTTGAAACAAACATTTGCTTGAAATCATTTCAGAAACAAGAGTAATGGATTTGCAGCTTAAAACAAAATCGAGACTGAAAGGTTGTAGGGAGAAAATAAGCAAGCTTCGGAAAACAATTTACTTCCTAAACTAGAGCAAAACAAAAGAGCAAATCATACGCAACAACTAGATCTCAACATCTAAGCCACCAATTGCGAAAAACATCCAAGAAACATGAGTAAATAACACCATCAACATGAAAATAAACCAAAGCTTCATAAAACTGGAAATAAGTGGAGATCCAACGTCGGAGTCGTCAATTCCTCTGCCGAAACCATTAAATCTAATTAGAAAACGAGGTGTGAAGGAGCTTTTAAGACGGAGGCGTCAATTCCACCGTTGAAACGGCCAACACACTGTTAATCTACACTAGAGTCTTGAAAATATGAAATAAAATATAAATCAGACGTCGGAGTTGACAATTCCTCCATCGAAACTACAGAGCTAAGCTGAGGAAGTAGTAACTAAACTAAACTAAGCTAAGAGAAGGTGGCGTTAAGAGCCTATTAGAGCTTTCTACCAAAACTACGGTAGCGTTAAGCGCCCTCTTCATCGTGGAAAGCTTCTATTTAAAGGGCGGCTTCAACTTCAACCCTAAGGCAACTTCTCGTCCAATTTGACATTTTACCCTTGCAGTAGTTGAGGATGATTTAGCAGATATGCCTTCGTGTGGTGAGATCCTCTTGATCAACTCAGTCATCTCATGTGGTGAACTCCACTTGATCAACTCAGTCATGTGGTGAACTCCACTTGATCAACACTGTCATCTCATGTGGTGAACTCCACTTGATCAACTTACTGTTGGGCGGCTCCATTGCTTGTCTCCTACTGATCAATTTGTCTTCAGATTTGGCCATTTTTAGCTCCTTTTCCGAATTGGTCAAGTTGTTCCTGCATTCTGCCGCTTCAACACTTTTTAGCACCTGCACACTTAAATCCAGCACTTTTTCGCACATTATCACCCCGGTTAGTGTAATAAACCCCTATAAAATCATGCTTGTAACGAGGGCTATCAAACTGCTCACACTAAAACCATGCTTGTCCTCAAGTATGAAAGAAAAACAAGAAAAAGGGCAAGTTACATGCATGGGTCCCTGACCGACTCCTAAAAAAAACTAAACTGACTCAATAGACATTAACACAAACAGACACACATAAGCAACACTTAAGCAATTATTTACATCTCCATGTTTGATATTGGCTCAACTTCTGGCAATATTCCCCACAAGCTTAAGGTCACTCCAAATATTTTGCAGTCTCAAATTCCTCTCTCATCTTTTGTTCACTTCGATCAGCCTATCAGTTCATCAAGATAGCCCCTACTCTAACCAACTGTTGGATTCACTTGGTCACTCATTTCTCACCAGAGATGTTAGGACCATTCACTCATTCATTTTGCCATACCACTGATGCTTGAGTTCCATAGGAACAGACTAGTTCCTTAAGGTCTTTCTTAGGGTTGTAATGGGGCCAGGGGTTATGATGTAAATAGGTAAGGATCCTATGAGTCCTAAGTTTATAAAAATCTTGAAACAACGAAGGACATGTGAACTCGGGAATAAAATTGGAGCAGCCTCCCTATTACATCTTCAAAAAGATGCCGCACATATTGACAATATCCTTTGGCCATTTGGCCTTATTCATCTAACCTTTCCCACATGGTCAGGTTACATTATTTCCTGCCCTGTCTAAACTGATTTTTTTTGTCAGGTTACACTTTCTCCTACCATTTATTTAACAATTTCTCTCTTTCTTTTTTTTCTGGGTTAGGTTATAAATTCCTGCCTTTTTCCTTTTTTTTTCTACCCGCTTGGCTGTAATTCTTTCTTTTCTATCCCTTCTATCCCCAGTTGGTTAGCTGCTCTGTTCTATCCCCTAAATCACATGGCATGGAGGTTCATGGTTTTAAAGGAGGATGAATTCGAAATGTAGGTTCAAAATAGGCTAACTAAGGGGTGCCCTTACAATGAGGCGGGTTCATCTGGTTCGAAAGAAAACGGTCCAACTGGTTATTTCCTATTGTCTTTAGTCCTTACTAGCCTATGTCATTTCCCTCTTAGCATCAAGTGGCAGCCTCTCTAATTTTTTTTATTTCAGTAGAAAGTGTTCTACTCTGGCTTATAACTCACATTTGGAGGGCCTCACAGTTGGTTAAAAATCTGGGCTCTTCCATCATTCTTACTTCCTCTATACTGATTTCAACTTATTTTTAGAAAGAGGGGTCTCACAATTCAACATGCACTTCTTTGTTCTCCCTCACTAAGGGTTTTAAGCCTTTTGTTGCTGCCAGTTTATACTTAACACATAAGTCCTAAAAAAACTGACAACTCTACTGACTCAATAACTTAAAAACCAAACATATATACATGCTTGAACACTGACTGCACTAACCACCCTCCCCTCCCACTTCATTACAGCTTGTCCCCAAGCGTTCTCGATGAAGTGGAAAAAACAGGGCAGTTAGTGTGCACATTTAAACAGACAAAAACAACACAGGAAAACACAAACTTCTCACACTTAGAGCAAGAATTGGGCTAAGTGGGAGAAGACACAAAACATCAAACCAACAGAACATATATACAAAACAACCTTCTCACACTTAGGCCAAACAATGAGCTTAAGTCTAATATTAGTGCAATGAAGATCATTATACTACAGATTGTTATAATTATATTCAAATTGTATACATATTCAATACAAATTTTCGCGGTTCCTAGAGCGGCATCAATTTTCTATATCAGTTTTTTGCTCAATATTTGTTTGAAATTAACGACTTAATTGAGAAATATATGTATTCAATTCAATAGACTTGATAATTTATATAGAAAATTACAAAAACAAATAAAAGAAATTTACTTCAAAATTCAAATACAATAAGTCAGTAACACTATTAATAGTTCACAAACTACAAGTTAAAAATGACAAAGACGTATTAACACTAACAAATAACAATAAGCAAGAATTTATATGTTGGCTGCAAGGTGAAAGAGGAAGATGATTTCAGTTTGCAAGGTGAAAGAGGAAGATGATTTCAGTTTGCAAATATTGGAGAGAATTCACAAAGGATATAGAAAGGGTTTATAAGATAGAGGATATAGACTTAGGAAGACAGAAAAAAAATATCCTGTATTAATTAGGAAGAGAGAACAAAATTACGGTGACTTGTGTGACAGAGTTCCTAATTACAAATGAATTATGCAAATAATTTAATTTCTTGTTTAATATATATATATATTTTGTTTAAGTTTAAATTGTGAAAAATAATATCATCCTAAGTATTTTCTTGGATCGGAAATTGCAAGAAATAAGAAGGGGATCCTAATCTCTAAAAAAAATATTCTATGAACTTAGTCAGGGATGCAGGATTGTAATGATGCAAGCCTTCTTGTGTCCCAATGGATCCATTGAAGCAACTTAAACAAGAAGTTCGAAAGCCAATGGAAGATCCATCTAAATATAGGAGAATGATAGGTAGATTGTTATACCTATGTATAACTTTTGCAGTTCACAAGCTTAGTCAATTTGTTTCAAGTTCTTGTGAAAAAATGGGAAGCTAGTGAAAAGGTCTTGAAATACTTGAAAGGGACTCTTGGTCATGGCTTGTTTTACTCAAGCTCTACTGAACTTGTACTCAGCATCGCAGACTAGGCTCCTTCTCCAGATTACCGCAAATCCATGACTGAATCTTTGATATCTTGGAGATCTAAGAAGCAAAACACTATATCGTGCTATAGCTCAAGCAACATGTGAAGTAGTGTGGGCCAGTGCATTATTGAAAGACTTTGGGATCGAGAGAGAAAATGCAGTAGCATTATTTTGTGATAACCAAGCTGCTGTGTATATTAGTTCCAACCCGGTCTTTTCCATGAACATACCAATCACATAGAGATTGATTGCCATACGGTGAGAGAGAAGTATTTGGAAGGGGTAACAAAGCTTGTGCACATCAGAAATAACATGCAAATGGCTGATATATTCACTAAGCCATTGAAGCTACTGCATTCCAAAACATATTGTGCGAGATGAACTTTTTTTAGTCTTTATAGTCCATCTTGAGGGAGGGTGTTGAAAGTGAAGAGATAAGATGCAGCAGTGAAAGAAGCTCAATGAGATACGAAAGAGAGTCATCGGTGTTCGAAGCAAAAGACCTGTTGGTGCTGACGTGGCTTGAGTTAGTTAATAATGTACTAGTAGTTGGATAATAAATAATCAGCTGCTTTTTGTTGAGTTTGATCATGTAGTTAGCTTTACTTTGATTGGTTGTTTTGCATCTCAAATGAGTCATCTCATACAATAAAAGAGATAGAGGTCTTAGTTGTGTATCGCTTGAATTTTATGAAATATGAATTTTTCTGTTTCTCCGATATATTCTTTGTTCATCTTTATGTTTGTTGGTTTTTCATTTTTTACATAGCCTTTTTGTCCAAAGAGTAAAATGAAAATTTGATAAGAAAATGAAGGAAGAAAGAGATTGAAAGATAGATAAAGAAATTTATTGAGTATTTAAAATGTAAAAAATATTAAATTACTTCAAAAGTTAGATTATGCCATTAGTCTTCTACTCCCTCCGTCCCACAAAAGATGTCACACTTGTGGGATGGCAGGAGATTTTAGAAGGTTTTGTTTTATGTGATAAGTGGAGAGAGAAAATTTAATTTTTATATTAGTGTAAAAGGGAACTTTTTTAAAAAATGGAAATGAGACATCTTTATGAGACAAACTTGAAAGAAAAGTGTGACATCTATTATGGAACGGATGGAGTACTTAATTGACTGAATATCCTCATGGACTTAAAGGGTATTTTTTGCCAAATAAAAGTTTTAAAAAAGTGATTCAAGCAATTAAAAAACTTCAAATAATTTGTTTAAATGTTGCAGACTTAAATTAATAACTTAGCAAAGTTTAGAGATTAAAAAATATTAATAAGATTAGTTTTTAATGTATTAGAATCAAATTAGATATATAGAACAAAACAAACAACACTAAACTTAAACGAGCGCGGTGCTCACAAATAATGCTCACATAAAGTATGTACGTAGCATATCATTCCTCCTCATATAAATGCTAAAGATATTAGATATGTCGACTAAATCATGATATTTGAAATTAATTAATTAAACTTGAATTATTAATTAATTGATGGAACCAAATAACATAACTTCTAAAATAATGGAGTGGTATAAACTACAAAGTTTATTATAGTTAATTTTATTAATGATTATTAAAATAAGTGTTTGACTGTTTGTAGTATTAAATTGATTACTCGTATTAGTTTAATCTGTTTTAAAATAAATAATTAACTTTGTGTGCTTTATCATATTTGCATTTTAATGCAATTTGAATGATTATTTTATTCCACATAACTATTAAAATGCCACATAATATTTTCATTTATGTTAATTTTATAAACTAATTATAGTTCCTTATCTATTCCTCGAATGTTTCCTTATAAAAAGAGAAAATAAAGAAAATTATCAAATTGTTAACAATTAGACAAGGACTTGATTCATACTCGTGGAAAACATTTAGTCCAACATTTAATAAGTTTATCAGAAAAAAAATACTATATCACGTGAATTTGCTTATCCGCACCTCTTTCTTGTCAAATAAATTGTACAGCCAACATATAGAGAATTATACGATTTAAAATATTTAATACAATGCAATTCGAGGATTCAATAATTTAGGTAGAACTAATATGATTAGTTTAATCTAACTATGTAGAAAAGTAAGTAAAAAAAATATCCCCAAACCCGTACCCGAACCCATAATTTCGGGTTTCGGGTACCAAAAACCCGTCGGGTATTGGGTCGGGTCGGATATACCCGAAACCCGCGGATTAAATTTACAGGCCTAGCTACATCATCATTTTTAGTTTTAGCTTTATCACATGTTGCAAGGCGGCCCTAAAATCAACAGTAACTTATTTAATCATGTTTCATGTTTTTAGAAAACAAATAACGTAGATTAAATACTGAAAACGTGATTCTTCTCTACGATTGCGCTCTCCATCATGTTCATCTTCTTTTGTTGTTGTGGCTTACTCAAGTTGGATTGTCAAGCTGATCAAGCTGGTCAAGGGGGTGTCTTTGTTGATTAAAACGTGAGATACAAGTCTTGCCGGGCGAAAATTACAAGGAAAAGAAAATAATGAAAATTACACGTTAAACAACTGAACAATTACACGGAAATATGTTGTGGAAAGCGGTAAGTCGAGTCGAGTAGTCCTCTTTCCGCAAGACGAGATACGCCCCGGTAGTGCTCTCGGTTTGGCGTGTCGTCCCCAAAGATAAAACGGCTTCGTCTCTGGAGTAGTAGCACCGCTAGCAACAGAACTCCGGCGAACGGGAGTGAGGCGGGGGCAGAGCTTCGACTGGAAGTTATGCAGAGAGGGAGTATGCAAAAAATGCTTGTGTTGTGTTATATCTAGAATGCAGAGGATGCATGCCTATTTATAGGCCAAGTTCACCTGCAGGGCATTGATGGAGTCAACAGCCATTATGTGTGCCATGATGACTTGACTGTAACCGCCGGGGGTTATTGACTGGTGCACTAGCCAGTGGGAGCTGAAGAGACACGACGCACCTGGACACGCTACACGACGGGATACACCAAGGACCTGTCGGGGTCCATCGGGGACCTTTTGTCTCCCGTTATGGGTCGGGGTCCAGCGGGGACCTTTTGACTCCCGTTGTGAGCCGGGGTCCAACGGGGACCTTTGGTCTCCCGTTATGCGTCGGGGTCCAGCGGGGACCTTTTGTCTCCCGTTGTGCGTCGGGGTCCAACGGGACCATGACGTGAACCAGGACTCGTCGGGGATAGCTTGGAGTTTGGGGTGGTCTAAAAAGAACAAGCGGGGCCCAAACCACGCTCAACAACCAGCTCCAAAGAACAGCCCAAAGACCAATTGTCAAGATCCAAGGCACAAGGCACAAGACACCAGGCACCCGGTGCACGGTGCACGGGGCACGGGGCACGGGCCACGGGACACGGGACATGGGACACGGGTCACGGGACACGGGTCGCGGGTCGCGGGCGGGTGGCGGCGGCGCGCGCGTGTGGGCTCTGTCACCCGTCTTATTCCATGATAATTATCACACATGATAATTCATCTGATTAAATATTTTATTAAAGAAGTCTATCATCCCCGATGTGGGATAATTAACACTTAGTTAATTAATCCCTTAGTCTTTTCACATAGCTCATTTCTAGCTTTATTGTGACCAACTTTAATATATTATTTCTCACTCACCGGGAATCGGATTTGAGAAAATGAATATACTATAGTCATCTAATTGGAACGTAGATCGACGTTATTGCATTTAATTTCATAAAATTAAATGTCTTGTAACATTTATTATTAGTCAAAAATCATTTGACCAAGCACGATTCCAACCATCCCCCACATGAGTGGAAATTGCCAAATGCATATGTATGCAGACAGAAGCTCAACCCTCAAGAGGTATATGCAAGCATAAGGATAGGTAGTTTTTGGCTTGGAACCATCCATAGTCAACACCATCGGATACACATGCGGACTAGTAGCGCGATGCTTTGAACTATTCCTCCACGGCGTGCACCGAGACAATGATCTTAACACTTGAACACCTCAACCTCATCCGTTCTCACGTTTTGTGTCCATTTCAGGCTTTGGACACCACTTTGGATTCATAAGTGTATTGTTTGAAGCGGCCCCACTTCACACTTACATAGGTGATTCCTCGTTGAGTATCTTGCCATACTCGTTCTCCTTGAGAACTTTATCTCAACGAGATCCTTTAGAAATCATTAAAAGTCATAGACTTAACCTCACCACTAGGCAAGTTTTTTTCAACACTCTATTGCTCTCTAGGGAATAAATATAGATGAGTGTTTCACACGAACTCTCATAGCTTAGTTTTCCCATTGAACCAAGTTCTTGGGATCTCCAATCATCATGGTTGGGTTACCACTATGACAGTTCTTTAGTTTGTGGATTTCAAACCCATTCCCTCTAGCAATTTATTCATCTGATCACGATTTAACCCTTTGGTTAGCGGATCCGCTAGATTATCCAATGACTTCACGTAGTCAATTGTAATCACCCCTGTTGTGATCAAATGTCTCACGGTATTATGTCGTCGACGAATGTGTCGAGACTTACCATTGTACAAGCCACTGTTTGCCCTCCCAATAGCGGCTTGGCTATCACAGTGAATTAACACTGGAGGTACGGGCTTTGACCAACATGGAATATCTTCAAGGAAGTTTTTAAGCCATTCGGCTTCTTCCGCGGCTTTATCTAAACCTATGAATTCAGATTCCATGGTGGATCGGGCTATACATGTCTGTTTCATGGATTTCCACGAGACAGCACCACCCTCAATAGTAAAGACATATCCACTTGTTGAAAGTGAGTCTTTGTTATCGGATATCCAATTTGCATCGCAGTACCCTTCAAGTACCGGGGGTATCTCGAAAAGTGTAGCCCATGATTTTGAGTATACTTGAGATATCTCAAAACTCTTACAAGAGCTTTCCAATGCTCTTTGCTTGGATTGCTCGTATAACGGCTCAACTTGTTCACGGCGCAAGCAATATCAGGTCGAGTGCAATTAGTAAGATACATAATGCATCCAATGACCCGTGCATAATTTTCTTTTGCAACGGGCTCACCCATGTTCTTGCTCAAGTGAACATTGAGCTCTATAGGCGTCTTAGCCAGGACGCCATCATAGGCGTTGAACATCTTTAATACTTTCTCAACATAATGAGTTTGTGTTAATGTGATTCCTTCGGATGTTCTTAGAATTTTCATTCCAAGAATTACATCGGCTAGACCCATATCCTTCATGTCAAAGTTTCTCTTTAACATGGCTTTCGTGTCGTTAATCACTTGAGTGTTACTACCCATGATTAACATATCATAAACATAGAGACACAGTATAACATATCCATTATCCGTGTTCTTAATGTAGACACATTTGTCACATTCGTTGATTTTAAATCCATTTGATTATATCACGTTATCAAATTTCAAGTGCCACTGTAACGGCGCTGGTTTCACATAGAGGGATTTAACCAGCTTGCATACCTTTTTCTCTTGTCCAGGTACTACAAAACCTTTAGGTTGTTCCATATAGATTTCATCTTCGAGGTCACCATTTAGAAACGCAGTCTTAACATCCATTTGATGAATCTCAAGATTGTGCACAGCAGTAATCGCTAGAAGCACTCGAATTGATGTAATCCTCATTACAGGTGAGTAGGTATCGAAGAAATCATACCCTTCCTTTTGTTTAAAGCCTTTGACTACTAGTCGAGCTTTATACTTATCCACTGTTCCATCGGCCTTAAACTTTCTTTTAAGGACCCATTTGCATCGTAAATGTTTAGCACCTTCAGGTAGATCAACCAACACCCACGTGTGGTTTAGCAAAATTGAATCAATTTCGCTTTGAACAGCTTCTTTCCAATGCAACCCATCTGGGCCTGCAAAGGCTACTTTTATCGATGTTGGTTCTTCATCAAAGATAAATGCAATATAGTCAAGACCAAATGTCTTTGGTGTTCTGATCCTGCTACCACGTCTTAGTACCGCATCGTTTGGATCATGCCTTGTTTGCTTGCGCGATTCAGGCTCTTCATCCACTGATTTAGAACTAGTGGCTTCATCCTCAATTCTCGTCTCAGAATTAGGTGCAATATTTTCCTTGTCTTTGCGAGGAAATATATTTTCAAGAAATACAACATTTCTTGACTCGATTGTTGTTCCCACGGTCACAGTCGGTATTTCAGACTTGTGGACAACGAATCGATATGCACTACTATTAAGTGCATACCCAATAAAGATACAATCAACCGTTTTAGGACCGATTGTAACTTCTTTGGGCGGAGGAACCATTACCTTAGCCAAACACCCCCACACTTTGAGGTATTTGTAGAATGGCTTCCTTCCCTTCCACAACTCATAAGGAGTAACATCCTTACCTTTGCGTGGAATTTTGTTTAGGATGTAGTTGGCTGTCAAAACAGCTTCCCCCACATGTTCTGGGGCATCCCCGAACTGATCAGTAACGCATTCATCATCTCTTTGAGAGTTCGATTCTTGCGTTCTGCAACACCATTAGATTGTGGTGAATATGGTGCAGTCGTTTGGTGAATTATACCACTTACGTTGCATAATTCCTCAAACGGGGCTACGTATTCACGTCATCTATCACTTCGTATCATTTTGATTTTACATCCAAGTTGATTCTCGACTTCGTTCTTATAATTTTTGAACGCTTCTATTGCTTCGTCTTTACTTCTCAAAAGATAGACATAACAATATCTTGCGCAATCATCTATGAAAGTGATAAAGTATTTTTTACCACCTCTCGTTTGCACCAATTTTAAGTCACATACGTCCGTGTGAATTACTTCAAGGGGTTTCGTGTTCCGTTCAACCGAATGAAACGACAATTAGTCATTTTCGCCTCAAGACAAGTTTCACATTTGTTTTGAGTTTCTACTTCATTTGCCTTTAGTAAATCTAAACTTGCTAATCTTTTAATGGCATTTTGATTTACATGTCTCAATCTATTGTGCCACAAGTTAGAACACTCAGTCAAATAAGAAGAAGTAGATGCATTCTTATTATTAGCCAACGGCTTAGGGACATGGCGTACAGCTACACCAAGCTTGAAAAGTCCGTCGGTTACAAAACCTTTTCCGAGTGACTTTCCAAAGTTTTACAAAGAAAACCTATCAGATTCAAATACAAGTTTAAACCCTTTATTCACTAGTATTGATCCTGACACTAGGTTCTTGCGGATGTCCGGGACGTGCAGCACATCCTTCAAAGTGATGGTGACGCCGGACGTCATCATGAGGATCACGTCTCCAATGCCGAGGACTTGAGACGAGGCTTGATTCCCCATATTGATCTTCCCCCCTTCAACAGCGGTGTAGGAGGCGAACTTGCTTTTATCGGCACAGACGTGGGCAGTAGCTCCAGTGTCGATGTACCAGCCACCTTTGTTATCAACAAGGTTGATTTCTTCCGTGACCACAACAACAAGGTCACTTTCATCCCAGTCCTTGAACTCCTTTTCAACAACGTGGGTAGCCGGCTTCTTCGGTTTGCGGCAGTCCTTGGAAAAGTGGACAGGTTTGCCACAGTTGTAGCAGTTGCCTTCAACCTTCCTCGCAGGCTGCTTCTTCTTGCCCTTGTCCTTTGCAGTTGGACGGGAGCGTTAGTTGGAGGGACCGCCCCGCTCCAACAGATTGGCCTTAGCAATAGGTGGGCCATGGCCCTTAGCCAAACCATCACGTTTGCGCACGTCTGACTCGATGCGCAACTTCACGATCAAGTCTTCAAGATTCATCTCCTTTCGCTTGTGCTTAAGGTAGCTCTTGAAGTCCTTCCAGCCGGGTGGAAGTTTTTCAATGACCGTGCCCGCCGTGAAGGCTTCAGGCAGGGCCATTCCCTCAGCGGCGAGGTCGTGGATGATCAGCTGGAACTCTTGGACTTGGTCCATGATCGGTCGGGAGTCGACCATTTTGTAGTCCAAGTACTTGGCTATTACAAATTTCTTAGTACCCGCATCATCACTACGGTACTTCTTATCTAGCATTTCCCACACTTGTTTTGATGTGTGACTAGTGCAATACACGTTATAGAGACTATCATCTAAAGCACTTAAAATAAAGTTTTTACAAAGATAGTCTCCTTTGCGCCAAGCATCATACTCGACGTACATCTCGACGCGTGCCTCGTCTTCACTTGGCGGGGTTGGTTCGTTCTCCTTGAGGAAGTTCACGATGCCCAACATTGTTAGGTAGAACAACATTTTCTGTTGCCATCTCTTGAAGTCCGTTCCAGTGAACTTCGACGGCTGCCATTAGTGCCGAGGTTGCCCCATGAAAGAGACCAAGTCCGTTTCCCCCGTAGGAGCTAACAATTGGTTGGGACACAGTACCCCCTATAGTTGCGTGGAGCATGGAGGCCCCCGTATTTGTGCCGACCCCGATGGATCCAGCACCCGTGCCGACCCCGAAGGATCCAGCACCCGTGCCGACCCCGATGGATCCAGCACTCGTGCCGACCGCGAAGGATCCAGCACCCGTGCCGACCCCGAAGGATCCGACACCGGTGCCGACCCTGAAGGATCCGACACCCGTGCCGCCCCCGAAGGATCCGACACCCGTGTTGCCCCTGAAGGAGCCAGCACCCGTGCTGCCCCCGAAGGAGCTAGCACCCGTGCCTTGCCCGAAGGCCCCGACACTCGACCCACTGAAGGATCCAATGGAACCACTGAAAGTGGAACCGACCGATCCACTCGAGGTGAATCCGGTAACCGTCTCGAAGGGGTTGTCAAACACCCACGGGGTTGTAGATGAAGAAGTTGAGAAGCCAGGGGTCAGAATCATCGTTATGTCCGACGACGTGTTGACGGGAGCGACGGGGGACACGGTGGATGGAACGGTGGCAGCGGCGGTAGAAGGGTCAGTCGACATCTCCAAGCAAAGGTGTTGATTTCAGTTCAGTTGGAGTGTGTAAAGTCGTTTAGTGGCAAGAATATGTTGTGGAAAGCGGTAAGCCGAGTCGAGAAGTCCTCTTTCTGCAAGACGAGATACGCCCCGGTAGTGCTCTGGGTTTGGCGTGTCGTCCCCAAAGATAAAACGACTTCGTCTCTGGAGTAGCAGCACCGCTAGCAACATAGCTCCGGTGAACGGGAGTGAGGCGGGGGTAGAGCTTTGACGGGAAGTTATGCAGAGAGGGAGTATGCAAAAAATGCTTGTGTTGTGTTATATCTAGAATGCAGAGGATGCATTCTAGAACAGCCCAAAGACCACCCAAAGACCAATTGCCAAGATCCAAGGTACAAGGCACAAGGCACAAGGAACAAGGCACCAGGCACCTGGTGCACGGTGCACGGGTCACGGTGCGCGGGACACGGGCGGGTGGCGGCGGCGCGCGCGTGTGGGCTCTGTCACCCGTCTTATTCCACGATAATTATCACACATGATAATTCATCTGATTAAATACTTCATCAAAGAAGTCTATCATCCCCGATGTGAGATAATTAACACTTAGTTAATTAATCCCTTAGTCTTTTCACATAGCTCATTTCTAGCTTTATTGTGACCAACTTTAATATATTATTTCTCACTCACCGGGAATTGGATTTGAGAAAATGAATATACTACGGTCATTTACTCGAAACGTAGATCGACGTTATTGCATTGAATCTCACAAAATTAAATATCTTGTAACATTTATTATTAGTCAAAAATCATTTGACCAAGCACGATTCCAACAGTCTTCTACCTGCGAACTCAGGTGAGTGAATCCCGTGGGGATTCAGACTGATCAACTTAACTTAATCCGCCTTGAGTGAGATGAACAAGGTGATGCAAAAGGGTTTTCAAAACTTTAACCTACAATACTATTAACTAGTATAGGGAAGTAAGGATCGATCCCACACAGATATGTGTTTAACATTGGTTGCGGATACGAATAGGATGGATGCTGCCACGCTTCACTACGGTGGGTTAAGTTAGAACACTTGACTTGAAAGACTAAACTGAACTGATCCCCTTGCTAAACTGATTAAATCTACTTGATCAACTCATCCTATCATTTCCTGAAATGGACAAACAGAATAAAGCGACAACTATCAGTCTCCTACAAAATGTACAATAAAGTAAAACTCTCCCAACGACTTCATCTTCTTCACATGATCAACATGGAAAACAGAGTAAGACAGATCTGAACGATTACTAGTAATGAAACATCATTACAACTTGCTAACTTAAATCTACTCCTAAGAACTGAACAACATTCACGTAAACAAGGAGCTAACCCATGATCATGCAGAAATTACAACTCATCTACCAAATCTAAACATCCTAAAACTTTGTATCCATAATATTCTTCATAACTATACAAAATATAAATCGAAGACTAAGATCTACCCAAATCAAACCGCAACAGAACATTTGAACTAAGATATGCATCGTAATTAGGAAATGAAACAAAGATCAAAGAATTCATGCATAATTAGAGAGCATTGCAACGGGAATTGAAATCATAGCATAGAAATTACTAGATCCAAACGTCAAGAGTTGACAAAAGCGTAAATTGAAAATAGAAAAAAAAACTAGAAATTGTTTCATCGCTTCTTCTCGAAGCGGGATTACAGAACCAGAGCAAATTAAGTAATAAAAACTAACACTCAAAACACCAACAAACTAGACTAGAACGGGAACCAAGTGTGTGTGTATGTGAAAGGAATCATCAAAATGAAGTGAAACGAGCTTCCATTTCAGCCCTAGAAGAGAGCTGAATTCCTAAGGTTGTGCACCGTGGACCGCGTCGACCCCCCTTCCTTCTTGCGCTGGGCTTTTTATATATAGAGAGGCGTAGGGCTCTGATACCTAGGGTATCATCCTCTCGAATTGTCATTCCTGCCCTTGGCTTTTGGTGGGGTCCTTTGCTCAATCTTCTATGTGGAAAACTCTTGTCTGCTATGTTTACTTCTGACTTAATCAACTCAGCATTGCAGGTTTTCGACTTCATTTATTGATTCGTTCGTCTGCCTAACTGATCAGTTCAATCTTCTGAATATGGCGGAATTTCACACACCTGGCTCATATTTGCATGTTAGATTTACAGAATTTGGTGCAGTTTTGTTACAGAAAACATGCATGAAACGTCCCTCATCAAATGCCAATACCATTTTAAAAACACTATAACGATAATATTTTTATTTGATTAAATTTATTACATGAAACTTCAATTGTTATGCGCCTAATTAATTAACGAAGGATGGGGTATTTTACAAAATGTAAAAAAAATTTAAATTGCAGATGAAAACATGCCGCAATGACGGGCTCCCGCCGCCGATGTGTTTGTTTTCGCCAGACAGCAATTTGATTATATGTTATTCAATTTCTTTTATCTTTTTAATATTTTTGTAAAGAAATGTGTGAAATATAGAAGGAATTGTAAATTGTTTATAAAAATTAACATAAACAGAAATATTATGTGGCAAATTAATTATTATGTGTAATAAATTAATCAGTCAAATTGAATTAAATTAAATTAACTTAATATAAATTTTAAAATAAAACAAAATTTAGTAACCAAATTGATACAAATATTGATAACCATTTATGAAATGAACTTGGTATGTTAGATGATTAAATAATGTGCATACATAAACTGAATCTAAACAATAGTTTAGTAGCCAGTCTAAATACTTACTCCATAAAATGAGAATTGGGAAAAAATGAATCCTAGTATTGAGGTATTGTTAAAATTCAAAAAATATTCTGCTTTAGTGTAAGTAAAAATGAAAATGAATCCCAAATTACCGAAAAATAGCCGGAATGCACCGCGGCCGCATCAACAGCCCCCACTCAATTGCCTGCTACCGGTGAAGATGAGGTAGGAAAAACGTGTGGTTTTTCAAAGGGCTAGGCCTTTGGCCTTTCATCTTAAGGTAATCTCCAAATACATTATGAGGTGCCTTAATGCCAAGTCTCTTCATGTAGGCACTCCTATCCTATAAATAGTGGAGTTTTGGGAGATACATACACAACAACAACAACCATTCTCTCTCTCTCTAGCTCAAGCATTATAGTTCGCATCTTAGGAGCATTGCATTGCTCGGTTCTCGCCTCCAATTCAAGTCGCCGGAGCCTACGAGTTTGAGGTGCTTCAACTCGATAGGAGGAAAGTCGTTTCATCTTTGGGGAAATTACGGCAATCCGTGAGCACTAGCCGAGGCGTATTTCATCTTGCGGAGAGAGGGTCACTCGACTCGACTTGAAGAAGACTATAGTTCGCATCTTGGTCCTTTTATTGTATTTACTTTGCCTACAAAAGTAGTAAATTGCACTGCCTTTCCAAATCTGAAATTACAAGTATTCCGGGTTTTTATTTGTTTAATTCATTTCCCGCGCTTAAGATAGAAACATCCATTAATTAATTAATGTCTGCTATGGACTTAATTAATTAAAATATTTTAATTTCCAAGAGGGACTTAGCAATAAAACTCTATTTATTATTCATAGAATAATCAAACTCCAACTAGCTAGGTTCCGAATAATAAAACAGGGCAGTTAGTGTGCAACAAAAAAAAAAAGAGAAAGAAAACACAACACACAAACACACAAACTACTTACACTTAGACCAAGAATTGAGCCAAGTGTAAGAAGGTAAAAACAAACAAGACATATACAGAACAGTCTCCTCACACTTAGGCCAAGCCATGGGCTAAGTGTGAGTAGGTACATAAGAAACACAGAAAACAACACATGCCAAGCACACAAACTTCTCACACTTAGGCCAAGCCATGACCTAAGTGGGAGAAGGCCCCGAAGATCGACACCCGTGTTGCCCCTGAAGGCGCCGCACCCGTGACTGAAACAGAAGGATGATAGAAAAGTGACTTGACCCCCGAAGGCCCAGACAATGACCCACTGAAGGATCCAATGGAACCATGAAAGGGAAACCGACCGATACATCGAGGGGGAATCCGGTAACCGTCTCGAAGGGGTTGTGCAAACACCCACGGGGGTGGTTGTAGATGAAGAAGTGAGAAGAAGGGGTCAGAATCATCGTTATTCCGACGACGTGTGACGGGACGAGCGACGGGGGAACACGGTGGAGGGAACGGGTGGCCAGCGGCGGTTAGAAGGGTCAGTTCGACATCTCAAGCAAAGCGTGTTGATTCAGTTCAGTGGAGTGTAGTAAAGTCGTTTAGTGGCAAGAATATGTTGGGGAAAGCGGTAAGCCGAGGCGAGAAGCCTCTTTCTGCAATGACGAGATACGCCCCGGTAGTGCTCTGGGGGGGTTTTTTTGGGGGGCCCCCGTGTCGTCCCCAAAGATAAAAACGACTTCGTCTCTGGAGTAGCAGCACCGCTAGCAACATGTTCCGGTGAACGGGAGTGAGGGGGGTAGTAGAGCTTGACGGGAAGTTAGCAGAGACGGGAGTAGCCCCCAAAAAAATGCTTGTGTTGGTTATATCTAGAAGCAGAGGATGCAGGAGAGAACAGCCCAAAGACCACCCAAAGACCAATTGCCAAGATCCAAGATCCAAGGCACAAGGCACAAGGCACAAGGCACCAGGCACCGGTGCACGGTGCATGGGTCACGGTGCGCGGGTCACGGCGGGGGCGTGGCGGCGGCGCGCGCGTGTGGGCTCTGTCACCCGTCTTATTCCACGATAATTATCACACATGATAATTCATCTGATTAAATACTTCATCAAAGAAGTCTATCATCCCCGATGTGAGATAATTAACACTTAGTTAATAATCCCTTAGTCTTTTCACATAGCTCATTTCTAGCTTTATTGTGACCAACTTTAATATATTATTTCTCACTCACCGGGAATCGGATTTGAGAAAATGAATATACTACGGTCATCTACTCGGAACGTAGATCGACGTTATTGCATTGAATCTCACAAAATTAATGTCTTGTAACATTTATTATTAGTCAAAAATCATTTGACCAAGCACGATTCCAACAGTCTTCTACCTGCGAACTCAGGTGAGTGAATCCCGTGGGGATTCAGACTGATCAACTTAACTTAATCCGCCTTGAGTGAGATGAACAAGGTGATGCAAAAGGGTTTTCAAAACTTTAACCTACAATACTATTAACTAGTATAGGGAAGTAAGGATCGATCCCACACAGATGATGTGTTTAACATTGGTTGCGGCACGAATGGGATGGATGCTGCCACGCTTCACTACGGTGGGTTAAGTTGGAACACTTGACTTGAAAGACTAAACTAACTGATCCCCTTGCTAAACTGATTAAATCTACTTGATCAACTCATCCTATCATTTCCTGAAATGGACAAACAGAATAAAGCGACAACTATCAGTCTCCTACAAAATGTACGATAAAGTAAAACTCTCCCAACGACTTCATCTTCTTCACATGATCAACATGGAAAACAGAGTAAAACAGATCTGAACGATTACTAGTAATGAAACATCATTACAACTTGCTAACTTAAATCTACTCCTAAGAACTGAACAACATTCACGTAAACAAGGAGCTAACCCATGATCATGCAGAAATTACACTAACTATCTACCAAATCTAAACATCCTAAAACTTTGTATCCATAATATTCTTCATAACTATACAAAATATAAATCGAAGACTAAGATCTACCCAAATCAACCGCAACAGAACATTTGAACTAAGATATGCATCGTAATTAGGAAATGAAACAAAGATCAAAGAATTCATGCATAATTAGAGAGCATTGCAACGGGAATTGAAATCATAGCATAGAAATTACTAGATCCAAACGTCAAGAGTTAACAAAAGCGTAAATTGAAAATAGAAAAAAAAACTAGAAATTGTTTCATCGCTTCTTCTCGAAGCGGGATTCCGAACCAGAGCAAATTAAGTAATAAAAAACAACACTCAAAACACCAACAAACTAGACTAGACCGGAACCAAGTGTGTGTGTATGTGAAAGGAATCATCAAAATGAAGTGAAACGAGCTTCCATTTCAGCCTAGAAGAGAGCGTGAAGTCCTAAGGTTGTGCACCGTGGACCGCGTCGACCCCCCTTCCTTCTTGCGCTGGGCTTTTTAATATATAGAGAGGCGTAGGGCTCTGATACCTAGGGTATCATCCTCTCGAATTGTCATCCTGCCCTTGGCTTTTGGTGGGGTCCTTTGCTCAATCTTCTATGTGGAAAACTCTTGTCTGCTATGTTTACTTCTGACTTAATCAACTCAGCATTGCAGGTTTTCGACTTCATTTATGATTCGTTCGTCTGCCTAACTGATCAGTTCAATCTTCTGAATATGGCGGAATTTCACACACCTGGCTCATATTTGCATGTTAGATTTACAGAATTTGGTGCAGTTTTTGTTACAGAAAACATGCATGAAACGTCCCTCATCAAATGCCAATACCATTTTAAAAACACTATAACGATAATATTTTTATTTGATTAAATTTATTACATGAAACTTCAATTGTTATGCGCCTAATTAATTAACGAAGGATGGGGTATTTTACAAAAATGTAAAAAAAATTTAAATTGCAGATGAAAACATGCCGCAATGACGGGCTCCCGCCGCCGATGTGTTTGTTTTCGCCAGACAGCAATTTGATTATATGTTATTCAATTTCTTTTATCTTTTAATATTTTTGTAAAGAAATGTGTGAAATATAGAAGGAATTGTAAATTGTTTATAAAAATTAACATAAACAGAAATATTATGTGGCAAATTAATTATTATGTGTAATAAATTAATCAGTCAAATTGAATTAAATTAAATTAACTTAATATAAATTTTAAAATAAAACAAAATTTAGTAACCAAATTGATACAAATATTGATAACCATTTATGAAATGAACTTGGTATGTTAGATGATTAAATAATGTGCATACATAAACTGAATCTAAACAATAGTTTAGTAGCCAGTCTAAATACTTACTCCATAAAATGAGAATTGGGAAAAAATGAATCCTAGTATTGAGGTATTGTTAAAATTCAAAAAATATTCTGCTTTAGTGTAAGTAAAAATGAAAATGAATCCCAAATTACCGAAAAATAGCCGGAATGCACCGCGGCCGCATCAACAGCCCCCACTCAATTGCCTGCTACCGGTGAAGATGAGGTAGGAAAAACGTGTGGTTTTTCAAAGGGCTAGGCCTTTGGCCTTTCATCTTAAGGTAATCTCCAAATACATTATGAGGTGCCTTAATGCCAAGTCTCTTCATGTAGGCACTCCTATCCTATAAATAGGTGGAGTTTTGGGAGATAAATACACAACAACAACAAACATTCTCTCTTCTCTCTAGCTCAAGCATTATAGTTCGCATCTTAGGAGCATTGCATTGCTCGGTTCTCGCCTCCAATTCAAGTTCGCCGGAGCCTACGAGTTTGAGGTGCTTCAACTCGATAGGAGGAAAGTCGTTTCATCTTTGGGGAAATTACGGCAATCCGTGAGCACTAGCCGAGGCGTATTTCATCTTGCGGAGAGAGGGTCACCTCGACTCGACTTGAAGAAGACTATAGTTCGCATCTTGGTCCTTTTTATTGTATTTACTTTGCCTACAAAAGTAATATTGCACTGCCTTTCCAAATCTGAAATTACAAGTATTCCGGGTTTCTTTTTATTTGTTTAATTCATTTCCCGCGCTTAAGATAGAAACATCCATTAATTAATTAATGTCTGCTATGGACTTAATTAATTAACATATTTTAATTTCCAAGAGTGGACTTAGCAATAAACTCTTATTTATTATTCATAGAATAATCAAACTCCAACTAGCTAGGTTCCGAATAATAAAACAGGGCAGTTAGTGGCAACAAAAAAAGAGAAAACAAACGCACAAAACACAAACTACTTACACTTAGACCAAGAATTGAGCCAAGTGTAAGAAGGTAAAAACAAACAAGACATATACAGAACAGTCTCCTCACACTTAGGCCAAGCCATGGGCTAAGTGTGAGTAGGTACATAAGAAACACAGAAAACAACACATGCCAAGCACACAAACTTCTCACACTTAGGCCAAGCCATGACCTAAGTGGGAGAAGGCATAGAAACAACAATAAACAACCTAGCATGCATACTAACAAACTAAAATTGAAAAAACTAAAAGCTAAAAACAGAAATTAAAATTTACTTGGTTACTAGGGGCGGTCACACATTTCTAGAGATATCACTGACTTCGCAATCTTCATCGTAGTGTTCCGTTGCAAATATGCTCCAATCCCAACCCCCGCTGATGTCCTCCTCCATAGTCAGCAGCTCCAATCTCAAGGACCACTCTCTGATGCTCATCGTGGTGGAACGATATCGAGTCAATTTCAGTGTCTGTGGTGGACTTGAACTTGAACGATGTGAAGAATTCCTTAGCAAGGGCCACCGGTACCTCCGTTGTGCTATGGCTCAGCAGCCATTTAAATTCGATGGCGCTGATATAAGAGAGGAACTCTTCCTCTGACTCTATATCTTGAAGGGATTCCAGATGGTAGCTTTTCCCTGACTTAGTCTGCTTTCCCTTCGTACCTCGCTCTGCATACATTCGGGCTTTCTTAGGATCACTGAAATAGGCCATCTCTCCCAAGAGTTTCTTTGTGACCACCACCTCTGTTGGCTCATAGATGGGTTCCTCAGTTTTGTTGTCCTCTTCATCTCTGTCATCCTCCTCTGCATCCACTTCGGCATCCTGAGCGAAAGGCACTTTGATTGGCTCGGTAGTGGATTTGCTCGTCCTCACGGAATTCATTGGCTTCTTGACCGGTGGTTTTGCCGGCTGCTTCCCTTTATGCTCGCGCTGCATCTCATAGTGCTCGTCTGAATCATCTTCTGTCTCATCTTCGCTAGTCAGAGTGCCAGCCCTCAACTCACTCGGCCACGTGGCAGCTATTACTTCATCCATGTCACGACCGCCCATACTAGGGGTACAATAAACGAGGAGATCGTGACCACGGAATAACAATAAAGACAACATTTAAGGATGACAGTTTATATGAAAAACTTCATTTGCTTAAAAGAATAATATTTTAGTTTAAAGAAACTTAATGTCATAAATTCATTATTAATTAGCAAAGACTTATAGTAAACGATTTTTCAAAGGAAGCGGCGGGGAAAAATAAATATCAAAATCCAATTAATTTTTGAAAGAACAAAGGTTTTAGTTTACGAAAAACCGTTTTAGAGTAACGAAGTAAACATCGGATTAACGTCTAAAAGTATTTGACATGCCAAAAGTAGTACAAAGTAAAATAAATTCTTGAGGTATAATTCAAAAATATAGTAGCGGAAATAAGGTTGTAAAGAGAGTCAAGGATGACGCCTATGTATGAAGACACAACGCATCCAAATTCCCTAGGCCGACTCAACATCCATCGCAACATCCCGCTCAACCTGCACATAGGGAAAACATATGCAGGGCTGAGTACTTGTTGTACTCAATGGGCTCATGCCGAAAATATTTTATACAGTTATGTCATCCATACCAGTGATCTCGAGTTTTACATGTAGTTAAGAAATATCATCGAGAACACAAAAACATTTCATAGACTGGCAAGTCAAATAATCTCCCCACTTTCTTAACAATCCATCAATCACAATCATCATTCCATGTGCGACGAAAGTGTGGCCACACTATTCGCCCATGAGACCGGCCGATTAGCAAGGACGGCTCACGATCCCACAAGTGTACACAACCTGATAGGGTTTTCGGCCTACTCAGACCCGAATTCGTTTCACAACACAACTATATAGCCTAACGGAGCAAGCTCGGACGAACTTGGCATCAGGCAACAATCTCATAAACAAAACATCATGGCATGACATAACGAGTTAAACCACCCTTATAACACCACATCATATTTTCGGAAAATAAAAGAATTGTAAAAGAAACCCCACCTCGTTTGCTTAAACAATTCAATATCCAACTTAAGGCAACCCTCGTTCCTCGTGCTCACGTACACACAATAACCCTTGCCAACATCACAACACAAATCAGCCTTCCATCAATTCACATTATCATGCATGTCATGTCGTTCCTTTCATCGTTCTCTTAAATTACCCACCCCAACTATTCGTCAACATAAGGAAAACATGCCATAATATTTCTCAACGTGTCACACATAATCACGTCATAGGATACATTTCTTAATCATATATGCATCATATAATTTACTCAAACTTGGCAACAAGTGATATTTCAACATAATAACAAATTTGGCAGAACGGTGCAGTTGGTTTGTAAAAATCACCAAAATTCCATTCGACCTCATACGAAGCTAAAATTTGGTCACAACACAGTAGACAAATTCAAGTTCATCCCATTAAAATTTCACACCAAAATCATGTCATTTGGCCAGTCAAAACAAAAGTGCAACTCTCTGGTCGGAACACAAAAACTCTGGCAGTACTGCGCAGTGAAATTGAAAAATTTGTCAAATATTCATCCGATGTCCAATGAGGCTAAAATTTTCACACAACACAGAAGACACTTCAAATTTCATCCAATTCAAAATTCACATAAAAAAAGGCCATTTTGTCAGTCAAATAGAAAACGAAACTTTCTAGGCGAGAATCCAAGTTTCTGGCAGAATTGCGCAGTCAACTTCAAAAATTTATTAAAACTTCATCTTTCATCAAACGGGGCTGAAATTCACACACAAAACAGAAAACACCTTGAAGTTTACTTAGTTAAAACTTCGTGTCAAAATTCGATCGTTTGTTTGGTCAAACACACGTTGGAATTTACTGTTCGAACACCACAGTTTTCAGGCTTCACAATTTCGAAATTAGGGTTTCTTCCCCATTCATCCAAACATAGTTTTTTTCATGCTTCCAACACACAATCATGCTTAAAAAGGTTCTCACAATCACGTTCTCCTATAATCACACATCATTCACCAATGATTCATTCAAACTTCACACATATTCAATCAAAATCGCATATTCACAATTGTTCTCATACAAACACAAATTCACACCAATTAATTATGCGATCTAAGATTCCTACTCTCACTATATGCATGAAGGAATCAAGAACAAGGTTTTCAATGGTGAAGATGAGGGAAAAGATTCAATTATACCTTCTTAAATCGAAAACCAAAGGGTAGAAGCAAAGATCGATACGATTCGTCGGGAACACTTGAAAATCAAACTCCAATGGATGCAAGAACAAGGATTGGAAGGAATTTTGGAGAGGATGAAGAGAGGGAGAGGAGAGTGGCGTGTGGAGAGAGGGAGAGGATGGAGGTGGATGAAAATTTGAGGGAGAATGGGGGCTAGGGTTTAGTTTGGGTGACTAAATAGTCCTAGGTTTAATCCCATTAATTAATTAATTAATTAATTGTGGAGGAATAAAATAGAGGCCAATAAATAAAATTCCACAATTAAAAGGAAGGCAAGTCTTCGAAAATTATGGCTAGAAATTCAATAAAGATTTTATTTGGTATTTACTTGGAGAGGAATAGATTCACAATTTAGGAAATAAAACAATGAATATTCCATAAACAAGGGAACAAAATATATTAAATCTCCAAGTAGGAAATAATGAGAGAGGGGGCGAAAATTGGCTTAATTAGCCACAAGGAAATAATTCAACTCTTAATTTAATTGGGGTGAGGGAATAAAATATGGCAAGATTTATTTGGATTTAAAATACCTAAAGGAAATCAACAAGGTACCAATTAAATCAAAGAAACTAATTTATCCTCCTAATTAAAATAGAGAATATTCAAAACTCACAAAAATAATAGGCTAGAGTTTGAATTTCATGTAGCACAATTTAGGGATAATTTGACTTGGATTTAATTTGGATGAATATCCCAAAACAATTAATTAAATCCAAGAAAGAATAAAATTTCCAATAATTGGAGTGGCCGACAATAGCCACTTTATTTGGCTAGAACAAGATGCATGATCTTATTTAAATTGATTTTCCCCATATTAAAATATAAGTAGCACTTCATTCCAATTGCCCCATGACGATTTATTCCACATAATCAAACTCAATCACGTAGCAACAATTTAAATTTCATAAATGAAATTTCCAATCGACATATATTAAATAAAGGTCACAAAATTTTTGGGATGTTACAATCCATCTGTCTGTTATGTTGTGTTCCCTCACTCTCTAGTTCCTCGGTCCTTTCCTCAATTTCTTCAATTTCTTCTTCTTCTTCTTCTTCTTCTTCTTCTTCTTCTTCTTCTTCTTCTTCTTCTTCTTCTTCTTCTTCTTCTTCTTCTTCTTCTTCTTCGATCACTTCCTTTTCAGTCCCTCACCTTCTCCAATGGCTTCTTCATTTTCCTCGCTTTCCCCTGCTGCATCATTGCCCTTGTCGGTGTCACTCTCCACTAAACCCACATCCTCTGCAAAATAGTCTCCTTCCTCATCTGGTTCACCGTCAACATCCTGGTTCCCCTCATCGTGGATCTCTTTTTTCCTGTCCTCCTCATGGCCACCTATCTCGTCTGCATGTGTCGAATCTGGAGCTGGGTGTAATATCGTCGCCCAAGGATCGGCGTGCGTCAAGGGGGAAGAAAATTCTTCAACAGGATTCATGGCCAATTGTGGTTCTGCGGGATACCTTGCTTGTGTAGACTCAGTGTGGAGAGCAGGTGTGTCGCAGATAGGAGGTTGCAGGGAGGTTGTCTGAGATGGTGTAGTGGTTGTCTCTCCTGCTCTGCAAACCTCTGCCAGACGGGCATAGATCGCACCGGCCTTCGCCCCTCAACCAAACTTTTGCAAGAATTCTCTCATGATTTGTTCTTGGTCAGCCTTGGCTGCAAGTGCGGCAGATGTGGTTGGTGGGTCGATAGGCATCTCCAGCCTTCTTTTAGTGGGTGCAGTTGGGGGATCGGTAAGTTCGGGTTGAGATGTAGACTGTCGTTTAGAAGCAGGGTTCACCGGTGGTTTTGCCGCTGCTCTACCGTCTACAACTTTTCCTCTTTTAGTGCTTTATCCTCTCCGGGTGTCCATGGTATCAGAATTTGGCGACTTGTGATGGCACCGCCAGAAGCTTACACACAGAAAAATTAGGAATTTTGAAGTTGAGTTTCGAAAGTATGAAAAGTGTGTGAGAGGGACAAGCGTGGGGGAGAAGTCTTAAATGAGGTAGGGGAAATAAAATAATAAAAAAAGAAACAAATAAAAACAAAAGAAGGCGGAGGGACGGTTGCGTGGTGACATGAGCGACCGTACTCTCTCTGGAACGGGATTTGAAAAATATTTTTCTTATAACTTGAATTTCGAATTTCAAATTTGAAAATTTCCCCCCATTTTGTCGAAAAGTTCCTCCCCCTTAAATTAACAACCGTGTACCGGCTTGTTCCCTCATCCACATGACTTAAGAACACGTTAAGCAAGAGAATGAAACATCGAACTCCCAGGTCAAAGGAAGTTAAATAGAAGACATTTCAAAATTCAACTGACCTTCCAGGGGTTATTTGATATTTCAAAAATATTTTAGGGTTAAAAGATTTTTTTTGTTTGGGTTTTCTTGAGAGAACATAAAAAGAATACTCACAATATTTACAAAAACGGTTTAAGCATTCTTGGGAATATGGGTTCGTCTTTATAATTTTCAAACTTCATGTCATTTCTTAGGCCTCGCTTCTGATTTTCATCCGTTGGGCCGGGAAATCTCTGGAGTACTGGGTAGCTCCCCTGTGACTAAGTAGTTTGCTAAATCAGCAAACCATGGTTCTGCATTCAGCGGGTACTTCCCTTTGTCAGAAACTCCAGCCCCAGTTGCGGCCATCACCTTATCCCAACGAATAAGACTCGAGGTCTCCCCTGTAAAGTATAGATGTTCCTCCGGGAATGCATTTGGTATAGCTTCTTCAGTTTCTCCTTGGAAGATCCTGCTGAGATGGTCAGCTACCTTGTTCTCGGTACCCTTCTTGTCTTTCACTTCCCAGTCGAACTCTTGAAGTAATAATACCCATCAGATCAGTCTTGGTTTGGACTCCTTCTTTGATGCGTAGAAATTCACACAGTTCTTCCCTTCAATTCTTTGACCTAGGACTGCTCCGACTGCATAATCACTGGCATCACACATTACCTCATAGGGGTAATTCCAGTCTGGAGCTCGGATAATAGGGGCTGATACAAGCCTTTCTTTCAGAAGTTGGAAGGCCCCTTGACATGCCTCGTCAAAGTTGAAGTCTATGTCATTCTGCAGGAGGCGGGTAAGTGGCTGTGCGATTTTTGCAAAGTCTTTGATAAACCTTCGGTAGAATCCAGCATGGCCCAGAAATCCCCTTATTTTCTTATGATTTGTAGGGTACGAAAGTCTTGAGATTACGTATACCTTCTCCTTATCCACCTGAATACCCTTTTACGAGACAACGTGTCCCAGAACAATCCCCTCCTGCACCATAAAGTGGAACTTCTCAAAATTTTGCATCTTTGTGAAGGGGTTGGCCGCGGAAGCGTGCACGAGATCCGATCACATAAAATTGATCTATTTAGCAGATTATTTAGACAAATTCTATTCACGTAATTATCACATGTATCATGCTCATAACTTGAATTAAAACATGCTTTAGCATATAAAATCCCTAAAACATGCTCACTACGGAATTAGCTAATTTACCTCGTTGATTTAATCAAGAATCGATGATGGCTTGCTCCGTCTCCACGTGAAGATCTTCAGTACTCGGCCTCTGATCTTCTGACTGGTGTCCCGGACTGTATACTGATATTTGTGTGGGAAAATCTCACCAGAATACTAGGACTCGAATAACGAAGACAGAACTCAGCTCACGGAGAGAGTAATTTTTGAATTCTCTCTCTTTCTAGAGGGGGACGAAAATTCTTGCTACAATAATTATTTTTTCTGTCTCCTTTATTCTCCAATTTATATTAAGTCACATACTGGGCCCAGTCAGGGATCTAAGGAAGAATTTGGACATGGCCTCACCCAATTAGTTTTTTACTAATTAAATTGAACCCACAATTTAATATAAGCTTGTATTGGAATATTACAAGCAGCCACTACAGAAGTAATATTGCACTGCCTTTCCAAATCCGAAATTACAAGTATTCTGGGTTTTCTTTTATTTGTTTAATTCATTTCCCGCGCTTAAGATAGAAACATCCATTAATTAATTAATGTCTGCTATGGACTTAATTAATTAACATATTTTATTCTCCAAGAGTGGACTTAACAAGAAACACTTATTTATTATTTATAGAGTAATTAAACTCCAACTAGCTAGGTTCCGAATAATAAAACCGTGTTTCGAGCTCCTCTTGTGGATGTTATCAAACGAGACTCTCCTCGCGCACGATTCAACATAATAGCAATCCTAGCACCGCTAGACAATGATCACCACTACCCAATATACCTGGATCGTTGGGTGACGAATAACCCGCACCTTTGGTTAGTCAAAGTAGCAGATACTCAATATCGTATGCTCAATGCTAATGTACATTGATTAAGAAATTAATTATCAAGACCTCGTCTTTCAGTAGATAGCATAAAGACTCGTCTTGCTGTTAGATCCATTCAGTGCTATACTACACCAACGTCATCATATTTCAATAAGGCTTAGAAATAATCGGACCAACATTGCAACCTTTCACGATAGGTAGTCTAGGTCTATCAGGGTTGTGAAATTCTTATTTTTCTTTGTTCAGAATTGTCCGCGTACCTTAAATTGAGCGCAACCCACAACCGATCTACTAGAACAAAGACTTAGACTTATATTATGTTCGCTTATACATTTAAATATGCAATAAACACCCATTAAATGTAAAACATAACAACATTATGACAAAAATAATCTGTTGCATTTATTGGAAATAATTATTAGAGTTTTGCAGTATTCAATCACTCGAAAGGTGATTTCTAGTATACAAACCCTAACAATCTCCCACTTATACTCAAAACAGCTTTCGAGTATACAAAATAGTGTGCACACGTCAAGTTTCTCCCACTTATACTGAAAGCGAGTTGAGGTCTTGAATGAGTCGAACTCCCATCCCTTCAACGTGGCCCTCGAACGGTTTTACCGCCAATGCCTTTGTAAAAGGATCTGCCAGGTTGTTCTCCGACGCAATCTTGACTACTTGTATGTCTCCTCTCTGCACTATATCCCTTATGATATGATACTTCCGCTCTATGTGTTCTCTGATCGCCAATGCCTTTACAGCGATGCATTTCTGTTTCACACTCTTCCAAATTACGGCTCCACCTCCTAAGGTGAACACATATCCTGAAGTAGATTTTCTCGAGTCCTGATCAGCTTGAAAGTCTGAGTCAGAATATCCCAAAGGACAGAGCTCGACTGCATTGTAAACTAGAGCATAGTCCTTAGTCCGTTTAAGGTACTTGAGTATGTTCTTTACGGCAGTCCAATGTCCTTTGCCCGGATTCGACTGATATCTTGCCACCATTCCAACAGAAGCAATATCAGGCCTCGTACAAAGCATAGCATACATGAGACTTCCAACTGCCGAAGCATATGGAATCCTTCTCATTGCTTGTATCTCAGACGGCGTTTTGGGGCACATCTCTTGAGATAGATGGATGCCATGTCTAAAAGGTAAGAAACCTTTCTTGGCATCCTGCATGCTAAAGCGACTAAGTACTGTTTCAATGTAAGGTTCTTGAGATAAGCACAACATCTTCTTTTCTCAATTCCTAAGAACCTTGATCCCGAAGATGTGTCCCGCGTCTCCCATATCCTTCATCTCGAATTGGTTTGACAACCATGTTCGTACTGATGACAACATCTTTTTATTGTTTCCAATTAGAAGAATGTCATCTACATATAAAACTAAGAACACTACATTCCCCTTTTCAACCTTCTTGTACACACAGCTTTCACTTGGGCATTTTTCGAATCAAAACTTGCGAACAGTTTGATCGAAACACTGGTTCCATGATCTAGATGCTTGCTTAAGTCCATAAATGGCCTTCTTAAGCTTCCAAACCATGTGTTCCTTGCCCTTTATGGCATAACCTTCGGGTTGTTCCATGTAGATGGTCTCCTCAATACCGCCGTTTAGAAACGCAGTCTTAACGTCTATCTGCCATACATCCCAATCCATATAAGCTGCTATAGACAATAGTATCCAAATCGATTTGAGCATGGCCACTGGGGAGAAAGTCTCGTCGTAAGTGACACATTCCTTTTGGGTATACCCCTTAGCCACTAGTCTTGCCTTGAAGACTTTAACTCGTCCATCGGGTCCACGTTTACGTTTATATATCCACCTGCTCCCAATGGCAGTACAGCCTTCGGGTAGGACGGACAAATTGTAGACGTCTTTGTCCGTCATAGATTGTAATTCTGAATCCATTGCTTTCTCCCATTCGCAATGATCGACATCTGCCTGCGCTTCCGCAAAGTTCCAGGTATCTAATACATTGCTGTCTGAGGAGTGATCCATAGATTCCCCCAAACCAATGTATCTTTCGGGTTCATGTGAGACCCTCCCACTGCGGCGCGGCACTACAATTCTTGGAATAGAAGTTGAAGTTCTGGAATTGTTTGTACACTTGGTACTCGTTCTTGGTTAATGGAATTTATGACAGAAGTTAGCTCATCAAGATCCACTTCACTGCTGGGTTTATGATTCATTACATAGTCTTCCTCTAAGAATGTGGCGTGAGTGCTCACAATAACTTTCTTATCCCGGAGACTAAAGAATTCATAAGCTTTCGTTCCTCTGGGGTACCCTATAAACAAACATACCTCCGTCCTTGATGCTAGCTTAGTTGGATCCTTTTTCAATACATGAGCCGGGCAACCCTAAATATTGAGATGTGCTAGATTGGGCTTGCGCCCAGTCCACAACTCATAAGGAGTAGTAGGTACGGACTTTGATGGTAAATTGTCTAAAATATGGCTTGCAGAAAGCAATGCATATCCCCAAAACGAAGTAGGTAGTCATGCATAACTCATCATCGATCGGACCATGTTTAATAAGGTCATGTTCCTTCTTCCAGCCACGCGGTTCTACTGGGGCGTGCCCGGTGTAGTCAGTTGGGATTCAATTCCCGACTCCGACAAGTAGTCCAAAAACTCAGCACTGAGGTACTCGCCTCCACGATCAGATCGTAGGCTTTTGATACTCTTACCATGATACTTCTCCACAAGAGTCTTAAAGTCCTTGAACTTATCAAAAGACTCTGACTTGTGGCGCATCAAATAGACGTATCCAATTTTCGAGAAGTCATCAATAAATGTGATGAAGTATCGAAAACCACCTCTTGCCTCAGTAGACATTGGTCCACATACATCGGAATGAACGAGCTCAAGTACTTCCTTGGCCCTATTGCCCTTAGCCTGAAAAGGCCTCTTGGTCATCTTGCCTTCTAAGCATGACTCACACTTATGAAAAGTTTCCTCCTCTAGATCTTTAATAAGATCTTGTTGGACAAGAAAATGGATCCTCCTTTCATTGGCATGACCAAGTCTAAGGTGCCATAAGTATGTTTCGTTCATTGAACTTGAAGGTTCTTTTCGTTTCTTTAAAATTTTCGATGTTGTATTGAGTTCTGATTTGCGATCATTAAACTATGTAGATGTGATTGTGTACATATTGTTTTCCATGATACCACGACAGATATAAGAACCATCTTTCTTAATAACGCAATTGTCATTAAAAGAAATTGAATATCCATCAAAAACTAATTTAGAAACTGAAATTAAATTTCTTCTAAAAGAAGGTATCAACAAAACATTCTTCAAAATAAAAAATCTATCACTACTAAAACGTAAATAAATGTCTCCCACTGCTACGGCCGCCACTTTTGTAGCGTTGCCCAGCTGGACCTCGATCTCACGATCACGTACCCGTGTTGTCACCTGCATTAAGTCAGGATCAAAACAAATATGATCAGTGGCTCCAGTGTCAATAACCCAAGTGCAAGTAGACTTCGAAGCCAAACATGACTCGACTACTAAAGCTTGGTGCATACCTCTAGCCTTGCCCTTTTTAGGACAATCTGGCTTCCAATGCCCCTTCTCTCTGCACTTGAAACACTTCCCCGTGTGCTTCTTGTTTGCCCTCTTCTTCTTCTTTCCCTTAGCTATCTTGGCCGGTCCTGACTTCGGTGCCTGCCTTTTTCCCACGCTAGGCTTGAAGCCAGAGGAACGAGGCGCCGAAGTCATCATGGCCGCCTTAGCCTGGACCATAAGGTCCTCTACCGACTGAAGTTCAGTCAACAGCTCTGTCAAGGTGTAGTTCCTTTTGTTCATCTCGAAGTTGAGCTTGAACTGCTAGAAGCTAGGGGGAAGACTTTGAAGGATAATAATCACCTGGGACTCGGGATCGATCGTCCCTCCCAAGACCTCAATTTGGTTGAGGTGGCCCATCATCTCGAGGACATGGTCCCTCACAGACGAGCCTTCCTTCATAGTCTTCGACATGATACTCCGAAAGGCTTGAGACTTAGCCGTTCGATTCTGAGTACCAAAAAGATTCTTGAGATTCTGCATGATCTCGGCGGCAGTTTCCATGGCTGAATGCTGATGCTTGAGTACTGATGACATAGATGCCAACATATAGCACTTAGCCATCTCATTCACCTTATGCCACCGTCTGTGTACATCTCTGACTCCTGCTGCAGCGTTAGCTGGTGGCACTGGAGGTCGCGGGGGTTTGAGTACAAAGATGTACTCATCTGCTGTGAGAACGATGTCCACATTTTGTTTCCATTCTATGTAATTTTGGTCCTCGAGTTTGTTTTCTTTAAGTATTGCAGAAAGAGGATTGAACGACATATTGCCGATTTGATTTGCACTGCAACACAGAATATTTACCATTTGTCATAAACTTATGTAAGAAGTTTGATTAGATTAACCATAAAACTTTTCAAAATCTTACATCAGTAAAATTAAAATTTTGTATCCTCCAGAGGAAGTTAATACGCATTAAAATCTTACAATTTTTACTGGTCACAACACCGACGAATAGTCCAGAGACCACAGAGTGGCATGGCCGCCTAATGTTGCCTAAGCAAGACCACCGAATTTAGCATTACAGAGTCTCATTTCTACAACACACTCCCATAACAATGCTTATGTGCTGCTAACAAGATCAAGCTACCCCATAAATCCTGTGTGAACTTTTGAATCACGCAGTTTCTTAGGATTATTGTCCACACAGAGCAGGTGGCGATAATATTGGAAACCACATTCTAGTTCATACTATTCATATTTGAGAAGTCCGCCTTATGAACTCGCTATTTCCTAGAATTATTGTCCCCACAGTGCAGGTGGCGATAATATTGGAAACAACTTCATAAATTGCAGACCAATTGGTGGAGACCATATACAAACGTTGAGTTCGTAATTACATCTTAGATATTTTGGGTTATGGTTTTTATTCAATTATCCTTAGCCTTGAGGCAGATTAAGGCTTAATTAAATTCTGTTGGTATTTAATATGTTGGATAATTGAATCCTTTAATTGGCGTCTTCCATTAGGAAAATAATGTTCCAATATTTAATTCTTATTCATGTCTACTATAAGATATATCTAAAATAATGAAATTATTTAATTCTTAATAAGACATAAAAAATTAAATTCAAATTATTTCTGTGTTCAAGATTAGGAAGAGAAGATTTATTATTTAATGTATTCATACAAATCTATCCTAATTAGGATTCTAGATATATAACTATTAGGAAACTGTTAAATTATTCTCATCCATATCATCTAGGAATCAAATAATATTATTTATTTCCATAGATATAGATAATAATAAAAATATTCCTAAAATCTAGATAAATATTAGGAAACTATTAAATTATTCTCATCCATATCATCTAAGAATAAAATAAAATTATTTATTTCCATAGATATAGATAATAATAAAAATATTCCTAAAATCTAGGTAAATCTTCCAAAAAGATTTTATTTCCATTAAATAATAATATTTTAATGATATCTTTTAATTAAAAAATTAAATAATCATTAAAATAATCCTTCACCGTTATCTCATCGTACGAGGTTCGCACGAACGATGAATGACGAAAATCCGACGAGTTCTTCGTAGGACCACGACGCACGAAGCGTCTCGGCCACCAGTGCGCAAGTGGCGCGCCAGCGTCTCGGCCAACGGCTCGGCGGGTGTCGCATCCTCTCGGCCAGGAGCCTGCAAATCGGTGTCGCTCCTCTCGGCCAGGTACGCCCCGCCCGTCTCGGCGCGCTGATCCGTCGGGTGTCGACGCTTCTCGGCCAGGCGTGCACGCGGCGGCGTGCGCCTCTCGGCCAGCATCTCGACGCCCGCCTCGGCCATCTGAGCCCTCGGGGTGGCGCTCGATCTTGGCCAGCGGCGCGCACGGTGGCGCGCTCGCTCTCGGCCAGCTCCGACCACCCTTCCTTCCGCCTAGGGTTCCAGCTCTCGGCGCCTGGTGTCTCGGTGGTTCTCGGATGAACCACCACTCCGTGCCAGCCTTCACGTCGGCCTTGGTGCGGGGCCGCCTGGGGTTTGCGGTCTCGGCCGGCGTCGCGCTCGAGCCCACGCTCGACTGCGCGTTGCCCCGTGATCGCGATCCCTCGGCTCCCACTCAATTGACAACCCTATTTCACGATCGCGCGTGGTGAAATCCGCCTCGGCGCGAGCACCGACGGATCCCACGTCTCGTACGATCGAGTAATTCAAGTTCTTTGATTCGATAGTTCTTGAGTTCATCATGCATAATAAATTAAACAAAACACCAAGAACATGCTTCGCAATCAAATAATACATGCGTACATGAATTTCATGAAATTTAAATCCAAATAATCAGAGCCAAAAACCTGGCTTTGATACCAATTGAAGGGGTTAGCCGCGGAAGCGTGCACGAGATCCGATCACATAAAATTGATCTATTTAGCAGATTATTTAGCCAAATTCTATTCGCGTAATTATCACATGTATCATGCTCATAACTTGAATTAAAACATGCTTTAGCATATAAAATCCCTAAAACATGCTCACTACGGAATTATCCAATTTACCTCGTTGATTCAATCAAGAATCGATGATGGCTTGCTCCGTCTCCACGTGAAGATCTTCAATACTCGACCACTGATCTTCTGACTGGTGTCCCGGACTGTATACCAATATTTGTGTGGGAAAATCTCACCAGAATACTAGGACTCGAATAACGAAGACAAAACTCAGCTCAAGGAGAGAGCAATTTTCGAATTCTCTCTCTTTCTAGAGGGGGACGAAAATTCTTGCTACAATAATTATTTTTTCTGGCTCCTTTATTCTCCTATTTATATTAAGTAATATATTGAGCCCAGTCAGGGATCTAAGGAAGAATTTGGACATGGCCTCACCCAATTAGCTTTTTACTAATTAAATTGAACCCACAATTTAATATAAGCTTATATTGGAATATTACAAGCAGCCACTAGAGAAGTAATATTGCACTGCTTTTCCAAATCCGAAATTACAAGTATTCCGGGTTTCCTTTTATTTGTTTAATTCATTTCCCGCGCTTAAGATAGAAACATCCATTAATTAATTAATGTCTGCTATGGACTTAATTAATTAACATATTTTATTCTCCAAGAGTGGACTTAGCAAGAAACTCTTATTTATTATTCATAGAGTAATTAAACTCCAACTAGTTAGGTTCTGAATAATAAAACCTTGTTTCGAGCTCCTCTTGTGGATGTTATCAAACGAGACTCTCCTCGCTCACGATTCAACATAATAGCAATCCTAGCACTGCTAGACAATGATCACCACTACCCAATATACCTGGATCGTTGGGTGCCAAAAAACCCGCACCTTTGGTAAGTCAAAGTAGTAGATACTCAATATCGTATACTCAATGCTAATGTACATTGATTAAGAAATTAATTATCAAGACCTCGTCTTTTAGTAGATAGCATAAAGACTCGTCTTGCTGTTAGATCCATTTAGTGCTATACCACACCAACGTCATCATATTTCAATAAGGCTTAGAAATAATCGGACTGACATTTCAACTTTTCACGATAGGTAGTCTAGGTCTATCTGTGTTATGAAATTCTTATTTTTCTTTATTCAGAACTGACCGCGTACCTTAAATTGAGCGCAGCCCACAACTGGTCTACTAGAACAAAGATGTAATATCCCAAACTTTTGTGGCTCTTTTATTTATGTTTTTGAAATTTTCGAATATGAGACTTTTGGTCTATGTGATTAAGTGCTTTACGTGAAATAAATTGTCGTGGTTGATGTGGAATGATGAGCTTGAGTTTTTATATTTTTTTTCCATTGAGGAAAAAAATAAATTAATAGGATCATGCATTTATTCTTTTTCGAATCAATTCATTGAAATTTTCGGCCCTTCCTAATTATTGAGATAGTATTTCATTTCTTGGATTTAATAAATTGTTTTGGGATTTTTCTTATCCAAATTAAATCCAAAAAAATTGATCCCTAAATTGTATCACATGAAATTTGAACTCTAGCCTATTCATCTTGGGAGTTTCGAAAATCCCCTATTTAAAATGGGAGGATGAATTAATTTCTTTGATTTAATTAGGTGCTTTGTTGACTCCCTTCCTTTGAATTGAATCCAATTAAATCATGTCATATTTTATTTCTCCTCCCAACTTAAATAAAGAGTTGAAACAATTCCTTGGCCTTTTAAGCCAAATTTTCGGCCCCCTCATGATTTTGTAGGGGAGAATTTATTTGTTTCCTATTTTGTGGAATCCCTTTTTATTCAATTAAATACCATACTAATTTCCTATGTCTAATTAAACGGGGATGTGAATTTTTCCTTTTAATTCTTACCCATATCACACGCCCCATGCTCCTATTTTTCCTTGTGGAAATTTATTTAATTATTACCTATTATATGGGAGTCTTTTCCCATAAAGAAATTACCAAATTCAAATCCTATTCTATTTAATTGAGGATTTAAATAATTTCCTTGTGCTTTCCTCTAGTTATTTTCGGCCCCACCTTATTTTCCTACTTGGAGATTTAATTTATTTGTTTCCTTGTATTCATTATTTTTATTTCCAAAGTTATGAATATATTCTCCAAGTAAATACCAAATAAATTCCTTGTTGTGTGCTACATGGAATTTTCAAAATTCCTCCCTCCCCACAAGCCTATTTTATTCTTTTAATTGTGGGATTTATTTAATTGTATTTTCCCCACAATTACTTAATTAATTAAATATTAAACATAACCCTAGACTTCAAATACCACCTAAACAAACCCTAGCCCCCATTTCTCCCTCACAAAAATCGTTCCTCCCTCTCTCCCTCACTCTCACACGCCTCTCCCCTCCCTCTCTACAATCTCTCCAAAGACCCCCCATCAAATTCTTGTTCTTGCATCCGTTGAAGCCTATTTTCCAAGAGTCTCCGATGAATTGCATCGTCTCTTGTCCCTACCGATCCGTTTTCGTCAAAGAAGGTATAATTGCTTCACTTTCCCTAATCCTTTTCGTTTGAACCATGTTCTTGAGTCCTACATGCATGTAGTGGGTGTAGGATTGATAGATCGCAAAATTTAACGGTGGGAAAGTGTAATTTCATAAGAACTTTGATAGTTATGTGTTTTTAATTGAATTCATGTGAAGTTGGATTGGAATATTTGGTGAATGGTGTGAGTCTATGTGCAAACATGTTTATGAGAAACTTTTAAGCATGACTTTGTGTCACGACCGCCCCTAGGGTTAATAAAAGCAGGCGATCGCGACTTAAAGGGGCTTAATGGACAGGCATAGAAGACTAGGGTTTTTTTTTCTTTTTTTTTTTTTGGTTTTCAACAAGAGTTTGACCAAAAATTTAAGTTTAATAAATTAAACAACCAAAAGTATTTATGTTCAACAAGTAAATGACTAAGGGTTTAGCATTTATTCAAAATAAGTAACGAGTTTGCAAATATCCCAAATGAAATAGTTTTTGAATTTAAATAAAGAGTAAGTAAAGCAAACATCACAACGGAAGCATCCAAAAGAAGAGTGACGTCATGTGTGAAGACACGACGACACTCGGAGTTTCAAAACGACCATAGTTTATTATTAATTCCTGCTCAACACCACCCACCGCTCGTCGCTGCTCAACCTGCACATAGAGAAAACATATGAAGGGCTGAGTACTTTTGAAAATACTCAGTGGCTCATGCCGAAAATATTTTAAATAAGAGTACATATTATCATGCCATAAGTAGGTAACCATCGGGGTTTGAGCTTTATAAAGGCCCGAGGCACCAAAATATTTTCCATTGTTCAAAATAGCTACTGCGCAGTCATTTTTCCCCATCGTCATCAACCATATCTGCCAATACATGACAAGGAATGCGGCCGCAAACCAGGTCACTAGACCGGCCAGCCCGTACGCTAGCACACAGTCTAGCATAGGTGTACACTAATCCAAGTAGGGTTTGCTACCCTACGAGGACCCGAATTCGATTTATATAACAGTGGCAACAGCCACATCAGATAGGCACGTTAAAACAAATCATGACATGATAATCGCTTTAAACCACCCTTATAGCTCCACAGTCATACGTAAAAGATTTTAGTAAAAGAAAACCCACAAAAATGTAGGGTAGAAAAGAAGCCCACCTCGACCGTTTAGATTTCGACTACTGCTTTCCCTTTGTTATCACGCTTCGCGCACGAGTTTTTACCTTTAGATAATATATATATATCTTATCAGTCACAACCATCGACTTAATATTATGCATGTCTCTATCGTTTTCCCTCCCCCCCCCTTTGAACAGCGCATCATGTCATCACATATATCAATCAAGTCATTCACTTATAACAACATAGTGTTTTTGTCAAGATAGAAATCTGGCAGCACTGCGCAACCATTTTATAAAAATTATTAAAATTTCAGCCGACTTCCGTTGGGGCTAAAACTTTACCACAATGCAGTAGACTCATCAACTAACTTCCAGTTTAAATTTCATATCAAAATACCCCTTTTTGGTTGGTCAAAAAGGACAACGTAACCCACTGGTCGAGAAAACATTTTCTGCCAGAAATGCGCAGTCAACTTTAAAAATTCACCAAAAATTCATATTTTATCCAAATGAGTTAAAAAATCACACACAACATAGAAGACATCAAGAAATGTACTCAGGAAAATGAATCGATCAAATCGGAGTTCATTTGGTCGGTAAAATGCATGTCGGAACATACTGTCCGAACTTACAGCTTTTCATGCCTTTAAAAATTCGAATTACGGTTTATCCCTATTTATTCAAAATCAACCTTTTCATGGGTTTAACACACAAACATGCTCAAAAGGGTCCTTATACTCATGCTCTCATAACATCATACATCATTCACCATAGATTTATTAATTCATCAAACAAATTCATTCAAAGCGCAATCAAACATACACACACAAATTCCCACCGATTGAATCCCTTAGATTTGAAATCCCTACACTCTCTACATGCATGAGGGAGTCAAAGAATGTTTAGATGGGGAGGAATGAAGAATAGGGTCTGATTTTTACCTCTCTTGGACGAAACAAACGATAGGAACGAATAAAAACCTTGCTTATTCAACAATCTCTTGGAAAAATCAAAGGATCTTGAGTAGAGTAGAAGAACAAGTGTGGGAGAGTGGAGAAGAGGGAGGGGGCGTGTGATTGAGGTGGGAGGCGTGTGATTTGAGGTAGGGTTTAGGAGTCTTTTATTTATAGAGTTTAGGGAATAGAATATCTCCCAATTAATTAGAGAATAATTGGAGAATAATCACAATAAAGATGAGAGAGATTTGGGGAGATTTGATGGAGATAATTGGCGTGTAATTGATGGAGAAATAAGGAGGATATTTCGAAAATCATGGCTATTTAATTAGCCTTTGATTTAAATTGGGTGTTTTCACGGAGCAGAATAAAATAATACGGAGCAGGAAACTTAATAAAAATCCTCCCAAATAATATGATAGTAGGCGTGTGAAATATTCCTCCCACAAGGAATAATTTCCAAATCTTTAATAAAATAGAGTAGGGAAAGATTTGCTAGGACATTCCAATTAAAACATGGAAAGAAATAATTAAGGGATCAAAATAAATAATGAATAATTTCCTTCTCCTACAAATTAGGAGATTTCGAATCCCCCTAAGAAAATAATAGGGGCCGATTTTTATCAAGAAGGAAGTAAGGTAATTAGGCTTTAGGATTTAATTTGGATAATTATCCCAAAATAAATAATTAAATCCAAGAAATAGAATTCCTCTCCAATAATTTTGGTAGTGGCCAATATTTCCACAATAAAAGGACAAGGTAATTATTTATGATTCTATCTTAAATCTCACTCCCCTTAAAAATATAATTCACCGCAATATATTTCATTCCACATCAATTAATTTAAGCCACGCCATAAAATCAACGAAATTGACTAGGTCAAATCAAAATTAGGTCATCGAATCAATCACATAACAATTCATCATTTAATTCGTGACAATCAAAGCAATAAATGCAACGTCTTAGGGTTCCAAAATTAGGGTTCGAAAAGTGGGGCGTTACATCCTACCACTCTTAAAAAAAATTCGTCCCTAAATTTGGTACTCTCATGAGAAGAGTTCTAGGTATAGATCCATCATCTTGTCCTCAAGCTCCCACGTGGCTTCTTCGTGCCCATGGTTTCTCCACTGCACTTTCACGTACGCAACTGGTCTATTCCTCACGTTCTTGACCCTTCGGTCTAGAATCGTTTGGGGTCTCTCCTCGTAGCTCAAGTCTGGGTTCAACGCGACTTCTTGGTAGTGAATCACGTGCTTTGGGTCAAACACGTATTTCCGCAACTGCGACACATGAAAGACGTTGTGCAAGTTCCCAAGGCTCGGGGGTAGCGCCAAACGGTAAGCAACAGGACCCACTCCTTCGAGGATTTCATAAGGTCCAATAAATCGCGGTTTCAACTTTCCCTTGACACCAAAACGCGTTATCCCTTTCGACGGGGATGCTTTGAGAAAAACCTTGTCGCTAGCTTGAAATTGTAAGTCGGTTCGTCGTACATCCGCGTATGACTTTTGTCTGTCTTGAGCTTCTTTTATCCTCGCACGAATTTGTCGAACGATTCTAACCATTTCTTCGACTGCGTCGGGCCAGAGTACCCTTCTCTCACCAACTTCGTCCCAGTAGAGCAGGGATCTACACTTTCTCCCGTACAAGGCTTCGTACGGAGCCATGTTTATCGTTGCCTGGAAACTGTTGTTGTAGGTGAATTCGATCAATGGGAGTGCGGACTCCCAACTCCCTCCTCGGTCTAACACCACGGCTCTTAACATATCCTCGAGGGTTTGGATCGTTCTTTCGGGTTTCCCATCCGTGTGCGGGTGACAAGCGATGCTGAAGTTCAGTCGAGTGCCTAGCTCACGTTGTAGACTGATCCAGAGTATCGATGTGAATTTCGGGTCACGGTCAGACGTGATCGTCACGGGGACTCCATGCAGTCGCACTATTTCTTTTATATACACTTGAGCTAGCTTGTTTGATCCATAGGTTATGGGTATCGGTATGAAGTGTGCATTCTTGGTGAGTCGGTCTATAACTACCCATATGGCAGTATTCTCTCTTTGCGTCTTTGGCAAGGCTGTCACAAAGTCCATGGCAATGTGCTCCCATTTCCACTCGGGGATTTCTAGTGGTTGCAACTTCCCGTAAGGTCGTTGATGTAGAGCCTTCACCTGTTGGCAGGCTAAGCAGCGCTCTACAAATGCCGCTATATCCCTCTTCATACCATTCCACCAGAAGGACTTCTTCAAGTCTTGATACATCTTCGTACTTCCTGGGTGGGCGGTGTAAGGAGTCTCATGTGCTTCACTAATCACTTCGTTTTTGAGTTCTTCGTCACTTGGTACGCAAAGTCTCCATTTGAAGGTAAGGGCGTTGTCGGATTCCTCGTGAAAATCCCCCGATTCGCCAGTTCGCACCTTTACGCGTATTTCCTCTAGTTTCGCATCCATCCGTTGTGCTTCTATAATTCTCGACCTTAGGTCAGGTTCAACAACTAAATTGGCGATTTGCGCTTACACTGTTTCTGGTGCTCTCACCACTTCCAAACGCATCTTACTAAACTCGCGGACCAGGCTTTCTTCTTTGGTGAGCAAAGTGGCCAATTGGGAATGACTCTTCTGGCTCAAGGCATCTGCCACTTCATTTGCCTTGCCAAAAAAACATTATGAACCTTCAACTGCGGTATTATCTGATTCTGGCTCTGAATCTGAACCTGAATCTGAATCCGTATAAAAAAGAGAGCCTCCTGGATTTCTTAGATCATTCATAATCGATCCATCATTGATCGATGTAGATCCTGTTGATGTAGATCCTAATCAGTCTTCAACCGCGGAATTTGTTGATGTAGATCCTAATCTGTCGATATTCTCCATGAGAGACGGAATATTGAGAAATTGAGGCAGAACGCGATCGTGAATTGAAGGCAGATCGTGAATTGAACATGAATTGAAGAAGATCGACACAGATCGCGGACGACAGATTGAAGAAGATCGTGAATTGATAGAGATTACGAGAAAATTGTGTGATGATCGTGTGAGGATTGAGACAAAGAGAATCACAGAGAATCATGTTATTTATGTTAATGTTTAATTTCCTAAAATACCCCTCAGCAAGTTTTTATTGAATAAAATACTAAGTTAATTGTAAATTAATCCTAACCATGAGATTAAAAAAATGAAGGGTCCTAATTTGGTCACTAGTTCGGTCTTTAAGAAGGGTTCGACATTGATCACAACTCTATATTTATATATATATATATATGGATGTATTCATTTCCTTTTTGTATCTTTTGTTCTATTGTTCTTTTTAATCTCAGCCCCCACGATTTTGTCATCCGACGGTTAGATTGATGCCACGTGTCATTTAATAATGCAGATTTTTAGTTGAATAATGCACACCGACTAATAATACACCATTATAGTGTAATAATGCAAATTTTCAGTTGAATAATGCACACCGACTATTAATGCAAATTTTTCGACAAATAATGCAGATCATCACAACCATCCAATTCAAGGATCCAAGGGCTGTGATAAAAAAAACATTGGACTGAAAAGCTGCGAAGGACCTTAACGCACCCATATATACATATATATATATATATATATATAAGGTAGTGTTAATCTCATTTTCTCCCCTTAGATTTAAGTTCGTTCTCCATTTGGAGCGTTAGATTAGATGGATGGAAGATCCGGATTAGAAGCATAGATATGGGGGTGAATTAGTAAATTTATATACTCAAAAACTCCCGAAAACGGCATGTGTGAGATTTAAGCGGGATATACCCACGACCTTCCATCTACTCTACACATTTGTCACTCCAAACGTATCAACTCTCAATCTCTCTACCCGCTTCGTCTCCCCAATTTCCATCCCATTTCAAAACCCTAGCAGCCTATTCAAGGTTCCGCCCATCTCAACGGAACTTCAAGCGTCGTCTGATTGACTGTCCAACAACCCTTCCCTTTTGGTGCAAGTAGCTTCTGCGGTCGACAAGGAGGTAGGGTTCGTCGAAATTTCATTTACTGGTTTACTTTCTGAGTTCCATCAAACGTTTTCCCCGATTTTCGCTCCTAACACACCACCCACATGACGATTCACCCATTTTCCACATAAAGTTGTGGTGAGCGAATTTGTAGATGAAATATTATAGGGTTATGTTTATTTGGTGTCTTCCCCAGATTTAAAATGTCTAAAAGAGGATGTCCTTCGACTTCACTACAGTCGCAGACGGAGGGTGAGCAATCAATTTCATTTGCATGTCGAATACCTGGACTAGTGGACTGATTCTGTGCCTAATATTTTGGGTTTATAGCAACTTTGATTCCCGCAGTATTTAATCAAGTCTGTACATTATTTACCTAATTTTGTGCATTAATTACCCTTATGTAGCCATTATGTGTCTACTATTGGACATTAGTCTATGAGTGAATGCAATGTTAGTGTGTTCATTACTTTAATGGATCTGCACATTATATCACTATTTTTATGCATTAAAGATCCTGGATCATGCATCATGTTGTCAAAGAGTAAATGTTATATTTTTATGTGCATTACTTGTTATCATCTCTGCATTATATGCCTATATGAATGCATTATACTCACTGGTACAACCTTCAAGCAACTGCCGTTGGACATTGGAAAAATAGTAGATGCAATAGTTTTATGTTCATTACTTGAATGAATCTGCACATTATGTCACTATTTTTATGCATTACATATCCTGTATTTTGCATCATGTCACTGTTGTTTTATATTGTCAAAGAGTACATGGAATATTTGTTTGTTCATTACCTAATATAATCTCTGCATTATTTGCCTATATGAATGCATTATGTTCATTGGTAGAAACATCAAGTGACTGTTGTTGGTAAAATAGTGAATTCATGTTTTATATTCATTAATTGAAAGTATCTGTATATTATATATCTATTTTCTATGCATTATATTTCATGTTTCATGATGCATGTTATTGTTGTTGTATATGGTCAAAGAGTGAATGGACTATTTGTATGTTTTGTACATAATGTGATTGATAATGTGAAGCCTTCAAGGTGCGAATGCACACATTTATATGTGATTTGTTTCATACATTAGAAACCTATTTTTGTGCATTATATACCTGTTACAATCCATATCAAGTGTCTAATGTTGTACATGGATTAAAGAGTTATTGTGAGCATGATTAGGGTATACACATTATGTAACTAATATGTATGCTATTACATTCTATGTTGCACAGGGTCGAAGCAGCTAAGGATAGACATCGAAGAGGCAGTCGATGATATCCTGCCTGTGGGTATCGAGCAGAAATTCCATGAACGACTATCAGAGGCAACAACTAGTTCAGCTCAAAATGAGATTGAGGACAAAAAACATAGGGGTAGAAAGCTCGATCATTTGTACTGTCGACGTACCCCTGCTGAGTTTTTGGCATGCATCAAGAGTCTAACGCCGCGGCAAAAGGAAGTCGTCGCGGAAATTGGATTTGAGTCAATTATGTGTTTTGATGCCAAGGAGATTCCAGGGTACTTGGCTTACTGGGTGCTCAGCGCGTTTAATCTATCTCGATGCCAGATTGAGTTGTCGGGGGGTCGAAGCCTAGACCTCGATGAGGAAGACGTCCATCTGACGTTGGGGTTTCCTCGAGGACGAACACCCATTGCACGCCCACTGGAACATCAAAGCAACTTCACTTTCAACGACCTAGTTGCTGCTCGCGGTGGGAAGGGTCGTTTTAAAATGACCCCAAAGGACATAGCCCAGTTGATGATGCAGCAGGTGGATGGGGGCGAGGAATTTAAGAAGCTTTTTATGTTCATGCTTGAAAATGCATTGACAGAGACTCCAGCCGATGGCCATTGGAAGCCCAAGATTCTACATTTCATTGACGATGTCGATGAAATTAGGAACCTAAACTGGTGTGGTTACGTCCTGTCCGTGGTCGAGGCCACATACCCTAGCTGGGCAAACCGCCAGAGCGTGCATTTCAGCGGGCCAATCTACTTTTTGCTGGTAAGCGCTTTAATAAATGCATTATATGCTCATTTTCCTACATTATGCAGTATTTTGAGTACATTATATAGCAGTAATAATTGCATTACAATTATTGTCTTCTACAAAATTCGTAAATGTTGTCATTGCTTGATTTATATTGCCGTTGATTCAGAATTATGTCTTCATTAATATGCATTACTGCTCTGTTTCATTATGCGGTTGTTATTGTCAGGGTGCTTATGTGGACCGGGTGGTTCATTGTCGAAGGCGGGTAATCCGTTCCTGGCCAACAATCAAGGGTTGGACGGGCAGAGGCCATGAAGCAACGGGAGGACGTGGAGCATGGCCAATACGGCACTAGGAGGCTGGAAGCACGGCTGGATAAGGAGAAATGGCTGGAAGAAGAGGAAAGAAGGAGGCTGGAATCGGATACCAGAGGAGAGCGAGCAGCACCAGGCCGGAACAAGGCGTATAGTTTCCGAAAACAATTTATCGCTTCAAGCGCCCTGATGGCCCGTGCAGTTTCGGCTTGGGTGGACGATTTCAATTAAATTCCAGTGGAGCTGCTAGATGATGAGTGCTTCCGTGTTGGGAGCCATTTGTTTATGATGTCCCGGATATCATCAAAACTGGTGCGGGTGTTGCTGGACAACAACTCCCGGCATCAGAGTTGGCACCTGGCGGGGAATTGCGGAGCACTACTGAGGTAGGCATTCAGATACATATCCTTGAGTGCTGTCACTGGTTTTCGTTAATAAATGTTTATAAATGTAAATATTGATATGGATTAAATATATTGTTTCATGCATCATGAGGCTGTTGTTGTCCCTGATTCCCAGAGTTAATGGACTGTTTGTATGCTCAAGTCTGTTGAAAATATCATTTACATATCCACACTTCCATGTATATGCGTTGAACGTGGCAGCATCTAGAGTCAACAAGGCAAGTCTGGCTGCCAGGTCTCCATTCAATGAGCGGGCTGTTAGACTAACAGCCAAGGCTAACATTGTAGACAAGGAGCTCTATTACTGGGTACTAAGTACGGTAGAAAAAAATAAGTAGGTTTGGTAATTTTGGTAATTTTGCTCTTGTGCTCTTTGACACATCATTCATTGTTGTTTAACTATTTAATGCCTCTCAGGGACTCCATTGTCTATAAAGACATCTTCAGGGAAACAGTGCAGGGTGAGTTCCAATCCTTTGCGCCCTTCAACATGGTCAGCCCGGCAATTGTAGACACCTGGACTTCTTACTTGAACAACATGGAGAAGCTGAAAGCCCCAGAGACTGTTTCAAGGCTCTTCTTCTCCACAAATCCTTGCGTGAGTGATCTAAGTTATAATCTCATGTACAAATTAATGAAATAATTAAAAATATGTAACTAGTTTAATAAATAAAATTCAGAAGCACACCGTTGTCGACACTCCAGCAGAATGGATTGAGCAGCGGCAATTTGATACGTTCTGGACCACACTGTTCGGAGAAGCGCTGGGTATGGGAAACCTTCAATGGGAGAACTATGATATGGTAAATGCTTGTTGCTTTGTTCATTATTTGACCGAATCTGTATATTATTGTTCTTTAAGTTGAAACTTTTTCTCAAGTTTAGGTCTTACTGCATTATTTGACTGTAACTTTACATTACGGATTGTAGATTTGTGCATTATGTCCTAAGTTTTTTTCAATATATAACTACATGAGCAAATAGGAATACAACCGAACTCCAGTATATGTTTGAATAAAATTACTATCTCGGTTAATTGATTGAACTTGTACAACACGCGATATGCTTGAATAACATTTACACGTTATGTATCATGTGTTACAAAACTAACATGTCGATGTGCAGATGTTCTTCCCCATCTGGGGTGCAACGCATCAGTACGTGATTTGTTTTGATTTGCCAGATGTCAAAATGAATATTATAGACCACATTTTGGCAGAACCACACGGCTCATTCGAAGCTAAGTATGGCAAGACACCGTCGATTCTGGTAAGTAATATGTTTACCACAATAAGCTGCAATATATTAAACAGAATGCACATTACACTAAAGACTTGCACAATTTTCTTTTGTTGTACAGAAAAAATTCCTTGCTGAAGCACGAAGCACTTGCCTGGTGCAAGGTTCCGAAAATGACAACGCAGGTGAGAAAATGCAGAACCCACGTGGTGACCATGCCTTGGAGGAACAACCACTGCACTGTCGAGGCCGGTATCTACGTCATGCGGCACATGGAAACTTATTTTGGGGAAAGGGAGAAGGACTGGGAGTGTGGGCTTAATGCAAATGGAACAAAAAGCTTGGAGATGTTCCGCATCAAATTTGCAAAGACTCTCCTGACCTGTGTTTTCAACCACAGAGGTGGTGACAACCAGAAGTAAGCCACACGTTTTTGGAAAGAGAAGCCGGCAAAGTTCAACTTTGAACATTGGGTCGACCAATACGGGCTGGAGTGATTTATCGTAAGCATCGTACAAATGTTGAAGGGACAAATAATGGCAGCAATGAATTATTTGAACTCTCGAATTTTTTGGATAACTGATTTTGGAAAGTGCAATTAGTCGAACATCTACTAGTATGCTTCTTGCGAACAAAACGCCTGTGCATGTATTATGAATTTTTACAATGACACAACTAGTGTATTTGTTCTATGCTACAAACAAATGAAACATCGCTACATAATAATGGCAAATAGGTGGAGACTAATGCATATACATTCATGTATTTTATTCATAATGAACAATACAAGGAAAATAATATGCATAACTTACAAAATTATTAACTTAATAGTGAACAACCAAGCAGTACATATACACGCTATGTAATATGTCTAATACCAACCAAGCAAATGCACGAAGCGCTTTAATGGATAAATGCATTATTCAGGTGTGCATTATTTGATTTTATTTCTTTACGCAATATGTTTTATTTTTTTCATTATGTTGTAGGCATTATAAACTAGTGAATTTTATGTTCCTTATTATATGCATTATTATATTAGTATTTTGCATTATGTTTTTGTTTTATAGCATTATTTGCTTCCATGATTACAGTTGTGTATGCTCGGCCTAATAACGAACTGTAATTGACAAATGTGCAACAGGGACTTTATAGAAACCATCAATGCTTGATTTTAGTTCGGTGTAATGAAATATGACAGTCTAACACAGCACAACATACGAAAAACGACGAAAAACATAAGACAGTCTCGCTAAAGAAAACAACAAAATACATCAAGTCGGACGCTTGCCCTTCTCCAACTCTTTCTCCATCGCCATCTCTTTATGCATTGGACAATTTCTAAAGTCATGATGGCCCATCTCATCACATGCCTTACACCATCTAAGAGGCCTACTAGCATCCTTTAGAGCCTTTTCTATCTTCAAAATCAGACAGCTCGATGAGCTGCTTGCGTGGCCCTTGGTCTTGACAACATCTGGAGGATGGACCTCAACAACTTCAGGCCGCACCATACCATAAAACTCTTCAATCATTCGCCTTTTTTCAGATGCGAACGTTGTAGGATTCCCAGCTTGAAGAGAATTACCAAGTTCTTCCACACCACCTACAAATGCCCGAACCACTTCAATGTCCCCCTCAAATCGCCGGAGGAAACTGTAGAACATCGAAATGCCTTGATTTGACAGAGTTTGCCAATCGTCAACAACAGACCTGGTAGGAAGGCCATCATAAAACTCCCCATGGACAGCCTTGGCTAACAGAGTCTTCATCCATCTGCTTTGGCGGTATTTATCTGGTATTTTTTTAATTCATTGTTCCTGAACAGAAAAAAGATATGACTGCACAAATATCCATGCCTACCGAAGAGTTTACATTCGCAACAGTATGAATCATCACTCTTATCATGTGTCACCGAATACGAATTGCGATTGCTAAGCTTATAGGTATCAACAAATTCTGTCGAAGAAAAACCTAGCACGCGACATCTGTCATTACCCTCAACGATTTCTTCCTGTATTTTCTTGAACATAGTATCGGTGTATAGCGTCGAAGCATGTTTCTCGAATGGCAACGTAGTGGCCAAAATGAGCAAAACAGTGGCATCGTGGTAGTCTAACGTTGTTCTACTGTTCCGTTAGAATTCAACAGCATGGTTGAAATTCAGGTAGAATTCGGCTATGTTTGCACGTGGCTTCAAATTTTTTTTGTAGAAACTGTTCTCCGATTCGGAAATGGACGTAGTCCTAATCATCGAACCCAGAGGAAAATCTCTAAAGTACGCCGGTATCCAGAATTGCCTATAGTCGTACAATGTGTTGAACCAGTCAAAGCCTTCCAACCCATGACGTTCCACAACTCTTTTCCACTCCTCTTCGAATTCGTCGGGCTCAAGGAGATCTGACCACACGCATGCATTAAATTCCTTCTTGAAATCGTCATCCCTCAACAACCTATTTGGAACCTTGGTGGCCAACTTATGCATTACATGCCACATACACCATCGGTGTCGCGTGCCAACCAGAACCTCTTCAATGGCTGCTTTCATGCCCAAGTCTTGATCTGTCACGATCATCTTCGGTGTTATGCCCATGCATTCAACGAAATGTCTGAATGCCCATGCATAACATCTTCGGTGTTATGCCCTAAACCCTAAACAACCAGCCAAATGCCCCTGTTTTCTCATTGCACACCAATCCAGCCGCAAAAGTTACAGGTCTACCATGATTGTCCTTTCCCGTGAAATGAGTGAAGATCATACAATACCTGCGAATCACAAATTAATGCATTATTAAAATAATCACAGGCAAAAAATGCATCTATTACAGTTTAGTAATGTATGAAAACATCCTTATAATGCACATAATAATATTAAAAAGTATAGGATAATCACAGGCAAATAATGCATCTATTACCATATGGTAATGTATGGAAACATCATTATAATTCACATAATACTGCAAAATGTGTGTACCAGTTTGTGTTATACGTGGAGTCAAAGGCTACAATATCACCAAACATGTGGTAATTCCTCTTCATCAAGCCATCACACCAAAACAGAGTAACCAACTGGTTTTTTTCATTAACTTCGTAGTAATATGTGTACGACTCGGACATTTCCTTCTTCTTAGCCTTGTCATCCAACACCATTTGCACATCGAATCCATGTGCGTATGCTTTGATGTCCTGTGAAACATTCCTAATATCACCAACCGTACAACTGATAAGGTCAAACACACCGAGAGTTTCCTTCAACACCTTAAATGTAAGTATGGGGCCAATATTCGCTTTTGAACAATCAAGTATGAAATTTCTGATGAACATCATCCAGAGGATGATTAATGGACATAAAATGCTGATGCTCTGACTCAACCATATCATGGTTATGAACCTCGTTGAAATCCTGTACTATATAACATGCATGTCCTCTTTCAGAGAAGTACTTGAATGATATACTCGCTTTACAACCACAGCGCCTGGATAACCGTCGGTGCTTCATTGAGAAACCAGAACGTGCATTCAATTGGTCATCCTCGTTAGACTTCTTCTGGCCTTCCCTATTGCATACGACATAATACCACGTTGTAACATCGTCCACCTTCCTCATCCCTTGTTTGCGCGTATCAAAACCAACAGCGCGGGCATATACATCATAAAACGCGAATGCAAAATCTAATGATTGGAACTTCTGACGGGCTTTAATTCTGCAGAACATTCAGGCACAACGCTAAATGTTTATAACCACAAAACAATACACATGTTAAGCTTAATAAGCATTATATGACATATATTGTACATTGCCGATCACATATAGTGCATTATACAATTATACTTATACATTACATGTACCTTTTAATCTAACTAACAAGCCAATATGAAACCACACGCTATAAGGATGGCTCTAACTCGCGGTCCTACGTACAGGTTTTGTATCTCACACTATACCACACCCCTAGCCCCCAGAATTGAGCAACCCTATGGAAATGAATGAACCATAGACCCAACAAGTTGGAACACTGCCAAACTTGTTTAAACCATGCTACAACCTATCCCCAGTCAAGGCAAAAATCAACATACTGCATGTGAATGCATCATACAATACTAAACCCCTAGGTCCGAGGAATGAACAACCCTAGGGGAATGAATGAACCCTAACCTGATTATCATAAACGGTCGAAGCATGTTTCCATAAAAACGTAAGAAGGCACGCCAAAAATGAAAAATGAATTTCCTGCTCTACATCGTTTGGGATATGCGACTGATTTGCAAAAAAATTGACAACATCCAAACCAATAAGCATGACCAGTCAACGCTGGATTACCTTCTTCCATTATTAAAATCAAAAATCAACAGGTGATGCAAAGCCAGCAAAAAACAGTTACTTGAAAATCAAATTCTGTATGAGTTTCAAAGACGTCGACGCTGTGAAATTTAATTTGTCGATGGGCGACAGAAACGACAGAATCGTGCAGTGATGGAGAAGAAAGATAACGAATCCTAATCAAATTTGTTGAAAAAACTGCACAGATACTCAAGGGAGGAAATCATGGAATTTTCTGTAACAACCCACATTATTGATTCTCTATTTTGCCCTTTTCAAATTAAAAAATGATTAGATTTAATGAATTCAGCAAATTATTTAGACCATAGGATTTGATTAAATGAACTCATGAGATCAAGAAGGAGAAAGGAGAGAGTATGGGAAAAGGATATGAACACAACTCTCTCTCTCTATATATATATGTAAAGTATAAAATAAACACTAGACACTACACAAAATACGTGCAACAAAAATACAAATATGATAAATACACTATGCTCAGTATACATACGTGGCACATACTGTACAAACATTAAATATAATATAAATAAAACACACAAACACGATATAAATAAAATACACACACTACCCAAACAAAGTGCACATTAACTACACCACTATACACACACACTACACTCAGTATACATAGTATAAGTAAAATATACTACACATTAAATGGACTGCACATACTACAAATATAATATACTCCCTCTGTCCCATTAGAAATGAAACGTTTTCCTTTTTGGTCTGTCCCATTAAAAATGAAACGTTTCTAAAAATGGAAATAATACTCTCTCTACTTTTTCTTCTCTCTTACTTTATTCTCTCTTCATTAACTCACAAAACAACACTACATAAAATCCCATGGACGGAGGGAGTACAAAATACACCCTAGTACACAATTTCAAAAAATAAACATAACAAACAAACTACAAAATAACACACGTTACTCACAATATATACAAAATACACACAATGCCCGCACAAAATACACACTTTAAGCACATACATATTAAACAACCACTACACACTTTGTACACAAAATACTAAATACAAATATTACAAACATACTATACATACATGTCACATGCTACCTACATTACACACTATAAATAAACTATTCAAAACACATGCACAACATACACAAATGCACACATAGAACACGCACTACATACATATATAAAATAAACTATTTATACACTACATAAAAATGCACAAATAAAATACACAATTTATACATACGTGGTCCATACTATAACATTAAACACAATATAAATAAAATACACAAACACAATAATAATAAAATAAACACACACTATACACAAATAAACAAACTACACGCTATACAAAAAATGACACACTACACACTATATACACATTCTACATCATAACACACTACACATTGCACACAAAGTTTATACATGCATACTATACACAAAATACATATAAAAAATACAAATCTTATAAAACCACTACACTCAATATACATATGCGCCAAATACTACAAACATTAAACACATTATAAATAAAATACACTAACATACGTAGAATACATGTACTGCAAACATACATAAATACATTTCACACTACAATTACGAACACAAAATACATTATTTATATACCATACAACAAATGTATAAATAAAATATGCAACTTATACATACGTGCCACATACTATAAATATTAAATACAGTATAAATAAATATACAAACACAATATAAATAAAATAGACTACACAATAAATGGCAGCACACGGTACAAATAAAATACACAAACACAATATAAACAAAAGAGTAAAGGTCAAAATTGGTCCTGAACATATAGCCATTTTACGATTTTGGTCCTAAACATTATCTTTTGGATTTTTTGGTCCTGCACATATGGACATTTGATCATTTTGGTCCTCCGTCAATATTTCCGTTAAAAACTAACGGTCAACATTATCTTTTGGATTTTTTGGTCCTGCACATATGGACATTTGATCATTTTGGTCCTGCACATATGGAATTTTGATCATTTTGGTCCTCCGTCAACATTTTCGTTAAAAACTAACGGTCAACGGCCGATTTTTGACTAAAACAATTGGTTGGGTCGGGTCGTGTTTGGGTCGGGTTTGGGTTATACGTTAAGAAAAAAATAATATTTTCTTAAAATCTAAGCATAATATTTTCGTTAAAATCTAAGCATAATATTCTTAAAAAATTAATTAATAATTAATAAAATTAAAGTATAGTATTTTTAATTAATTTTTTCATGAATTTGAAGAAAATATTATGCTTAGATTTTATTAAAAATAATTTTTTAATTATTTAATTTTATTATATAGATTTAATATTAATATACTTTAATTTTATTATTTTGATTAAAAAATGATTATTTTAATTTGGTAATTTTTTATTTTATTGTGTAATATCATGTTTAAATCGTATAATAACATCATGTTTTAGTCGTTATAATATTTTTAATCAACAAAAATAACTAAAAATTAAAGTTTTATAATTTTTTAATTAATAAAAAATAATTATTTTTTTTCTTAACGTGTAACCCAAACCCTACCCAAACACGACCCGACCCAACCCATTGTTTTAGTAAAAAATCGGCCGTTGACCATTAGTTTTTAACGAAAATGTTGACGGAGGACCAAAATGATCAAAATTCCATATGTGCAGAACCAAAAAATCCAAAAGATAATGTTGACCGTTAGTTTTTAACGAAAATGTTGACGGGGGACCAAAATGATCAAATTTCCATATGTGCAGGACCAAAATGATCAAATGTCCATATGTGCAGGACCAAAAAATCCAAAAGATAATGTTTAGGACCAAAATTGTAAAATGGCTATATGTTCAGGATCAATTTTGGCCTTTACTCTAAACAAAACACACACACACATTATACACAAATAAACATACTACACACTATAAAAACAATGACACACACCACACTATATACACTATACATCATAGCACACACTATACGTTGCGCACAAAGTTTATACATATGCACACTATACACAAAATATATATAGAAAATATAAATCTTATAAAACCACTACACTCAGTATACCTACGCACCTAATACTAGAAATACTAAACACACCATAAATAAAATACACAAACATACGTAGAATACTTGTACTACAAACATACATAAATACATTGCACACACTACAATTACGAACACAAGATACATTATTTATATACCATACAACAAATGTATATATAAAATATGCAACTTATACATACGTGCCACACATACTATAAACATTAAACACCGTATAAATAAATATACAAACACAATATAAATAAAATAGGCTACACAATAAATGGGCAGCACACGCTACACGCATTATATACAAAATTCACACTAGTGCACAATATAGACAAAATACACAATACACACTACACATACTATACTCAAGACACATACACTACCAAAACTACACAAATACACATTTTAAACAAATACATATAAAACAACTAACACATTGTTCAAACACAATATAAATAAAATAGACTATACACACTAAACGCATTATATACAAAATAAACACTAGCACACAATATAGACAAAATACACAATACACACTATACAAATACTAAATATAAATATTCTAAACAAACTATATATACGCGGCACATCCTACAAACATTTAACATACTATAAATAAAACATACAAAACACAAGCATAACACACACACATACATACATACATACATACATACATACATACATACATACATACATACATACATACATACATACATACATACATACATACATACATACATACATACATACATACATACATACATACCTACCTACCTACATAGAACACACACTACAAATACATACATAAAATACACTATTTATACACTACCCAACAAATGCACAAATAAAATAAATAATTTATACATGTGTTATATTATACAAACATTAAACACGGTATAAATAAAATGCACAAACACAACAAATAATACAAACACGCACACATAGCACACGCACTACACACACATAGCACAGGCACTGCAAATACATACATAAAATACACTATTTATACACTACACAACAAATGCACAAATTAAATACACAATTTGTACATTCGTGTTACATACTACAAACATTAATCACGGTATAAATAAAATACACAAACATAATAAATAAAACACATGCACACACTACACACAAATAAACATACTACATAATATAAAAAAAATAACAGATACGGTATACATACTATACATCATAGCATATTACACCACTCAAATACCCCCATTTATACACATACATACTAAACAATCACTATACATACACATTATAAACAAAATAAATAAAGAGAATACAAACAATCTAAAAACACCACCTCATTATACATACTATAAAATACACAATTTATACATACATACCACATACTATAAACATTAAACACATTATAGATAAAATACACGCTCAATATAGATAAAATATACTACAAACTAAATTGACTGCACATACCACACCCATTATACACAAAATACACCCTAGTACACAATTCACAAAATAAACATACCAAACACACTATACAAAAATAACACACTTTACACACATAATATAGACAAAATACACTTTTTATACACGATACCATGCACACATAAAATACACAATTTATATATACGTTGCACATACTACAAACATTAACCCCAGTATAAATAAAATACACAAAGACAACATTAATAAAACATACATACACACTACATAAAATGAACATACTACGCACTAAACAAAAAATAACACACATTTCATACACATTGCGTACTATATACATGCTATACATCATAACACAAAGTTCACATTGTACACAAAGTATATACACCACGCACAATATATATACAACACACATGCTCACTACACAAAAAAAACACGCACTATGCAACACACATTCTATACATACATTATAGACTTACTACACACCCTATACACAAAATTCATGCGTTGCAAACATAGATGCACGCTACATATAATGTACATCATACTTAAACTATACACAAAATATACACTCGTTCACAAATAAACAAACTCAACACACTACAAAAAATAAATAACACCCTTTACACATACATACAGTATACAAAATATACTCAATGTACACTACACCCACAATATACAAGTACTGCACATACTTCACACAAAGTATACATACAGTATTCCTAAACATACTATACACTACACGTAAAAATCATACACTATACACAAAATACACTACACGTAAAATTCACACACTATACACAAAATACACATAGTGTCCGCACACAACAAAACACACTGCACTACATACACTATACACAAAAATACCTACACTACACAAACACACTTTACACATGCATACAAAAAAAAACACTACACAATACACAAAATAGAAACACTATAAACACAATTCATGATGAATGACACACTTTACACATGCATACAAAAAAACACTACACAATACACAAAATAGAACCACTATAAACACAATTCATGATGAATGACAGATAATTTGAAGCATTTGATACGGCATCTGCCAAGAGCTTTGTCTTAAGCTCCAGTTGCCCGTTCGGTAACTTGCCTCGGAGGGAGCATTTAACTGTCTTGAATCTATACCAAACTTTTTTCAGCAATGCAAGAACCTATACAAAATAAATGACCATGATAGCACCAAGTAAGGAAAAATGAAAAAAATGACAACTGATCAAATGTATAATGGGCAAAATCTTCTCAAAGTGCTGATATTGTAATACTTATTGTACAGTATACTATAAACAATGTTATAGACCCAACTACGACTAGGCATTACTAATAAGTAATTAAAAATCACAAGAAAAATTTGGAAAATAATTCAGTTTATTTTCAGAGTATAAAACTTGTTGGTTTTTAAATGTAATTGTAAAAATAGATTTAAAGGGTCTGGGAAATCTTTTTCTATTATAAATGCAATGAACATGTATCTCTCTAGAGTTATGACAAAAACAACATGATGCTTTGATTTTAGAAACCAATACCTAGAGTCCAACTACTTGGCCGTATCCTGAGTTGCTGTGTTGCTGGCCACCTCATCAAGGTATGATACACTTTCAGCTTCACAGAGTTGCAAAAGCTGCAACAGAAAAAATCACACTTACTTTAAAGAATTAAGGGAGGTATGTTCATAAAACCACACCAAGCACAAGTACAAGCACATAAAATTTTTAAGGTGTGCTAACTTTACCAACAGTTGTAAGATTTAAAGACATATATCAACTTATCTTAATTAGAAAGTGCACTCACAATAGATAGATAAAGCTTTAGATTTTAGGCAGAAGATAACAGCCATGTATGAGCAAATATTGTCTGAGCACGATAACTTTAAGTTCATGACGGCCTGAACCAGAATCAGAACGCCTCCATTGCACAGGGAAGAAAACAAATAATAAAGAAACCAAAGGGGAAAAGGAAAACGAGAAAGTAATCGAGAGTTAAGAAAGAATTTAGAAGTGTGAGATTTTAGTTAACCTGTGGGATAAAGTTAAATGTGCTATTAATAGAACTTGTAATTGCTAACTCATAACAAGGAAGAAAATCCTCATAGTAAAAGCATGGGAAAACCAAAAGGATCAAGACAAAGTGTAAACAGAGAAATAAAAATGATAAGACAGCTACATCCAATTACCTCTGGGAGTTTCTCTTCTCATAGTTGTAAAACCAGTCCCCATGTTAATGTAATCCATAAAGCGCACAGTGAGAGAGAGTAGCACAGTTAAACCTGATTATTTACTTGCTGAGGTTGATCTAGAAGACCATGGAAATCCGACGAGGCAAATTGTATTGACGGCAAAGCACCACCGAGTGACTGCATTGTGGGTTTTGAGTAGATTAGCTCTCAAAAATACAGTCAAAACAAGGTAAAAATAGAAAAAGTATCAAGGCAACTACATCAAAGTAGACAAAGACACTATTACCTACCTTAGGAAGGGTAGGTGTGTTGTGATGGCTTCATGTAATTAGGAGTGAACTCAGAGAACTTGGTGGTCTCTGTTGCAGTGGGATCGAAGAGGGAATTGCTAATCCAGACAATTGCTGCTAGGTCCGATCAAAGAAAATGGTGGGCCTGCAGTCTGAAACCAGAAGGACAAAATTGTAGTGATCATGAGTTCACACAAATCACTTGGAGTAGAAGTATTATCCACAACCACATGGACAAGGTAAGACCAGAAACCTCATATAGGCATGTGGGAAGACGATTTGAATGATGACATCGACATAGCACTTTTTTCATGTTTTCTCATATGTTTCTCCTATGCAGGTTCAACGACTTAATAGGAAGATAAAATTACATGTTTAATACCTCTATATGTGGAGCTGAAGATTCAATATGACCATTTCGGTGATCAGTATTGGCAGTATGGCCAACATCAGGTTCAGTATAAGCCGCCGAAATACTGTTGAGTGCCCTATCTATAAATGCTACAAAGTGCAGGATATGACGGTATACTGTGGCCACTCAATGAGATGGTCCACAAACTGCTCCATTGCCATACTCCCAAACGAAAACATCAGAATGTCATAAATCCAATGTAATACTGAAATTCACAATAATAACATTAACTGATAAACTAGGAGGGAACAAAATTCTGAATCTGCAGGCTTCCTCAAAGCATCTAAAACAGCTCGTAAAGCAATACCCCACGTAAGGTGAGTCACACGTTGATGCTTAATGAATCCTGAAGCAGAAGTATTCACAAAGGATAAACAATATAGGCAAGCTAAAAAATTTTTAGAACAGGGTAACATTACAACTAACATAGTTAGTTTGAGCAGTATTTTACAACACTATTTATATGGGATCATGTTCACTCAGTAAACCAGAATTTGTTGCAGCAATCATAATTATCAAACGGACATGTAAAGATAACAAACTTAAACATAGTAGACTATGTATAAAACTACCTAACTGGCATATAAGAGATGTTAAGTCAATAAAAAGTGTTGAGGAACTTAACCAAACAGATCAATTCAACGGAAAAAATCATGCCATCAAATATACAGAAAACAGAGTAGTCTAGATTCCATAAATTGTAATTAAATTATTTACTAACCTCATATTAAAATATGAGAAAGATTGGTTACCCTGCCACAGCAGTGGAAACACTACCCTTGTAGAAAGTATCTTACTTGACACTAATTGAATGCTCAACCATCTTCCAAGGCCCATGATTTCTTTTTTAGATGCAAGTACAACAAATCGAATGCCAAAGTAAAAACCAAAAAGAATATGTCTAGTAAGTACTTGGGAAAGAGCTTGTAAAAACATACATTAAGATGCCAAGATTTGACAATCAAAGGGGTTTATGTATCAAAGACACTAATATAGCACATATATGTACAGGCATATGAGACAAAGAAAAATAGAATACTATGTATTAATTATAAAGTAGTAAGATAGCAAATAGTGGATTAGTAAAAGTAGAAAAACATCGTTAACACAAAAATATAATATTTTATATATATATATATATATATATATATATATTATAGATTAGTTATAAAGCTGCAAAATGCAGCAAAGAATGAATTAAATAAGTAGAAAAATATAAGCGCAACAACCAAGAAATAGAAGATCAAGCAAAGCAAGCTCAAAAATCATTATACCTTCATTTTTCCACCCTTCCCCCCGCTTCTTTTAAGTTAAGAACTCAGTCGGCCCCTACTACCCTCGACCTTCAGATCGACTAAGTACTATCTAGTCTATTTATGAACTAGGAACAATCACAGAAAACAACATAGCAGCACAAGAGATAATATTTGCAAGAATGAATCTAAATGCTTAGAGAGGCCTTCAAATCGAATACGAGTAACACTAGCAGCAGCATGATTGCTCTGTAATCTGCCTCAAACACAGTCTTTCCTGCATACAACCAAGAAAAGGGTTACAGGTTTAGTGCAACATGTAGAAGAATTACAAGGAGATAAAAATAACAAACTGTTGTGTGTATTCCACATCCTACAACTAAACAAAATGTTATATCTAAATGTATGTACAAACTACAAAGAAGAGAATAACTAACCACACATCATCCTGGTATCATGAAGATATAGTGTTCCTCAGAACTAGACAAAGATTCAACCCCAATTTTATCAAGTACTCAAAAAGATTTTGCAGTAGTTCTTCATTGATGGCTTAAATATGAAATGACACACTAAATATCGAACTAAAGTTAGTTTATTAAAAAAATGTTTGAATATTGAAGCAAATATTGGTTGCAGCTTTATACCCTTCAACTCGCTGGAATAAATAGTGAAGTGGTCAAAATTGAACTGGAGCAGTAGTACGCTACCCTCCATTCCATCCATTGTATAATAACCAGTTAAATTACCCACACACGTCAAATACCCCCAAACAGAAGTCTTGCTCGCCCTCAAGCAAGTTAGACAAATAAGCACATTCACAAGACCCAAGATTTGACGACTATAATAAAAGTTCGGATTTCCCACCTGCTGGGAAACCTAGTACCTTCTCGCATACCAAAATGCTGACAGTGTCCTTCTCTATGAACCGAATGAACATGTTGAGAAACAGATCGTTCTCATCTGAGATTGAAACAAATGTTATTAGTTGTTAAATATTACTATCAAGCAGCATACCCTGATTGAAACCGAAAATTACTAAATCATTTACCCCGGTATACATCAGGAACAAAACAATGAAGGTTTGCAATCACTTTAATCAACAAAGTCGTTTTCTAATGAGCATAAGATGAACGAGGTACACTGCAAGGTGTGAATTCAAATTTATGTGTTCATATACATTGACACCATGCAATAGTTGTAACTAACTAATTTTGTGAAATAAGAATTATTGAGATGATGTAGATAATACATACTCTAATGGTGCATCCTCTTCACAAACTAGAACATTAGACGATCACCAGCCAGATACAAACTCTCCATGAGGGAATAGAAAGATTGCTGCTAGAGCTTCCCTCTAAAGGAACACATTTGTAGAGTCTGAAAAAAAAATGCACGATTTCATTGAGAAAAGATTATAACAATTGATGAATCAAAAGAATTGAATTGATGTGTACAGTATAGCATATCAATTTCCATTTACTCTTGACTCTTGAGACATAAAACGTCAAATAAAACAAATAACTAACCATCATGCATTGACAAATAGCTTAAACTCTTCTTACTAATCATTTGTATCTCTTTGCAATGACAAAAACCAAATGAGGAAATGAAGTCACTTGAACAGTTCGTGGTAGTTTTTCAATTAGACAATCAAGATGACAAAAATATGCTGGTAAACTTACAAACTCATTCTATGTACTAAGTGACTTGTGAACATAGCAACTACAGTTTGGGAAGCCCTCTTTATTCCATTTCACAAAATACCAGCAAAAAAAAATTAGTTGGTTAGGTTTAAGTTCAGAAATTTGCCACTAGATCCACAGGCACACACTATACTTGCAAATAACATGCAAAATACAAATAAGATTGTCCCCAGACTATATAGTACAAACATTTAAGATAAGATAAGCATGGAGGTGATCATCAATTCTAAGTTATTGCAGGTGCTCAAACTCTCACCTTTTCATTTGAAAGTAACTTTCATAAAATTAGCATCCATTAGTTAAAACAAGCAATTTGATCTCAAAATCTCTTCAAGCACATCATTAGTGTGTTCACATAAGCAAAGACATTTTCTAAGAAACTCAGGTATCATGCTTTGAGTCTTGTCGACCTTCAATCATGAAAAGCTAAGAAACCTTACCATGAAATCTATAGCATTATATAAGATTTTAAAATTAGTTGTACTGAAGGAAAGCTTACAAAGTTTATCATAATGAATGACCGAAAATTTGAAGCATCTGAGACGACATCTGCCAAGCACTTTGTATTACGTTCCAGTTGGCCCTTCGGGTAACTTGCCTCGGTGGGAGCATTTAACTCTCTTGAATCTATACCAAACATTTTTTCAGCAATGCAAGAACCTATACAAAACAAATGCCCAAGTTAACAGCAGGGCAAAATGAGAAATTGAAAACTGCATGTATAAAAGGAAAAATCTTCTCAAAGTGTAGATATTGCAATTCTTATTGTACTGTAAATACTATATACATTTGTTATAGACTCTATTGAGTACTCAACCAGCTTCCAAGGCCATTTATTTTTTAGATGCAAGTTCAGCAAACCTAATGCCAAAGTAAAAAGGAAATGTGTCTAGTATGTACTTGGGAAAGAGCCTGTAAAAACATATATTAAGATGCCAAGATTTGACAATCAATGGGGGTTTATATACCAAAGAAACACTAATATAGCACATATTTGTACAGGCATATGAGATAAAGAAAAATAGGATACTATGTATGTGTTATTTATAGAGCAGCAAGACAGCAAACTGTGGATTAGAAAAAGAAGAAAAACGTCAGCCACAGTATAACTCACAAAAATATAATATATTTAACATATTAATTATAAATCTGCAAAATGCAGCAAAGAATGAATTAAATAGGCAGAAAAATATAGGTGCAACAACCACAAAGCAAATTATCAAGCAAAGCAAGATCAAAAATCAATAAATAGACTTGTGCCTTCAATTTTCCATCCTTTCCACCCGTTTCTTTTATGTTAAGAACTCAGTCGCCCCCTACCACCCTCGACCTTTAGATTGACTAAGTACTTTCTAGTCTATTTATGCAATAGGAACTATCACGGAAAACACCTTAGTTGCACAAGAGATGGCATTTGCAAGAATGAATCTAAATGCTTAGAGACTTCAAATCGACTACGAGTAACACTAGAATATGTTGAATTATCTCAGTAGCCTCAAACGCAGCATGATTGCTCTATGATCTGACTCAAACACAAAGACTTTCCTGAATACAACCAATAAAAGGGTTACAGGTTTAGTGCAACATGTAGGAGAATTCCAAGGAGATAAAAATTATAAACTGTTGTATGTATTCCACTTCCTACAACTTAACAAAAAATTATATTTAAATGTATGTACAAAGAAGAGAATAACTAACCACACATTCAGGCATAGTGAATATATCTTATTCTTCAGAATTAGACAAAAGCAAGTACAGCCCCAATTTTATCAAGTACCGACAAGTGTAGAGCATCAGAAAGATTTTGCAGTAGTTCTTCATTGATGGCTTTAGCATGAAATGACACACTAAATATCGAACTAAAATTAGGTTTATAAAAATAAATGTTTGACTATTGAAGCAAATATTGGTTGCAGCTTTATACCCTTCAACTCACTGGAATAAATAGTGAGATGGTCATAATTGAACTGGAGCAATAGTACACTACCCTCCATTCCATCCATTGTATAATAACAAGTTAAACAATTACACACACACATCAAATACCCCCATACATAAGTCTTGCTCTACTTCAAGTCAAGTTAGACAAGTAAGCACATTCACAAGACATTAGATAATCCTCTACTTCAAGTCACGTCAAATCACACAAATCATTTAGAGAAATTAGGTTGACCCCGAATTCACTCGCGGGTAAGACTATAGAACAAGAATTGTACACGAACTAATTCCCTAAGAGCTAGGCATCCCAATGCTTCAATGTAAGTTCGATCTATGTCTTGGGAGTCTCAAACCATCGTCACTAATTCATAAAGAGAATTTCTTCCAGCTATTCTTTATTTTAAGCACATAAGATCTTTCTCCCAAACTCAAGCAAAATTCATCGCTCACAAGTCAATATGATGCATAAATCGAAAGGTCTTATTCATTTGGATGTAATAGGGCTTTTGGTAAAGGTGTGATCATATTTGGTTAAGTAGCTTATCACATTCTTAAAATACTAGCACATCCATCATAGCATCCTTCACAACATCCTTCACATCTCACTCAATGCGTGCAAAATTCTGACAGCTCAACACCCCAAACTTGAATTTTTCTACCATCTAAACAAAGTCATCTTATTCCTTTGAGCAGATTTCTATTTTCACTTTTTTTCTAGCCTTTGGCTTTTTTTACACATGAAAGGCTGCCTTTTATTTTTATTTTTTTACCAGCCTTGGCTTTTTTTTAACACATGAAAGGCTGCCTTTTATTTTTATAGCCTTGGCTTTTTTTTACACATGAAAGGCTGCCTTTTTTTTCTAGCCTTGGATTTTTTTTACACATTAAAGGCTGCCTTTTTATTTTATTTTTGTTTGAAGACACAGCTTTTTCACTTTGTATCTCAGTATAAATGAATACCACCTGATGAATGTTCCAGGACTTCCATCTTTTTCTTGCCACCATAAATACCCTCCCAAGAATGTTCTAGGACTTCCATCTTTTTCTTGCCACCATAAATACACTCCCAAGAATGTGCTAGCATTTTAATTTTAGTGACTAGGGTAGAAAATATAGGCCAACAAATGGATATAATAAGTAGGATGATATAGTGACTTCAAAATTTTCAACAAAGAAACTAGGCTTTTGGGGCTCAAACTGGCTCACTAGGGGTTTATGTAGGGTTAGGCATGTGATAATTTGGATATGAGGCTTTTTGCCCTATTGCCTAAATCATTTTTATGCACCAATGTCAACAAGATTGCAACTCATAAAGCTCTCATTCAGTCGATCGGCCATATGGCTTTTTCAAATAATTTTTCAAAACCGGAATAGTTCTCTCTCCTTAGCTCAAGAAATCGGGCACCAAAGAACACTCTTGTCACCTTATATGAAGCACGGGAAACCTAGTTCTCCAGAAGTTAGTAAGTAACAACAAGTTTACAGACCAACCCTTGAGAGAAATGAAGCCTACACTAATAACCCATAAAAAAGTGATGAAAGTAGTGACAATCAATAGAGAGAAGATCTTGCATGCATACACAAATAGCAAGAGGTGAAACTCTGTTCATGGAAGCATTTCGTCCTCAGTACAAAGTAGCATAGTACTAGGGCAATTTTTGGATATTTATGAAGCTAATATCCGTTGTTTATCAATTGGTGATATGTAAGAAATCATTAAAAACTAGGGAGATGCACATATTAGAGAGCACAACCTCTCGGAAATTTACTCTTAATCATAATATGTCAATTACAAAAATCAACATTTAAATTCTCTAAAAAATCAACATATGAATGAGAATAAATAGCAGTTAGGCACTCATGTATAAGTAGGAAACATCACAAGTTGAGTATATATGGGTTTGAATGACACCCGAAAAAGATGAGAGGCAGAGTTACCAGAATCCGCAAAGACCAAGATTTGACGACTACAATAAAAGCTCGGATGTCCTACCTGCTGGAAACCTGGTACCTTCTCACAGTCACATACCAAAATGCTGAAAGCAAACCTCTACCAGTGTATCATTATCAGAATAAAAAGCATAATACTCTGTCAATTTAGATCATCTTTGAAACTTTCCAACATTCATTTTTTATTGATCGATTAAATTGTTTTCTTTAAATATATACTGCCATCTTTCCTGCCATCTTTACAAGATCAGTCTTACCTTCCTTTTCTGGCATTAAAATTCCTTTTTATGAAGCTTATTCCCTACAAAACAGTGTGAATCATTTGCTTATCATGTAAGACCCCAAGCAAATTAAGTGTTATTTAAACGTGGTTTTTATTAACATGATTTTCAAATAGTATGCGAAAGGAAGGAAACGTTTTATATTATAGGAAAAAGAGAATTTCTTTTGTTTTCTTTTATCATCACTAGAAAAAATAAGTACTACATAACAACATAAGTTGATTTCTTACAAAAATAAATGTACCTACTCTTTTTTCATCAGGGCCGGGAGTCCAATATAGGAAGCTAGTTGCTCCTGCAGTCAACCTCTTCCCAAGCTCCTACAAGAAGAAACAAACTTCATTAAAATCTTATCAAGAAGAAAACATATATGATTATGATAAAAAAATATATATATGTACTAAGGTAACGATCATTTCTATTAAGACCCCAAAAATAGATGCACTTAACATTTTATGGAAAAGATGAATGATATCCATAGTTAAGCCAGAGAGGTTTTACATGGACTAAATAATTTTCCGATGCAGAACGAACGATTCGGCACTCAAACTGACTTACAAATAACCTACAAAGAAGATTGTCAATCTTAGATAGCCTTAAAATTACAATAAGTATAGAATGCACGCATGCGAGTAATGAATAATTGTGGTGGGTGAAGCAGGTTTATTAAAGAAAAAAAAAAGTGCAGCTATAAGAAGCAGCAGCATTGTGACCATCTGCTAGAATGTTTCATTATCTAAATTGCAAAATAAGAAAGATAGGACATGAAGAAATAATCAATACCCAATTTCAGCATGGAAGGAAGGCATATATTCAAATTACCTCGGCAGTTGTACATCATCTTCATTCAAAAATCCTGCAACTAAAGACTCTGCATGACTTAACAGTGAACCTACATGCAACAGAGTATTAGAATATAGATATGTACTACTACTTGATTAACCAAGGGAAGAGTTATATGCAGGCATACATAAGTTCTTGCTAACTGCGGACACTTTGTCATCTGACAGTTTCTAATAGTCCTCTATGAACCGAATGAACATGTTGAGAAACAGATCCTTCTCATCTGGGATTGAAACAAATGTTATTAGTTGTTAAATATTACTATCAAGCAGCATACCCCGATTGAAACGGAACAAAGCAGTGAAGGATTGCAATCACTTTAATCAACAAAGACGTTCTCGGATGATCATAAGACTGATAAGACTGGTACAAAGTAAATAAATTAGCAAAACGTAATCAAACCTACACCACACTAGTAAGACAATTTAAGTAGACATCCAGTTTTCATTTAGACACAATCAAATGAAAGAGTAGAACAGTTAATAAAGCAATTGGGAGCAAACCAAGGTCATAATAAGACCATTACAGCCAATAAACGAATCAACTAACACACTTGAGGCTGAATATGAATAACTATTGCAGCATCTCTTGTCTTCATTATATAAGACTAATTCTATCATCTTGACAACAGCATCAACATTTCAAGCACATTATAAATATAAACTCTAGTCAACAAGTCAGACGTACCAAAAGCTCATAAAAAACAAACGAAAAAATTATGGTTTAGAGTTTAGACCATGCAAGACAACACAATATATTAACTTTGGAACATACTTGACAAAAAGATCGAAACCATAACATATTTCTTAATATACTCAGATATCTGTAAAAAGTTATAATCTCAGCAGTCAATACAAATGACAACAAATCAAAAATTAGCAGCAACCCCAGGTCTCCTGCAATGAAAAAGCAACAAATATGCATTTGCAATGCAAATACAGTGTCATGAGATATCGTTATACCTATACTTAGAATGAGCATTTAACATACTAACTAAGTCAATGGATTAATCCCTGAAAATTAGATAAGTTTGCTACCGAAACTACTAGGTGTGTATTTCATAGCTTTCTCTACCAACACTCACCTAAAATCAATGTAACTGAAACATTAAAGAGATTCTACCTGAACTAGAGGCTTTAATACATCCAGCCAGAACTTCCAAAGAACACACAAGAAAGCTTGGACACAAATCACAGATTCAAAAACAGCTAGAGGCGCTATGTCTGGTGAGGCATCATCTCACAGATCACTTGAGCATGTATACTCAATTCTAGATAAACATTAACTTCTAGCAGGTAGAACCTAAAAAAGCAAAAGGCCACTCTAACTAAAAATAGAACAAAATACATTTCATAGAGGATAAGATGTCTAGATTAGAAAGCTTAACAGTGTCTCAATGAGATTCTTAAAACTTAGAATTTAGCGAATAAGAAACAACAAAATACTAAGGTTCTCCAGTCTTCTACAGATCATCTCCTTGCTAGTACATTGAAAATCTAGTCAACTCCGAGTGGCGAGAAGCAATAGCCAAGAGAAATGTGAGAACTCCTACAAGATGCTTCAAAGACATCTATCTTGAATAAGGATGGTATCGACTACTGCCACTATAACCTGCTTTGCCTCCGTAAATTCCCCCTCCTGCTCCACCATAACTAGCACCAGGGCCAAAGTCATATCCACCACTTGCCCTAGCTCCACCATAACCTCCAAAGTCATATCCACCACTTGCTCAAGAAGAGAACCCAACCTCATGAACCCAAATCTATATCCCTAACATATCTAGCCAAACAGGAAGATAAAATTGGTAAAGTGGAAAATTAGTGGAAACTTACCTAAGCCGCGAAGTCCACAGCAGTCCGACGAAATTGACAGTGACAATGCAGCCGAGATGGCTGGAGTATGACACCGACCGAAGTGAGACTCCGACGGCAGCGACTGCTCAGTGGATCCTGGAGCGCCTCTCACCGCTCAGCGAGAATCGGCGTCAACAAAATCAGACGGCGAGTCCGTGAGAAGGTCGATAGTGACGTGAATTCCGCCTCATCGATTAAATAAACACTGACATACAACAAAGACAGTGAAATTACCAAAAAGGAACACAAAATAGCAGAAAAATACAAACAAACATGGGAAAATAGACTACGCAAAGAAATTTTTACAAATTAACACACCTTTTTCTAGCTTAATTTGCACGCATTACCACAAACTACAAGTTCGCCCCTAACTAAACCAGTTTCGCAAACCCATTTCGAACATCATTTCCACAAAACTAAATAAACATACAACTGAAAGCAAATTCGGCGAGAAAAAGTTACCGGAGATTGCTTCCACGTCGGCGGCGCCTAAAGCCACGATGAGCAGCCGGCATCGGCGGCGGCGTCGCAGCCAGAGAATTCGAGGCGACTCAGAAGAGACGAGAGGCGGTCAATGAATGTGGTGCTTTTTTCCAACGGTAATTAAAATTTGGGAGGAATCAATCGACCAAAATTTTGAATTTAATTAGAAAGGAAAATTCTTTGGGCTGGGATTAATATCATGATGGGCCGAATGAATTAGAATAAATTAGGGCTGATTATAGTGGGCTATATTTAAATAATTCTTTAAATTGGCTGATTGATCAATTCTTTGGTCTAGATTGATTAATGGGTTAGAAAGGGTTGATTAACTTTTTGGTCTAGATTGATTTAGTAAATGGTGGGCTTATTTTAAGCGGGTTACTTTTAAATAATTTGGGGTCAATTAGTCAAATATGTTGTCATTTAATAACTCCGAGATGAATTAATATCCATATTTGTTTAACTCATCAAGTTATTCTAGTCAAAGGATGAAGATTAAATTCATGCAAATAATTAAAGCCTGATTTAATTAATGCAAAAGAATGTTGTAAATTCTCTAAGAAAAGAATAGGAAATAATATTAACACACATGTATTCTAATTAAGTTTGAATATTTTATTGAGTTTAGTCATCATATTATTTTTATTTTAAAAGGACTATACCGACAAGGAAGTTAAGAACAAACAAGAATTTCAATTAAGAATTTAATCAAACGAGGTGGATTTTCTATTATATACTATTGTATGAGCTTTCTTCCTAATACTCATTAAGTTCATGAAAAATAGTTTCATTTTGCCATTTTGATATTTCCACAAAAAATAGTCTCATTTCTAAAAATAGAATGTTTTTCTCTCATACTCTATCCATTTTTTTCTCATACTCTCTCTTAATTTACCACTTTATAATGCATTTCCTAATACTTCACTTCAAAATAGATAAGTGGATGTCACGACCGTAGTTAGCTAAGGATAGCATAACCCGGGGAAGCCGTGACTAAGGAGGGATTATAAGAAGCGGGGATAGAATTTAGGGAGAATTAAAGCCAAGGCAGAATGAGACGCACAAAATAAAATCAAATAGGGAAATACTTATAGCAAAATACACTCGATCATACAGAATCGAGTGAACGTACTGTTCATACAAGTTCCGATCATCAGAGCCAAAAGTAAAATAGACACTGCCTCTTATCTGGCACAGCGGAAACAAAAGAACGCGGTCCATGTGTGGAGACATGAACCTCTGAGAGTTTTATTCTTAATTACTAGCTTACTCTCCACAGCACTTGTGCCTCCCCCTTTCCACGCCTCAACCTGCACATTTAGAAATATATGCAGGGCTGAGTACAAAAGTACTCGGTGAACACATTGCCGGAAAATACAATTATACATTTGAAAATATTGTCAAGCCATCATCACAATAATACTCGAGGTTTTATTGAAAAGACCAGAGCTTACTAAAATATTCACATTGGGCCGTTTTTCCTGTACTTAGCCGTATCTGATCACATTGTGTCGTCGAGATGGTGTTCTCGCACGGTCACCTTCTCTGCCATCATGTCAGAGGTATCCTTGTGCCGGGAAGGTGGCCACCTTCCACAGTCACCTTATCTGCCGTTCACGGTCAGAGGTATCCCGTGTACACTAGTCCGAGCGGGACACCACCCTCACTGGGACCCGAATTCGACTTATGTATCATTATTCATAATTCACTTGGCCTTAGCCAACAGATAGGCATCATACACAAAAACATTTATGGCAAGACAACTTCTAAAAGAAAATTCACGAACATATTTTCGTGATTCCATACAATACGATTTGTATTTTTAGTATAAGGAAGCTCACCTTGATCGCTTAGCTTTCTTAACTTGAATCCTTCGTTCCGACTTTACTTGCTAACGTACCCTTTTTGAAAATATCACAATAGGAAAATATTAATTTAGTTTTGAACTACTCTAATTAAATGAGAAAACGTATCAAAGTTTAATATTATTCATATTCTTATTAGTATAATTAATATTATTACTTTTATTAGTGTTATTATCATTCACTAAGAATTTTTCTAAGGTTACATTATTTATTACTACTTTATTGCTATTTCGGCTCCGACTAAGTTGATACGCCATGCGTCACTACAAGTTTTTCGTAAAACTATAACAACTCGGATCACAATTAAATATTTCATCTTTCTTAAACATTTCATTTTATGCCCAAAATAAATTAAATTCGAATTTGGGCTCTTCATAATTATTTTTCTGCTGCCCCAATTTATTCACAAGTAGTTGGGCTCAATATATTTTTTTTCTACACGGCCCAACTAATTAAATCAGGAGCCCAATTGAAATTATACACACTCAAATACCCTACCACTTGTCTTCCTCCCTCATTTCACAAAAATGCACAGTAGCCTCTTCTTTTTTTTTCTTACTTGGACGCTGCCGTCGCCGCCTGCCGCCACTCTTCCAGCGTCGCCGCTCCGACGGAGCTCTCTCTCTCTCTTCTCTCCATCTCTCCCTCTTCTCTCTCTTTCTCAACCTCACGCCGGCACTCGTCTTTCTCCCGATCCGCCGCCGTCGTGCATGCCCAGGCTGCGGCTTCGTCGCCCTCCTCCCGGAAGTCCGCCGTCTGCATGCTCCGTCTCCCTCTTTCCCGGTCGGCCTCCCTCTCTCGGTCAGTCTCTCTCTCGCTTGGTTCACCGTACCGCTACCGCCGCTGCGGATCCGCCGAGGATCTCCCCCATCCGCCGACGCCGTTTCTCGACAGGTAGGGTGGTCGGAAAGTTTGTTCCCCTACCCCTCTCTTTTCAATATTTTTTTTAAAGATATTATTATTATTATTATTTTTGATAACTTTGCTAATTACATTCAAACTTTCCAGATTTTCAAAGATATGGAAGCAGTGGCTTTCGGAGCAAAGGTCGTCGCTTGTTGGCGACGGAGTGTCGAGCTTACTGCCGGAATCCGGCAAGTTCATAAAGATAAGTGTCTGTCCTTCTTTCTAGTTGTTAAGGCAGTAGGATCCTACTTGGTTTCTATCTACTGATTTTGGTGAACTAAGAGTATATGTTTGCTATGTGGATGAATAAGTAGTGAAGATACAGTATGATTGTAATTTTTTTAGGGAGGGGAAGATTCTAAAAATATGTGTATACTTATATGTAAAAGTAAAGGAAAATGATGGTTTGAGATTCACCTCTTTTTTTTATGTGGAAAGATATTGGATTGTAGTGAAAAAGTTGTGCAAATCTCCTTCGTACTTCTTTATCTTTCGTAGGTTGTGTGTGCATAGAAATGGATTGTATGATGGTGATGTGGGGTGAATGAAGAATTTGGTTGTATATCTAAGTATACAAAAGATGGCGGCAAGTGACAAAAGATATCATCTTAATCTTTATCTGACAGGAAGAATGATTGTCCTTTAGAAAAAAATTTTGGTTGCAGCTTTAAATGATGTGTGTGAAGGTAATTAAACCCCTTTGGTTGCAGCATTAAATGAGGTGTCGGAAGTGACACATTAAGCCCTTGGGATCTGCCTCCCCTTTTGTTTATTAATATTATATATATATATATATATATATAGGATTGTGTTCAAATCCTTTTCACCTATTAAATCCAATCTCTTTCTTAATCTCCACCCTTTATTTGAGCCGATCCAATGGCCTAAATAATTGATTCTAATTATCAGATTGCATGCATTATTTACGTGAGAAGGGTATAATTGAAATTCTGTGTTGTAGTTAGTTATGGAAAGTGGCGTGAATACCTCCCTCAATGCTTATTGCAGTTTTGCAGCAAATCTTTTCCAGATTTAGTCCACTGCGTGCTCCATATTCCAGCGTTTAGCCGACTGCTTACTGCTAATCGACGATCAATCTTTGTTGAATCGATTTTTTGAATCCAAATCTTACGAATACGGTTCATCCCCGGTATTTCAAGTATCAATGGAAGAAGGTAATATTGCAATTTTCGCCCATGTGAACTGAATTGGTTGCTGTCAATTGTTATAATCTGGGAAAAATTTGTTGGACCATGATTTTGTTGTTGATTTGTTGTTTAATATTGCAGTTTCTAACAACTGTTATGTGTAATTCAGCCGCACGACCCAATATGTTTAACTCAGCGAAATATTGTTTCATGTTTGTGTGCTTGGGTGTTGGTTTATTGAATAAATTTAGACGTTTAACGGTTTTGTTGTTGCTACGGTTTATTCAAGTTTATAGTTTTTGTTATTTCACGTGACATTGGCTTTCAATCTTCCCCGTAGGGTTGCCGATTTATGGGCCCAGGTTGTGGTATAATATGCGATTCAAAACATTTACGTTGGTTTAACATCGAATGATTAGTTATGAAAAATAATACATGTAATGTATAATTATGCTTATGTAATGCACTGTTTTATGTTATATAATGTATACTATATTTCATATAATGCATCTATAGCTTAACATGTATACTGTTTCGTGTTTGTAAACAAGACGCGTTGTGCCTGCATGTTCTGAGCAGATAAAGCCTGTAGTTGGTCAGAGGTTCGAATCATTAGAGTTTGCTCTCGCGTTTTATGATGTGTATGCTAGGGCCGTTGGGTTTGACACGCGCAAACAAGGTGTGAGGAAGGTGGACGAAGTTACAACGTGGTATTACGTCGTATGCAATAGGGAGGGCCATAAGAAGTCCATCGACGATGACCAGTTGAATGCACGTTCCGGTTTCTCAATGAAGCGCCGACGCTTATCGAAGAGATGTGGTTGTAAAGCTAGTATTTCCTTCAAGTATTTCTCTGATAATGGACATCCAGGTTATATGGTACATGATTTCAACGAGGTTCATAACCATGAGATGGTTGAGTTCGAGCATCAGCAGTTTATGTCTGTGAACCGTCATTTAGATGACGTTCACCAGAAATTCATACTTGATTGTTCAAAACCGAATATTGGACCCACATTGACATTTAAGGTTTTGAAAGAAACTCTTGGTGGGTTTGACCTCGTAGGTTGTACGGTCGGTGACATCAGAAATGCGTCACACGACATTAAAGCATATGCGCATGGTTTCGATGTGCAAATGGTATTGGACGACATGGCGAAAAAGAAGGAGATGTCTGAGTCGTACACATATCATTATGAGGTTAATGAAAACAACCAGTTGGTTGCGTTGTTTTGGTGTGACGGCTTAATGAAACGGAACTACCATATGTTTGGTGACATTGTAGCCTTTGACACCACCTATAACACAAACAGGTATATATGCTGCTGCAATAGTAAGTGCATTTTAATTACGTTTGGATTCATTATATTAGCATAACAGTTGCATTAGTCGGATTAGATTTTATTCTATTTGGTAATTATATCAAGTGCATTACAAGTACATATTTGTACATTACGATTCCGTTTCTGATTCATTATATATTAGTTGGATTTAGTTGTTGACACGCAAACGATTGTTTATGTAGGTATTGCATGATATTCTGTCCTTTCACGGGAAAGGACAATCATGGAAGCTCTGTAACCTTTGTCGCTGGCTTGGTATGCAATGAGAAAACAGGGGCGTTTGGATGGTTGTTCAGACATTTTGTTGAATGCATGGGCATAGCACCGAAGATGATCGTGACAGATCAAGACAATGGAATGAGATCAGCCATTGAAGAGGTTTTGGTTGGCACGCGTCACCGATGGTGTATGTGGCACATAATGCACAAGTTGTCCACCAAGGTCCCAAATAGGTTGCTCAGGGATGAAATTTTCAAGAAGGAATTTAGTGCATGCGTTTGGTCCGATCTGCTTGAGCCTGTCGAATTTGAAGAGGAGTGGAAAAGAGTTGTGGAAAGTCATGGGTTGGAAGACATTGACTGGTTTAAGTCATTGTACAAACACAGACATTTCTGGATACCGGCATATTTTAGAGATTTTCCACTGGGTTCGATGATTAGGACCACATCCATTTCCGAATCGGAGAACAGTTTCTACAAGAGATTTTTGAAGCCCCGTGCGAACATAGCCGAGTTCTACTTGAATTTCAACCATGCTGTTGATTTTCAGCGTAACACTAGGACGACGTTAGACTACCACGATGCCACTGCTTTGCCCATTTTGGCGACTACCTTGCCGTTTGAGAAACATGCTTCGACGCTTTACACCGATACGATGTTCAGAAAAATACAGGAAGGAATCGTTGAGGGTAATGATAGATGTCGCGTGCTAGGATTTTCTTCGTCTGAATTTGTTGACACATACAAGCTTGGGGATAGCAATCACAAAGCGTATTTGGTGACTCATGATAGGAGTGATGAGTCATATTATTGCGAATGCAAACTCTTTGGCAGGCATGGATATTTGTGCAGACATATTTTTTTCATTTTCAGGAACAATGAGTTGAAGAAAATACCAGAAAAATACTGCCAGAGTAGATGGATGAAGACTCCGCTAGCAAAGGCGGTACATGGGTGTCACGCCCGCATTTTCTAAGGATATAAAACACGGTTGATCGCGACTAGGGAGGGTTAAAGAAGCGGGGAAGAAAGGGGAAAACAACACAACTTGACCATAGCTCGAAACAAATTAGAATAGCTCGAATAAAATCAGAGTATCATTGCAACAATCAACAACTCCAACTGAAAATATCTCAACAATACACGAACTCAAAAGAAACAATATTTAGCGGAAGCATCTCGAGAGTAGAATAATGTTATGTATGAAGACACAACATATTCTGAACATTTGATAGACATTCTTCACTTTTATGCTCAACACCCACCGCGCTCGTCACCGCTCAACCTGCACATTTTTAAAAAGAAATGCAGGGCTGAGTACTTGATGCACTCAGTGGACTCATGCCTAAAACATTTTTAATAAAAATATTTATCATGCCATTAACGAGTGACCTCGGGGTTTTAACTTTGAAAGGACCCGAGTCACTAAAACATTTCACCAACATCATCATCATCAACCTCAACATCATCAACATCACCATACCATATCTGAACATACATGACAAGGAATGTGGCCACATTCCAAGCCACTAGACCGGCCAACTCAAAGAGATAGCGCACGATCTACGGGGTGTACACTAGCCTGAGTAGGGACTCACTCCCTAGTCAGACCCGAATTCGATTAACCATACATGGCAAAAGCCACTTCAGATAGGTCCCATAGCAACCCAAAAATATGGCATGACAAACATATTTCGCAAAAATAAATATACTTAGGACATAGTCCTTATTTAAAAAAGAAAGCCCACCTCGTTCGTTTAAAGCCTTAACTTGTGTTCCATTCCGTCCTCGAAAAGCATGTATGAAGTCACCTGTTGATTTAATATTCTGCGGCCCAAATCTTCCATTTAATTAGTTGGCCCGGACTCAAGTTAACTCCAATCCAATCTCCTTTCTTTTCAATCCCATTGAATTGCCTCAACACCAAATACTTATGTTGCAGCCCACAATTTATATTACTCCAGGCCCAAATAAAATTAGTATAGTAGCCCAAACAAAGGAATGGTACAGCAGCCCAAAAGCAAAATGAGTAAACTCATTTTGTATAGTGAGAAGCAACGAGCCCCTTCATTTAAAATCTGATGTCTTTCTCCTTCAAATGTGATAACCGAAAAGGAAGTGGAGAAGGGCTCAAAATTGATGAAATAAAGGTTGACTTGGTCTTCTCCAAAATTGGGCTGAAACAGTTCCAAAAAGAATTGGGCTTGGGAATAAATAAATTGGGATAGGAAAAAGAATAATTGTTATAGGCCCAAAAGTAAAATTCTTCTCTCGACAAAATAAACAAGGTCGAAAAATTTTCAGTGCACAAATGACGGTCCTTTCAAGAACACAATAAAAATGGTGGAAAAAGTTGGGGTATTACAATGGGGAAATACAGGAGGACATTCCTACCAGGTCTGTTGTGGATGATAGGCAAGCATTGTCAAAGCACGGCATTTCTCTGTTCTATGGTTTCCTCCGGCGGTTTGAGGGAGACATTGAATTGCTAAGGGCCTTTGTAGGCGGTGTTGAAGACCTTGGTAACTCTCTGGAAGCTGGGAATCCGACAACGTCAGCAACTGAAAAAGGGCGAATGATTGAAGATTTCTATGGCATGGTTCGGCCTGAAGTTGTTGAGGTTCATCCTCCGGATGTTGTCAAGACCAAGGGGCATGCTAGCAGCTCAAAGAGCCGACTGATTTCGAAAAGGGAAAAGGCTATAAAGGATGCTAGTCGGCCTCAAAGACGGTGTAAGGGTTGCGATGAGATGGGCCACCATGACTCCAGAAATTGTCCTGTGCTTAAAGAGAGGGAGATGGAGAAAGAGTTGGGGAAGGGTAAGAGTACGGTGTAATTTATGGATTAATGTAGCCGGATAATTTTTCAATAGGCGTCTATTTTCTTATTCTGTTGGTTTGTTACATTTTTCCGTTTCATAAAAAATAACTAAACTCAGGAATTACATTTTTATTGTAAGACAATGTTGCACATTAGCCGTGTTCAACTGCAGCTTAGACTTATCACAACAAATGTAATTCGGATTCTAAATAATGTTGTAATATTGAACACATGATGAAACAACTTAACATAATAATGCATATGATAAGTACGAAAAATACACCTACTGAGTAGAGACGACAGGTTATGAAAAAAACGCATTTGCATTATAAAGTGCCTCTAATGTAAATATTAAATCAAATAATGCACACAAAGTAATGCATGAAAAAAGGTAAATAATGCACATAGTAAAACATACAATGCACAAATCCGGTTCACATATTAATTAGTGCATAAACAAATATCACATTTGTTATCTGCCAATTTAAAACAGAAATGACCATAATGCACATAATGCATTCACATATTAAACTAATGTAGGCACATTTGCAAAATAATGAAGAGATTATTTGTCATATAATGAACAAACACATTTTCAATTTTCTTTTTCACAATCTAAAACCACATCAACAACATTCACAACGTAATCATATAGGAAAAATAATGCATTGACATACTAAAAGAATGCATGGACTATAAGATTAAATGAAGGCAGATAACAAATAATGCATTGACAAATAATCGGGTTCGTGAAGAATGCACAATATCTTTCTTGATGTTTCGTATTAGTTGACGTCCATACATTGCGTATATGTGGAATGCGTCGTTGTTATTATGTACTTATTTGATATTATTATGGAGTGTTGTGTTGTTATTTTGGACAAGATTTGAAAAACATAACACAATGGCAGACGCGTTTTGGTCCCAAAAATCGTACTAATGGATGTTCGAAAAACTGTGCTTTACAAATAATAAGATAACCATAAAATTCAATAGATTGCTTAAACGCTGCCAATATTTGTCCCATCACCAATTCTATAATGCATACCACACATCACTCAATACCGTATAGGTCGACCCAATTCTCAAACTTGAATTTCGCGGGCTTCTCTTTCCAAAAACGAGTCGCCTTCTTTTGGTTGTCACCGCCTCTAGTGTTGTAAATACAGGTCAAGAGGGTCCTTGCATATTTGATGCGGAACATCTCGACGCTTTTAGTTCCACTCGGACCGAGACCACATTCCCAGTCTTTCTCACTTTCTCCAAAATAAGTTTCCATGTGACGCATGACATAGATCCCTCCCTCGTCAATGAGGTTGTTGTTTCTCCACGGCATGGTGACACGTGTGTTCGACACTTTCTCACCTGGGCTGCCATCTTAGGAACTTTGCACCTCGTTAGTGCTTCAGAAAAGAACTTTTTCTGCACCACCAAATAAAATGGTTAAGTTCTTTCTAATATGAATTATTTCAATCATAAGGCAGCCTATTGTAGTAAGCTTATTACTTACCAGAAGAAATGGTGTCTTGCCGTACTTTGCTTCAACAGAGGCATCCGGTTCTGGGAAGCTATGGTCTATGATATTCATTTTCCCGTCGGGCAAATCAAAACATATCACATATTCCTGCGCTGCACCCCATATTGGGAAAAAGATCTGCACAATGACGGATTATTTTCATTACAACTAATTCAGTATGGGTCAGTTGGATTCAATAAATAATGTACAAATAATGATATCGTTATATGTATACTCAGCCAAATAATACACAGTTTCTGCCGAATAATGCTCAAAGGAACACACACCATATCAAATGTCTCCCACTGAAGGATACTCATTCCTAGCGCTTCTCCAAAGAGCCTGGTCCAGAATGTATCTAGTTTTTGCTTCGCATTCCACTCCGTCGGAGCGTCGACAATGGTTTCCTTCTGGAAATTATTTGGACAACTAGTTAGTTATTTAATAGTATCTCATTAGGTTGCGCATGAGTTTATAGCGTAGATCACTCACACAAGGATTCGTGGAGAAGAACAGCCTAGACACTGGCGCTTTAAGCTGCTCCATGTTGTTCAAATAAGAAGACCATGTGTCTACAATTGCAGGGCTGACCCTCTTGAATGGAGCTAATGATTGGAACTCCCCATGCAATGTTTCTTTGAAACTGTCCTTGTAGACAACGTCGTCCCTGAGAGGCAACTAACAATTTAACAACAACTAATGATTTGTTAACTAGCTTATGAGCAAAATTTCCAAACTTACTTATTTGTGGCTGCTGTGCTTAGCACCCAGTAATACAATTCTCTGTCAACTATGTTGGCCTTGGCTGTAAGTCTGACAGCCCTCTCATTGAACGGCGACCTTGCAGCTAGAGTTGGCTTTTTGATTCTAGCCCTCGTCCTGTTCTTCTCCTACACATTAGAGGATGGATATGTAAAATACAGATGTCACAACCATTGAGCATACGAGCAGTCATCTAGCGCTTCGAAGTTGTTAAAACAACAGCACCATGATGGTTGACACCATACTTGTAATGCATCTCAATATATCCATAATGACCAGATTATAAGAAATAATGAACACACCTATATTACATTCACACACTGACCATTTGACTGGCACACGACCATAAATTCATCATACAAGAATAACCATAATGGATTCACATATTAAATTAATGTTGTCACATTCACAAATAATGAAGATATTATATATAGTAATGAACAAACACATTTTCAAGGATATAGGAACACAATGCATTGACATATGAAAACAATGCAGTGTTTATATGAATTAATGAATACACAAATATCGCATTTGTTATCTGCCAATTGAAACCAGAAATGACCATAATGCATTCTCATATTAAAATAATGTAGGCACACTTGTAATATAATGAAGCGATTTTGACATATAATAAACAAACACATTTTCAATTTACTCTTTCACAATCTAAAACAACAGCAACAACATTCACAATGTACTCATATAGGGAAAATAATGCATTGACATACTAAAATAATGCAGAGACTATATGATTAAATAAATATAAAATTATTGCATTCGTTATCTGCCCATTTAAAACATATATGACCAATCTGCATTCACATATTAAAATAATGTAGTCACATTGTCAAAGAATGAAGAGTTTATAAGACACTAACTAATCCAGCAAATAAACAATGCAGTGTTTATATGAATTAATGAATACACAAATATCGCATTTGTTATCTGCCAATTGAAACCAGAAATGACCATAATGCATTCTCATATTAAAATAATGTAGGCACACTTGTAATATAATGAAGCGATTTTGACATATAATAAACAAACACATTTTCAATTTACTCTTTCACAATCTAAAACAACAGCAACAACATTCACAATGTACTCATATAGGGAAAATAATGCATTGACATACTAAAATAATGCAGAGACTATATGATTAAATAAATATAAAATTATTGCATTCGTTATCTGCCCATTTAAAACATATATGACCAATCTGCATTCACATATTAAAATAATGTAGTCACATTGTCAAAGAATGAAGAGTTTATAAGACACTAACTAATCCAGCAAATAATTTCCATCTCATATTTAAATGTTACAAACTTTGTTTGCAAAATGAACATAACTTTTCCTTACCACATCTCCAGCCTCCTGTTGTATCGCCTTCCCCTGCTGTTGTATCGCCTTTCCCTTTCCTTTGTCTTGCGGAACCACAGTTGGAAGTACCATTTCCATCAGAGTAACACACGGTCTAGACTCGTCAAGAATCGGTGCCTTACCCTTGGTCTGGGGTGGAATCTTTTAATGAAAACGAAGCAAAAAATAATGCATTTTAATAAGTTTATCATGTAGAATTAGATGTATGTAATGAAGGTGGACACTTATACCTTATGTGTCAACGTCTCCTTCACCTTCTTTCCCTTTGCTGTGTCCCCCTTACTTTTTGGTTGTGTGTTGCTGACCTTTACATAAAAACAAAGAAGATGGTGTGAACGTTATGCCAATGCCATTGTACAGTTCAAGTTTTTTTAAAGAAGCACCAACCTTGGCACTTTCCGTTAAAGCTCCACCCTTCTGACCCAATGCTCCTATCTATAGACCATTTGTTGATGTGTTGTCTTTTTTTGTTTGGCCTCCACCGCAGGCGTCTGCCACCCCCTAAACTGCCTCACGGACAGATTCTACAACGGAAGCATTCACCTGTTCCTGTCAAGCACACAATTAAAATTAATTAATATCGGAAACCATTAACAGTGCTCAATGATATGTATCCGGATGCCTACCTCGGTTGTGCTCCTCAAACTCCCGCCAACCACGATGTCTGCTTGCTGGAGCTGTGGGTCGATAACGCCTGCGCCTGTGTGTGTGATATCCGGGATATTGTAAACAAACGGCGCGGGAATGCCGACATCTTCTTCGACATCTTCACCTCCCGGCTGCCCAATGATTGGGGCTTCCGGTGCAATGTCAACATGTGGAGCCTGTTTACCGGCAGTTCCACTCCCCCCCGACCCATCTGACGGTTGGGTTGCAAAAGGATCCGGGCAATTGAAGCCGTCTAGGACGAAAGACGGCCTTGTTGTGCTCTTATTGATTGTCTTCTTCTTGTCATAAGCAGCCATCATTGTTTCTAATTCAACGATCCACTCTGGGCTAAATTCTTCTTCGTCATCACGTGCCTGGGTGAGTCTGGTGACTATTTCCTCATCCGCCACCGCATCCTGATCTTCCATGCCCAGCAACTTTTTCCCAATTTGGCTTCCAGCACGGAAGCACACGTCATCCAGCAAATCCTCCGGTATACGGTTGTAATCATCTAACCAAGCAGAAATAGCGCGTGCCATCTGGGTGCTTGAGGCAGCAAATTGTTTTCTAAAACTGTACGCGCCGACTCCGCCTGGTACTGCAGGCTCTCCTCTGATACTCATTTCAAGCTTTCTTACTTCTTTTTCTTCCAGCCACTTTTCCTTATCAATCCGGGCTTCCAGCCTCCCTGTTCCATACTGCCCGTGCTCTACGTCATCCCTCTGCTTCAAATCCTCGGATGTCCACCCCTTGATAGTTGGCCATGAATGAATCACCCTCCTTCGACAATGCACAACACGGTCCACGTATGCGCCCTGAAAAAATCCACATCAAATTAAGTAGAACATTATTGCACAGTACAGAGGCAAAATTAATCAAGATTTGAACAAGATAATAAGGGTAATGCAATAACTACACATATGTATTGTAAGTATAGTACAGTTTAATGTAGCAAAATGTGCATCTAATGCATATTTAAAACAACATACCACCAAGAAGTAGATTGGACCGCTAAAATTGACACTCTGGCGATTTGCCCAGCTTGGGTACGTGGCCTCGAGCACTGAAAGAACGTATCCACACCAGTTCAAGTGTCTTATTTCGTCCACATCATCTATAAAATTCAAAATCTTCGGTTTGCAGTGGCCATCAGCAGGGGTCTCTATTAACACATTTTCCACCATGAACATATATAGTTTCTTGAAGACATCTCCACCTTTCACCTTCTGCATCATCAGGTGGGAGATGTCCTTTGGGCTCATTTTAAAACGACCCTTCCCACAACGAGCAACAATCATATCATTGAACGCGAACTGGCTTTGATGTTCCGTTGGCCTTGAAATAGCAGTTCGCCCTTTAGGAAATCCCAACGTCAAGCGGACGTCTTTCTCATCTAAATCAAGGTTTACCCCTCCTGTCAGAGCGATCTGGCAGCGCGCAAGATTAAAGGAGCTGAGCACCCAATGGGCTAGGCGACCTGGAATCTCCTTCGCCTCAAAGCCCAAGACGGCCTCAAACCCAAGTTCGGCCACAGCTGCCTTTTGCTGCGGCGTTAGATTCTTCAAGCACGCCAAGAATTCGGCTGGTGTACGCCGGCAGTATAAGTAGTCATCCTTTCTTCCTTTATTCTTTTTGTCTTCAGACTCGGTTTGCGCACTACTTGTGGATGCCTCCGTTAGTCGCTTCCGGAATTTTTGTGCAATTCCAACGGGTAGTAAATCATCTACCGCATCCTCTATGTTCACTGTCAGTTGCTTAGCCCCTGTGAAGCAACAGCAAATTGCATCATGGTTTAGACACATAATTCAAGTATATAGGAAAATAATGCAGTGAAATATGAAAGTAGTGCAGAGTGTGTATGAATTAATGAATATACAAATATCATATTTGTTATCTGCCAATTTAATCCAAGAATAAACATAATGAATTCAAATGTTAAATTATTCTTGTCACATTCACAAATAATGAAGATATTATATCAAGTAATGAACAAAGAGATTTTCACTTTCCTCTTTCCCAATCTAAAACCCCACCAACAACATTCAAAATGTACTCATACAGGTAAATCAAGGATATAGGAAAATAATGCTTTGACATTTAAAAATAATGCATTGTTTATATGAATTAATGAATAAACAAATATCATCTTTGTTATATGCCAATTTAAAACAGAAATGACCATAATGCATTCATATATTAAAATAATGTAGGCACATTTGCAAAATAATGAAGAGATTTTGTCGTATAATGAACAAAAACATTTTCAATTTTCTCTTTCACAATCTAAAACCACATCAACAACATTCACAATGTACTCATATAGGAAAAATAATGCATTGACTTACTAAAATAATGCATGGACTATAGGCCTAAATGAAGGCAGATAACAAATAATGCATTGACATATTACAAAAATGCTGTGTTTATATGAATAAATGAATAGACAAATATCACATTTGTTATCTGCCAATTTACAACAGAAATGACCATAATGCATTCACATATTAAAATAATGTAGGCACATTTTAAAAATAATGAGGAGATCCTGTTTTTAATGAACAAACACATTTTCTATTTACCTAATCACAAACTAAAACTACAGCATCAACCTTAACAATGTACTCATATAGGAAAATAATGCATTAACATACTAAAATAATGCATATACTAGGTGATTAAATGAATATAAAAATATTGCATTCGTTTTCTGTCAATTGAAAACATATATGAGCAAACTGCATTCACATATTAAAATAATGTAATCACTTTGACAAATAATGCAGAGTTTATATCAAAAAATGCTCGAACAGATTTTGTATACCATTTATCATAACAGGAAAAGCAAATATCCATGTTTCACCTACTCTGCGACAATTTCAAATTCCAGTTGTATTATGCATGAAACATGTTATTTGGAAGAAAGACAAAATACACGTATAATGTGCATACCCATTACAGTAATGAACAAACAAACATAGAATGATTTTATGCACATAACTTCAACCACAATACGACTCATGGATACAGTTGACAAATTAATTCACACAATTATGAAAATAATGTGCAAATTATGGTAAACCATGTGGGATTACAAACCAAACATACAAAGCAATTAGAGTTGAAGGCGAAAAACAAAAGCTCACCATCTTGCTGGGATTGCTGCGAATTGGTGGGCCGTCCTCTTTTTGGCATTTTAAGATCTGCGCAGGAATTCAACCACCCAACAGGGAGTTAGACTGTATTAACAAATACGGCCGATTGGTGGTAATCGGGTGATTTGTGGTGTGGGTGTTGTGTTCCTATCGATTATTGGAGAAATGGTTGTTCAAACTCGAAAATTGAAGCAGTTCATTAACAATCGGAAAACCCTACCTCTTCTTAGAATGCGGTGGAGTAATGTTCGGAACAGACCAGAAGAATGCAAATCGACTGAAAAAACGCTTGAATCACCGAACACAATGTCAGCGGCGGCTAGGGTTTTGCAAGTCGGATTGGATTTGAGAACGATTATGGAGAGAGAAGGGGAGTAAATGCGGTTTTTGATGAGTGAGGAGGTAGATGGAAATCAGTGGGCGTATCCCGTAAATTCGAGCCTCCTCGTTTTCCTCAGATTTGAGAATATCAAATTACTAATTCGCCCTCATAATGCACGAAATAGGCGAAATAATGAAGTACGGAATGCTTAATTACTAATCAAATCCGGGTCGTTCATCTCGCATATCCAATGATCCAAATCAAATTGGAACTTAAATCTAATGATAGAATAGGACATTAACATGACCCTATATATATATATATATATATATATATATATATATATATATATATCATTTATTTATTTACTTGTTTATTTGGTGTAGGTATAATCGGCTCAAGTTCGTAGCCGACCCCGTTGAAGTACCCGATTTTTCTTAAAACGTAGGATGTAATAGATTTTGTTGGATGTATCGGACATTAAATTTTAAATTTTTGTGATCTTATTTATTTATTTATTTATTTAAATTTATTATATTCATATATGTGTAATATATCTACATGTTCTATCCATTTGCCTAACGTCAAACAAACAACAACGACGATCTAACGTAGTTCGGACTTAATCGCATAAAAGTCACTTATATAGGTAATCAAGCTAATAATATAGTTTATAATAATATCGGCTTAGCGGGTCGTTACAGTGGATCTCATATTTATGGAGAATCCATCCTCTCTCCTCTACTTCCTATATCTTATTTTCTTTTTTATTTTTAATCTAAATAATTGTATTAACTTTTTCAATAAAAATGTAGCATTTCACATTTTATTTTATTTTTTTCAAGTGAATTTTTCTATAGCATGAGTATTCTTCTCTGCCAAAAACATAATTTTTTAATTATTTCGATTTTATATACTACTCTACTAAGCAACTCAAAATGTCGTGAACTTTAAGTGAAAAACAATCATTAATTTTAATTCTCCAATAAGTAATGAATTGCAGTAATATTTATTATTTATGTAGGAATTATATTAAAGTATATCCTCTTTTGTATTGAGACAACAATAATTTAAACTAGTAAAAAATTTGTTTTAATGTTATCGAAAGTGCCAACATGGCAGAAACGCCGGTAATCAAACCGATGTCGTTTATTGTGTAACCTGCTTGCTTGTTGTGTCATGAGAGTGAACCTTAGCTTCAACAATAAATACATTAAATGACTTAGTGATGTTACTAGTAATCACGTCACTACATGCAGAGATGGAAATGAAAGTTCTTTGTATCCCTGCCAATGAAGACTTTATAAGCATCTCGACTTTCTAACTTAATTTCTTGAATGGCTTATTTGAATTTCTCGATATAGGTGCTCTTAACTGCCTTCCAATACGGTTTATTTAGATCATGTTCCTTGTGTGCCTTCTTCCAATTCATGTACACATGGCGTGCACAATTTCTGTGTTTAGCAAGCGGCGCTGAGGTATTGACTTCATTTGTAAGCCCCTGCGTAGTCAAACATTTAGAATAATTAATAAAAATTTTAGTTAATAACATAATGAAATCATAAATGTATACCTTCTGTTGATCACTGATAAATGTCCATCCCGCTCCATCTTCAATTTTAAGATCCTCAATGAGAAACTTTAGAAACCATGTCCAACATTACTCATTCTCTACCTCAACTATAGCCCAAGCAATTAGATATAGTTCATTGTTTCCATCTTGTCCAACGGCACTCACTAAAATTCCACCCAAGAAAGTCTTTAAAAAGCAGCCATCAAGTGCAATCAGAGGCCTGCAACTCATGTTGAAGCCTTTCACTAGCAAACTAAAGCCTATGTACAGTCCTTTGAAAACATCCCCATTACCCAAAAGCAAATCAAATCAAATCAAATCAAATCTACCCTCTTTATCAACTTTTCTTAGTTCAGCTATGTAACTCTTGAGTAAACCATAATGTTCTTCAATTGATCCTCTTAAGAGCTCTACAACAATGGCCACTCAAAGGTTTCAATTGTTTCATCGTACAATAAAGCTGCACCAAATACATTTGTTTGTTTATGATGATTTACGCCGACAAACAGGGAAATTGGTCTACCATCTCGATGTTTCCTGTATGTAGTATCGAAACAAACGACATCACCAAAATGACCAAAATCTTGTATCATTCTACCATCGGTTCAAAATATATTTTTAATCAGATATTCCACGTCCAACTGTATTGCATAGTAAAAGTGTGGATCTTTACTTATCATCCTTTGTAAATATTGTAAAACACCTCCACTATCACCTTGTTTAATCTCCAAAGTCCTCTTTGTTCTCAAAGAATTCTTCAAATCAATATGAGTGAAACAAAGATGTTGAATTCCGCCAACTTCCTTTGCCATTACATCGATAATTTTCTTTGGACGCAACCCACAACTTTGAGCCACATCAACTTAAGTTTGTTGAACATCTGACATCTGTCTAAAACATCTAAACATATAAGATTTTTTCGAATCACACAATTCATGTGATATGACCACGTATGTCGGGCATCAAGAGTCACTCCGAAGACGTGAGCCGTGGGTTGATTGGGGTCCAATGATGGCCTCCCAAGGATGATAGGAAAGAAGAACTCTGGATTTGAGGGCAAATCCTTCCAAAGAAGGATAGGATGATACGACCACAAGTTCCGAGCCTCAAGAGTCACTCGTACTCCATGAGCCTGGGGTAGATTGGGGTCCAAGAACGATGAAAAGGCCATGACAAGGAGCTAAGATGTAGCTGGGGTCTGATTCAAGCAGTTATCTGACAAATCAAATGACGTCCAAATTCTCTTCTAAGGCAACCGATGTCTTCATCTTCGAAAGAGGGTCGCGTGAGTATGTTCCACGCCTCGATCGGAGTTCAGTGGAGAGAGTTATGGCCAATTTACGAAAAGCGCGCGCTGAAGAACGGATGACTCCAGAGAGAAAGCGCGACCGGGCGTTTTGAGATGTTGAAAACGCCCGGTCGGGCGTTTTTGTCCGATTTTAAGAATTGAGGCAGAAAGTTCGCCCGGTCAGGCGATTTGCCGTGTTCTAAACGCCCGGTCGGACGTCGGCACTGTTTTGGCCAATTTTTCACTTATTTTGGGCTCTTTTCTTGGGTTTCCAACCCTAGCTATAAATACCATTTGTGAGACATTTATTTGGGGACTTTTGATGAATGTTATTATGAAGACTCCTTTGAGAGCATCTCTCATGTGAGATTTCTATCCAAATTCCTACATTGTAGGTTGCTTGTTTTATGTTCATTTGGCTAAATCAAGTATAGGTATGCATTTATGGTTGTGTAGTCATGAATGTGGAGCCAATGGAGTATTTGCTTTGGGTGAAAGTAGCCTAGGGTTGCCCACATCTTCTTGTGGGAGGTCATAGGTCCTCAAAGAGGATTCCTCCTTCTTTACACTTTCTTCTACCTTCTTTTCTCTCCATCAAAATCCATTTTGAGCCTAGTTTTTGTGGCTAGCTCAACTTATCTTTGTTTATCTTAACTAAAAAGTGAGATCAAACACTACTTTGGGTATTTCTTGGGCACATGGAAGGATTCCCTCACAAGGAACCTTATCATTTGGTATCAGAGCCTAGGTGCCTACCAAGTGTTTGATTTTAAACCTCTATGAAATTTCCTTTTCCTTATTTTTCCTTATTTCTTTTGTTTTAGTCTTTGCTTGTTTATTGGTCAATTGTTGTAGGATTGAGCTGATTTTTGGTGTGCATGAACCTTGATATATGAACTATTTTCCTGAAAAATCTCAGCCAAAAATTCTATCATTTGATAGGTCAAATTAATGTGTGATGTTGGTGCCCTGTTTTGTGCCCTAGTTTGACAGATTTGGGGAAAACGTAAAATCGAGGGTCTTCTCGAAAACCTGCTATATTGGGGATATTTTTCCTTCATTCTAAACCCTTTTAATCTTGTTATCTACCAAGTTTCATCAATTTTGGGGTTGGGTAGCCATATCAAAAAAATTCCTAAAGATCAGCCAAGTGTTACATAAATTTTCAGCTCAACTAAGTTTGTTTGTTAGCTTCCTTAGGCATTGAACCTTACTTTCACATGCTTGATTGGCTTTACTTGCTTGGTTTTATTGCCTAAGTGTATACCTTGATTGATTTGTCTTAGCACTTGCATTTAGGAAGTTGGATATTGAGAGTGAGTGAACCTAGCCCTCACTATATTGTAAGTCTTGTTCTGAGTGACATTGGTGAGTGAATTGGGGGTGGGATTATCATTTGGGAAGTGAGCTCTTACTAAAATCTCCTCTTGTTGTGTGGGTGAGTTGTGTTTTTGCTAACCACACTTGGACTAGCTCCTAGTGTATTGTTTGTTATTTGTGTAGGTACACCTTTATGGATGTTTACACTAAGGTCTGTGATTGGCAACTTAACTCATTGAGGAGTGAAAGGAGGATAGCTTGTGATAATTGGGGTCGAGGAGAGCAAGAGTTGGAATATCAAGAAAGACCTCATCAATATTATAAGTGCTATGGAGGATGTAGTCGAGAGAGGCATGGTAGAGGTGATTATGTGTCAAGGGGGCATGAAAATGTAATTGATAGAGGGATTAGAAGGGAACGAGTCTCAAGGCTTTATGAAGAGCCTCCTCATAGAAGCAAAAAGGGAGAGTTTTGTAGAATTCCGGGGCTTGAGAGGGAAATTGAAAGAGAAGTTCCATGTAGTGTACGGATTGGTCCTTTTGATCGACGTGGTGGTGGGGACATAAACCAAACATTCACCTCATTAAGTTGTAAGGGCACATCCTCTTCTTTCCATACCCCAAAGGTGCCTCATGATTTGCGTCCGGATGCCTCATCTTCATCGATTTTAATCCAAAGTGATAGAAGAGAGAACCGAGAGAGAGAAAAAATGCTTGAGAGTGAAAGTGAGTCTAAAAAGCCAAGAGAGCGTGATAAAAGACAAGAGTGTGAGGTGCAAAAGTCAAGAGAGAGTGGTTGGGGTGAGAGAAAAGAAAAATATCAAATGAGAGAAAAACCACAAGCACAAGTGAGTAAAGGGTGTTTGTTAGATTCTAAGGCCAACCTTGGGTGGGCACCAAATGAACCTTTGCCTCTTGCCCTTGGTGAGGAAAATAAGTTTTTACCCACTAACACTACTTGTATGTCTTCTTGTGTTGATGACTTTGTAGTGAGTAAAGTTGAAGACATGGAAGTGAAGTATCAAGTTGCACATAGCTTGGAAACTATGCCCCCGGAAAAGGATCAAGAGGAACGAGGGCAAGTGGATGAACTCCTTGCCCAAGGTTCAAGTGCACTATCTTTATCTACTTGTGATGATTCATTGAGTGTGATTACATTAGAAAAGTCCCTTTGTGTTGATAGATTTGTTAATGATGATTTATGTAAAAAGTGGGCTCATGAGCTTGAATCTTTGGATGTTAAATCTATTTTTGCCTCACATGTTGATTCTTTTGGGTTAAATACTAGCATTGATAGACATGACTACTCACTTGTGAAATCTACCTTGAATGTTGGAGTGACTTCCTTTCGTGCCAAGATGCCTAAGCTTTCATTTGTTGGTAACTTTGAGCTTCATGAGTATGTAGATGAGAATAGTAGGACGAAGGGAAGTGACATGGATAGTGACTTTAGAACTCGGTGTTGGCTATGTTTTCAATGCAAGGTGGTTAAACCCTTCAATGGGATTGGAGTGTTCTATGGCCGTTTTGTGAAGGATTTTTCCACTCATATGTCTCTTGTAGATTGTGTTGTGTTTAATGGCGTAAGGATACATTTTTTCTATAGTTGGGGCCTAAAGTTGTTGGAGCAATTGTGTAGAGCCTATTTTGATAAGTTTCATATGCATGGTGTTGTGTCTTGTCTCCATGTTGTGCATAGTGGTTTATGGACACGTTACTCCCTCATTTTTGATAATCTCTTGAAATTGTTGGGACAATGGAATGAAATCCATTTTGATGAACTTGGTTTGTTGGTTGATACACTTTTTTGCAAACTTGATGTGAGTTGTGATGAACCTACTTTATGTGTTGGACAAGAGTTTGTCAATTTGTGGAAGAGTATTCCTTATTTGAGCAAGAATGATGTGTTAATGATTATTGATGGTCTTCCCTTGTATGATCTTGAGTTAGAGATTTTGTGCTTAGACTTTTCTTGGTGATATTCAACTATGCACAATATGAAGACCATTTCTTGTGTCCCTTTAGCCCTAATGGGAATGCCAAATCTTTTGTAAAGATATTCAAGAATTTGGGCATAGATAGTGTAGGGATGATTGAGCCAAATAGAAACAAAGTGCTTGGGGCATGTGTGTTTTGGCATGTTAGTTGCTTTTATTGCATGTCAATCAAGCCTTTCAACGTAAGTGGGATGTTTTATGGTTCTTTTATTAAAGACTTTGTTTCTAATGGTCTTGTTTGGGATTTCATTGCAAAAGAATGTATAGGCTTATGTGCACCCACATCTAGTGCCGATATTTTGAAATTATTTGAGTATTGGCATGAAGGATATCTTGATGAGCTTGATGTATTTTGTTATGGTGATCGCTATTTGAAGTGTTCTAATATCCTTGGTCACATGTTAGCTATTGAGAATGTCTATTTGCATGAAAACCTACATTTGTCGATTGGTAAGAGGAATAGATGTTTTATATTCTTGAATGAGATTGGCTCATTTGACCATATTGATATGCATGTTAGAATCATCCACGACAAGGGACTTGAGAATGTGATGAATTGGCTTATGCTTGGTTTCTATTATGCATCAATTAACCCAATCAATGGAGTGGTAATAATTTATGGAAACCTTGCTAAAGACTTTTCTTCATATGGTTGTGCTTTGGACATGAAAGAATTCATGAATTTATGTTCTCATACTTCTTGTTACATGGTCTTGAATTTGATGAAGCATGAATATGTTAGTTTGCCGTTTGGTTTTGTGCATGATCATACCCCCCCTATTGGTGTTATACCATATTTTGGATGTTGTGGTGGTCTTAATCCCTTTTATCGTACCATGATACTTGATTGGTTCATGTTCACTCTTGTAGGTACGCGCGGACGGGATTTGAGGACAAATCCTTTTCAAGGAGAGGAGGATGATATGACCACGTATGTCGGGCATCAAGAGTCACTCCGAAGACGTGAGCCGTGGGTTGATTGGGGTCCAATGATGGCCTCCCAAGGATGATAGGAAAGAAGAACTCTCGGATTTGAGGACAAATCCTTCCAAAGAAGGATAGGATGATACGACCACAAGTTCCGAGCCTCAAGAGTCACTCGTACTCCATGAGCCTGGGGTAGATTGGGGTCCAAGAACGATGAAAAGGCCATGACAAGGAGCTAAGATGTAGCTGGGGTCTGATTCAAGCAGTTATCTGACAAATCAAATGACGTCCAAATTCTCTTCTAAGGCAACCGATGTCTTCATCTTCGAAAGAGGGTCGCGTGAGTATGTTCCACGCCTCGATCGAAGTTCAGTGGAGAGAGTTATGGCAAATTTACGAAAAGCGCACGCTGAAGAGCGGATGACTCCAGAGAGAAAGCGCGATCGGGCGTTTTGAGATGTTGAAAACGCCCGGTCGGGCGTTTTTGTCCGATTTTAAGAATTGAGGCAGAAAGTTCGCCCGGTCGGGCGATTTGCCGTGTTCTAAATGCCCGGTCGGGCGTCGGCACTGTTTTGGCCAATTTTTCACTTATTTTGGGCTCTTTTCTTGGGTTTCCAACCCTAGCTATAAATACCATTTGTGAGACATTTATTTGGGGACTTTTGATGAATGTTATTATGAAGACTCCTTTGAGAGCATCTCCCATGTGAGATTTCTATCCAAATTCCTACATTGTAGGTTGCTTGTTTTATGTTCATTTGGCTAAATCAAGTATAGGTATGCATTTATGGTTGTGTAGTCATGAATGTGGAGACAATGGAGTATTTGCTTTGGGTGAAAGTAGCCTAGGGTTGCCCACATCTTCTTGTGGGAGGTCATAGGTCCTCAAAGAGGATTCCTCCTTCTTTACACTTTCTTCTCACCTTCTTTTCTCTCCATCAAAATCCATTTTGAGCCTAGTTTTTGTGGCTAGCTCAACTTATCTTGTTTATCTTAACTAAAAAGTGAGATCAAACACTACTTTGGGTATTTCTTGGGCACATGGAAGGATTCCCTCACAAGGAACCTTATCATCATGATTGTGCTCTTCAACAAACTTCACAATTCAAAACTTTCCTCCATATCTACAATTAATTATCATCATAGCCTTATACCCGCACCTTATTTCTGGACTCAGATTTTTTGTTGTAACACCTCTATTATTTGTTGCTCTAAAACCTTCTCTACACCAACATAAACTAATGTCAAGGATGTTACCTGTAATTGGATCTTTATGAACAGTCTTTTTTCATGTTCCGAAACCTGTTGCCTTAGCATATTTCATATAGACATCATATGCTTTAACTTCTGTTTCGAACTCCATTCCTATCTTAGGAATAATGCCTTGTGATATGGTCTCATCCATACCTACAAATGATGTGAGCAAGGAAGATACTTATTTTTTTTAAAATATAGATATCAAACTGCAACAGTAAAAATACTCTTCTACCTCTCGTTTAATTTATTTTCAGTATATAATCTCCTTTTGTGCATCTGCTTTCAATGTATAATCTTCTTTTTGCATTTAAATAAATCTAAATTTTATATGCATGGAACTAAAGATCATTTAATTAAAACGAATTCAAAAGCTTCGTGTGTTTCATCAAAAATTGAATAATAATAAAATATCATATGCATGGAACTAATAAAAATTATTTAACTAAAACAAATGTGCATCTGCTTTCAATATATAATCTTCTTTTTGCATTTAAATAAATCTAAATTTTATATGCATGGAACTAAAGATCATTTAATTAAAACGAATTCAAAAGCTTCATGTGTTTCATAAAAAATTGAATAATAATATAATATCATATGCATGGAACTAATAAAGATTATTTAACTAAAACAAATTCAAAACTTCATATTACAAATTAGATAATATAATGATTTATACATTGAAATAACTTTAATTCTAATTAACTTACCTATGCACTTAAAGTGATGTCCTTGGAAATCCATGGAGTTAGAGAATCAAATTGAAGCAATTTTGATGTTTAGATGTGCAGTAAAGTTTAAAAGTTTTAGGTGTTTGGTTTTTAGAGGTGAATGATAAATAAATGACTTTAGGGTTTAATATTAAAGGTATTTTTTTATTTTCTTTTTATTTCTATTCTCTACATGGAAATATTGTATTGGTAAAGTAGAACATATATTAGTATTTAATGGAAACTTTAATCCTTAATTTTATATTTTAAAGAATATACACATGGCACTACTATTATATTGGTGGGGTAGCAAATGGTGTATAAGGTGGGGGAGGTGTATAGGAGAAGAGCTATTATAAGAGAGAGTATTAGGCGATGTATTATAATATTTATTAGGTGATCCCTTCTATTTAATGGTTGTTTTACACATTTAAATGTATAACAAATAAAACAAGTCAAAGTCTTTTGTTTAAGTAGACTGGTTGTGCCAATATTTATTTTTCGTAAAAGAAGTTTTGTAGACAAATAGGTATGCTCCTCCCCTTGCTAGTCAAATAGCCCCATTTGTGCACGACATGTGTTTTATTTGAAATTGGTAAAGTAAGAGAGAAGGAGAAAAAAATGGTAAAGTAAGAGAGGCTGGGATGATAGAAGGGATCACCTTATCATTTTATGGACGATTATGACAAAAAGAATTTATTTTATTCCTTAGAAAATAAACGAAGAGTTTTTACAAAATTCAAGCACTTAAAAAATACTTTATAGTACACAAAATAATATCAAAGGAAATACAAGAAAATTATTTATGGATGGGAGAAAATATTAATTATGTGTAGTGTAAGAGCATTTACTTAAACAAATAAATTGAACTCTGAATTGCAATTTACATACCCTTACTATTTATTATTCAACTTATACTTATATCTCAATAAACTCTTTCTCCTTCATCCTTACATCCTTAAATGAATGATGAATCCTACTAATTTGTTCTTATTAAAAGTATGAAATATTTTAAAAATATAAAATGTGATATGAAGGGTAGTAATATTATAAAAAAATGTTGCATTGTAGTTATTTAAAGGGCAAATTACCTCTAAAGTCATGAACTTTCACAATAGTTTGGTTTTTCCCGTGAACTTTAAATGTTGCATGAAAAGTCATGAACTTTACCCCCGCGTGCCAATTTCTTGAGTCGGTATTCCAGCTAAGCAGTGTGGTTTTTCCCGTGAACTTTAAATGTTACATGAAAAGTCATGAACTTTACCCCCGTATGCCGATTTCCCGAGTTGGGTATTCCGGCTAAGCAGTTGCTGATGTTTGTATTTATGCTAACATGGAAGATGATTTGGAAGCTGATGATTTGGAAGATGAGTGTGTTTACTCCCATTCCGGTCACTCTTCGTCCACTTCATTTACCTTAACCCTAATTTAAAAGAAAAAAGATATCCTCCTTCCTCACTCCAGCAACGTCACTGCCACCTCCAGCGCCACCGCCTGTCGCCTCTCCCGCGCACCACCTACTCTTCCCCTTCTTTTCTTTCTCTTTCTTCTTTCTCCCTCTTCTTTAATTCCTCTCTCTTTCCCCCTCATCTATCTTTCCCACTGTCGGCCTCTTTGCGTCGTCGCCACCGCTGCTGTGGGAGCGGCAACGATCCGTCGCCCTCCGTCCCTTCCTCTCGCTGGCTCAGCCCCCATCATCACCATCCACCGCCAACCGCTCCTCCCTCTCCTCCAGAGAGCACCTCCGCGTCTCTCTCTCCCCCTCTCTTTACCTCTCACTCCAAATTTTCAAAGGCAAGATCCCCAATTCATCTCCCCTTCCAATTCATGTCGCAAATTGCCTAACCTCAGAAAGGATGTGAAATTGTGGCTGTTCGGACAACTTCTGGTCGGACAACTCGTGGCAGCCGGAGCAACAACACATACGGCGGATAATTACTATTTCCTATAGTTTTCCCTAAACAATAAGATCAAAAAGAATACGAAGAAAATTTCAAGAAGATGAAGATCACGAAGACGAAATAAAGTTTCAAACACGAAAGAGGATGCAAGACAAGAAGATTTGTTAGAGGATGTATCCATGCAACAACGAGAGATCGTACTTGCGATTTAAATTAGTATAGCCAAATCTTGCGTAACCTAGAAAGTGGCAACACGATGGAGATGATCTTCATACCCTGCTAAGGAGCACTGGGATGATAACAATGTTCTACGAGGATGGTCATTATGACATCAAGGAATATTATGAAGATACAATTTTCAACTATAGTTGTTAATTAGACAATATGCGGAAGGTGTTTGGAAATTGGAAGACAAGATGATGGAGAAATTCTATATCCGAAGGACGTAAGCAAATTTCAGGACGAAATTTTTGTTAAGTTCCGTAGATTGTAACGTCCGCCTTTTTCCTTTCATTTTGGGGTATATTTTTTTTTCAATATCTCCATCTTCCCTAAATTTCTCCAACCACCAAATCCATCAATATCTATCAATTTTGCCTATAAATATCCAACATTCATGATATATGCAGTTAGTGGAATTCATTATATATGTATAAAAATCAGTCCGCGTTCCTTTTTCGATCAGCGATGGAGTCTCGCGGCGGAGTGATTTTGGGTGGAGCAAGGCAGCGGCGTGAGTGGATACCGACACCGGCACTGAAGCCACCATGATTTCGACGGAGACTGAAGGAGGAGATGAGGGGGACGATAGTGCAGGCATCGGGTGCGAACTGCAGCATTGCACCGAGCAGCAGCAGCGATGCGACATCGACTGCACCGTGACAGCAGCGGCGCTGCATTTTGATCGAGGGAAATGCAACCTTACCTTCAATCGAGAGAGAGAAAGAGACGAGCGTGGAGGCAGCAGCGACGGAGAGACCAGGCGGGGAGCAACACCAACAACAACGGGCAACAAAGGCTGATCGTGACAATGATGGAATCACAGCTGTAACACGATGACTGGGAGCGACCCCAGCACTGGCGCCGCGAAGCGAAGGCAACGGCGAGTTAGAGAGAGAAGTGATGAATTTGAGAGGAGTATTTCAATTCCATTATGGAATTTCACGTAAGGTGATAAAGATTAAGGCCTTGTTTTATTTAATGTTTTGGCCAAAGGAATTAATTTAAATTTGTAGGCCTATTGTTTTGATAAAGGAGATGGCTTGGAGTTAATTTGGTTTGGGCCAAATTAATTGAATGGAAGATTGGGTCGAAGTGGGTGACTTTATGCACGCTTTTCGAGAACGGAACAAAAAAAACAAGTTAAGGCTTTAAACGAACGAGGTGGGCTTTCGAACTAAAGTGTTTTTAAGAGATTTCGTTTTAATATATCGGTTTGAGCATCATGTTATGTGTGATTGATTTATTATATTTATTCTATGATGAGGCGAGATATGTGATCAAAGTGAAAGTATTGTTACGCATGTTATGTGGTGCTATGTGTTGATTATTGAGTGATATTATAAATTGCTTGGCTTTGTTGATGTGATGTGAATTGATGCTCGACCTTGATAGAAAAGTGATTTGTGTTTCAAATACGTTTTTAAGGAAAATAAAGTTTGCAAAGGGAATGTCATGTCATGTTTTTGTTTTGAGAAATGCCTATCTGTTTGTTTAGCAAGGGAGTTGTCCCTACTAGACCTATTGAAATCGAATTCGGGTCTGAAAAGGGAGTGAGTCCCTACTCAGGCTAGTGTACACCAATGGGGATCGTGAGCCGTCTTTTAGGTCGGCCGGTCTAGTGATTGAGTTTGCGGCCACATTCTCGTTTCACATTTGTTGATGTTGATGAGATTGATGTTGATGATTGCTTAGTGGGGAGTGAGTCCCTACTATGAGTTTAATTGAATTCAGGGTGCGTCCCTACTTGGACTAGTGTACACAATGAGGACCGTGAGTCATCGAACGGGTTGGCCGGTTTTCGTGCTCGTGGAAAGTGGCCCCCTTACACGGCACCCTAAAGAACAGATATGACAGTTTCTTAAATAATTCAAGGAGAAATAGTTGTGTTTTGAAATGATGAGAAAAAATGATTTGAGGATGAGTTGAAAGTTTGTGTTTGAGTTATTTTTAGTGTCTCAGGCCTTTTCAAGTTAAAACCCCGAGGTCACTCAATGGTGGCATGATAAAACTGTTTTTATAAAATTATTTTGGCATTTGTCCACTGAGTGCATCAAGTACTCAGCCCTGTATTTCATTTTTAAAAATGTGCAGGTTGAGCGTGACGGGTGCGGTGGGTGTTGAGTAAGACCGTTGAAGAAATTTAAGTGTTTAGAATGTGTCATGTCTTCACACGTGGCATATTCCTTCTCTCAAATGCTTCTGCTGAGTAGTTGTCATTCTTTTAAGTTCTTGTATCGCTAAGATACTATTCATTTTTGAGTTGTTGATTGTTGAGATACTCTGATTGTATTCCCACTTGTTAGAGTTTAGTATACTGAAACCATCTTTTGAATGCTTGTATATGTAATAACTCTTTTATCCATTTGTTACCATTTTATGAGAATGAATATTTTGTTACAATGTATTTTGCTTATGTATTGCTTATGTATTTATGAGATGTTGAAATGCGTTTTGCATTTAAATACATAGTTAAGCAAAATGAGTCTAAGTCTTTTGCATAGTAGACGAGTTGTGAGCAGCGTTCACAGTAGGTAACTTGTCGGTTCTTGCAGAAGGAAAATTGTTTCACAACCTAGATAGGCTTTGACTACCTATCGTGAAAGGTTGCGACGTCAGTCCGAAAGTTTCCTTACCTAAGGAAATGAACGACGTCGGTGTGGTATAGCACTGAAAGGATCAAACAGTGAGATAAGTCTTTCTTGGCTATTTACTGAAAGACGTGGTCTCGGTGATTGGCGTTTCTTAATCATTGTTGACATAACATTGAGCATACGATATTAATTAAAAACTACTTTGACTTATCAAATGGTGGGGGAATTTCATTGCCCAAGAATCCTGATAGATTGGGTAATGATCATTAATGTCTAAGTGATGCTAGTATTGTTATTGCAATGAATCGTGTGCTGGGAGAGACCAGTATGATAATATCCTCAAGAGGTGTTTAGAGAAAGGTTTTATTATTCAGAAAACTGGCCAGTTGGAATTTCTTCCACGAATAATAAATAATGTTTCTAAACTAGACCACTCTTGGAAAAAGAAATTAATTAGTAATAGTTAGATAGCAGACTTGATATTAATTAATGGATATTTATATCTTTAACACGAGAAATGATTTAATTAGAGAGGAAGTCCCGGAATACTCGTAATTTCGGTTTGGACGGGCAGTCAATATTATATCTATAGTGGATGATAATAATACTTAAGTTTGAGCTTGAATTAAATTACTTTTAATTTAATTAGTGAAAGCCTGAACTGTGGCCCAATTCAATCCTCCACAGATCCCTGGTTTGGCCCAAAAATAATTAACTTAATATAAAAGGGATAAGAAGAGAAGACAAATTAATTAATACTACCGTAAAAATTCGATCTCTACAATCTGTAGAGAGAAAATTATCGTTTTTTAGGGTTCTTCTTCCGTAGAGATTTCTGTCTACAATTCTTCTCCTGCTTTTGAGGATTTGACAAGCTCTGCCCACACAAAAGTCAAATTCGAGTTAAAAGGGAACAGATCAGAAGATCCGTGGTTAAGATAAATTGAAGAAGGTGATTGAATTCAACTCTTGAATTCGTACGGTATGTTGTATTTAATTGCATATATTCAGTACAGTCTGTGATTATATGCTTGTTATAAACATGTTTCTAGTATACAACCAGATAAAAGCATGTTTAGATGTAAATCTTTCAATAAAACTAAATAGATTTACGCGGCAAAACCAACAATTGGTATCAGAGCCTGTTTTTAGGCTCTGATTGTTTGATTTACTACGTGCTTTTGATCATATGATAACATGTTTAATGTTTTCGATGCATGTTTTAGTGTTTAAACAATTCTTATTGAATGATGAACTGTATATCTAAAACTTTCGAAAAGAAATTTGATTGTGCCCTTGGGTGAGACAATCAGTTTTTGCATTAATCAGTTTTCACGCAACAAATTTTCAAATATGAAAATTAGTAAAAGGGGCTACTGGCCGTTCATGGCTGAGAGCAGCTAATGTTAGGAAAGTTCAATGCGAGCTGCCGCTTGTAAGCCGAGGGTAGCTCCAGATCACACATGTTTAGTTGACGGCAAGCGGGTGCCGATGGTCGACAAGTTTCGACCATGTTACAGGTTGGCTGGTCGACGAGGAGGCTGGATCAGTGGGAGCCGAAGGGCCCTGCTGGCTGTTCTTAACTCCAAGAGCAGCGCAGTCGACTCCTGTGATCTGAAACTGACGGAGACAAGCTGGTTAAATTTTTTTAACCGAGAGCAGCGCGTTGCAGCATATACGAGCACATAGCAGAATCGAATGGTGGCTGGTGTTGCTGACCGAGTATTCTCGGGCGAGAGCAGCGCCAAGGCTACCTGATCGACGATGCGGTGCATGGTCGGAGGGAACGTACTGCTGGACGTGTTTTACACGACCAAGAGCTATGCACCAGATCTGGACTAGAGGTGCATCAGCGATTTCCGAAAATTGCGGCTGACAGAGGCAACCGCTGGTTGTGTTGGCTTAGAGTGGTGCCCGATAAAATCTGCTAAATGAAACAAATTACTTGAATTGTGTGACTGATTCAATTTTGAATTACGTAATTCTGGTTATGAACTGATCGCGTTATTCTTGGAAATTGACTTCGTGTTTTGTGAAACTGATTCTTCATATACGTGTTTTGTCAAATAATGCATTTTGTCATATTTGATTTATTACGTGAATTACAGAATCATGTGTTAACTGATGGGTTGTTTCTTTCACGTTTTTTTTAACGTTAATTGTGGAATAATGGGTTGACTAATGAGATTCCATATCTCATTTTAAATTAGTGATATGTTCATGTGTTACGTAAACTAATCTGTGAACTAATTAATATACAAATACGATTGTTTCTTGCGTAGACAATGATTGAGACAAAAATTAATTTTAAAAATTTTGGATTCCTATCCAAAATTAAAATTAATATATGGAATATCATTAAATTAATTTATTAAGATTTACATGTGTTTGAATTATTAATATATATCTTATGGATTTTGATAGATTTTTTCTATCTAAATATATCCTAGTTAGAATAGATTTGGTTGTTCAAATAAATCCTATAAATCTAGTATTTCATATTTTATGGGAGAAATAAATTAGAATTTAATGTAGATTATGTCCATAACATATATACTTATCATGATATAGTTAGGTTTGAATTATAATCATTATCTATAAGATATTGATAAATTTTATTTATCTAGAATATATCTTAAGATGATTTGGATGAGTATTTTTCGACTAAATCCTATTATATCTAGATTTCCTAAAACTAATGGAAAAGGATAAGTATTATAATTAATATTATTATTAATTATTAATGAATCAAATTATTTATATCTTTGTTTAATTTCATGGATTTAATAGAATTACCTATTAATTTGAAATTAATATAAGTGATCTTTCTGCCTAATTCATTTAAGTGATAATTAAAAGAAAAACCATACCTTAAAATAACTAAGCGATAATTACGATCTCTGTCGTATATGGTCTCCAAAGAATTAGTCTATGTATGAAGCAGTTTCTAATATTAAAGCGACTCACCTTAGTGGGAGCCTTAATCCTAAGAAATAGCAAGTTCATTGGTTAGACTTCTCAAAATAAAGTTCAATTTTATCTAGACGTGATTTCCAATATTATCGCGACCCACCTTAGTGGGAGCTTTAATCCTAAGAAATTGCAGAGTTCAGAAGATTAAATTAACTTGTGAGATAACTGTAGAATTTTTTTGTGGCGTGCGACCTTCCCTAGAAGGAGTATCAATACGGAAACGAAATTCTTGAATATTCAATGGTACAAGCTTAGGCAACGTTTGGCGGCCATGCCACCTTAGTGGTCTCTGGACTATTCGTCGATGTTGTGACCAGAATTTTGTTAAATATGAATCTTTTACTTGACCTACCTAGAGGCATACTTAATTCTATTTAACTGTTGTGAGAATCTAAACCGTATTAATGGTTTTTACTCTTCAGAATCTTACATAGTTTGTAACAATAAGCTATTCATTTTCTCAGCTAAATCCAAATCAAGATGTCGTTCAATCCTCTTTCCGCTATTCTTAAAGAACACAAACTCGAAGGTCATAACTATATCGTATGGAAACAAAACTTGGATATCGTTCTCACTGCCAAAGAGTACAAATATGTGCTCACTACGGAATGTCCACCCGAACCTGCTACAAATGCTTCTGCAGCAGTGAAAGAAACATATAGAAAGTGGCGTAAAGCCAATGAGATGGCGAAGTGCTACATGTTGGCTTCTATGTCAACAATACTTCAACATCAGCATCAAGGCATGAACACTGCTACTGGGATTATGAACAATCTTAATAACCTTTTTGGTACTCAGAATCGAGCGGCTAAATCTTTAGCCTTTCGGAGCATCATGACTAAGGTTATGAAGGAGGGCACATCTGTGAGGGACCATGTCCTCGAGATGATAAGCCACCTCAATCAAATTGAGGTTTTGGGAGGGATCATTGATCCCGAGTCCCAAGTAACTATAATCCTTCAGAGTTTGCCAGCTAGCTATCAGCAGTTCAAGCTCAATTTCGAGATGAACAAGAGGGATTACACCCTAGCTGAACTGTTGACTGAGTTGCAGTCAGCGGAGGATCTTATGGTCCAGACAAAGGCTGCTATGATGAGTTCTAGGTCGTCTTCCTCAGGCTTTAAGCCTGGTAAGGGGAAGAAGAAAGCCCAGAATGTTGTAGCACCAAAGATAGCTAAGGGCAAAAACAAACGGGTGAACACGAACAAGAAGCAAAAGGGCAAGTGTTTCAAATGCGTCGAAAAGGGGCATTGGAAGCTGCATTGTCCTAAAAAGAGCAATTGCTCAGGTATGCACCAAGCTTTCGTTGTAGAATCATGTTTAGCAGTTGTATCTACTCAGCAGTGGGTGGTTGATACTGGAGCTACTGATCATGTTTGCTTTGATCCTGATTTAATGCAGGTAACAAGGCAGTTGAATGAAACAGAGATCGAGATCCAGTTGGGCGATGCTACGAGAGTGGCAGCCGTTGCATTGAGAGACGTTTATTTACGTTTTTCTAGTGATAGAGTTTTAGTGTTGAATAATGTTTTGTTGATACCTTCGTTTAGAAGAAAGTTAATATCAGTTTCTAAACTTGTTTCTGATGGATATTCGATTTCATTTGATGATTCATGCATTATCAAGAAATGTGGTTCTTATATCTGGCGTGGTATCATGGAAAACAACCTTTACACTATGATGTCTACACAATATATACAACATAAAACTGAATTTAACTCAACATCGAAAGTTTCTCGAAAAAGAAAATCTCCTTCTGTTTCAATGAACGAAGCGTACTTATGGCACCTTAGACTTGGTCATAATAACCCTACTAGGATTCAAGCGTTGGTAGACCAAGGTCTACTTAAGGATCTAGAAATAGAACCTTATACAACTTGTGAATCATGTTTGGAAGGCAAGATGACTAAGAGACCATTTAAGGTCAAGGGTAATAGGGCTAAGGAAGTACTTGAGCTGGTTCATTCTGATGTGTATGGTCCAATGACTACTCAAGCTAGAGGCGGCTTTCCGTATTTCATCACCTTCATTGATGACTACTCAAAAGTTGGATATGTCTATTTGATGCGTCACAAGTCAGAATCTTTTGAAAAGTTTAAAGAATTCAGGGCACTTGTGGAGACGCGACATGGTAAGACAATCAAGGCTCTACGGTCTGACCGTTGAGGCGAGTACCTTAGTAGTGAGTTCTTGGAATACTTATCAGAGGCGGGAATTGAATCCCAATTGACTGCGCCTGGCACACCCCAGTAGAACGGCGTAGCTGAACGAAGGAATAGAACCCTCTTAGAAATGGTTCGATCGATAATGAGTTATGCTAAGTTACCTATTTCATTCTGGGAACAACTTACCATCCAAATCAGTACCTACAACACCACATGAGTTGTGGACTGGACGAAAATCTAGTCTAAGACATCTCAGAGTGTGACGTTGTCCAGCACACGTGTTGGAGAAAGATCCAACGAAGTTGGAGTCTCGTACTGAGGTATGCTTGTTTGTAGGGTATCCTAGTGGAACGAAAGGCTATGAATTCTATAGTCTACGAGATAAGAAGGTATTTGTTAGCACAAATGTTAAGTTCTTAGAAGAAGACTACGTGATGAATCATAAGCCCAACACTGAAGTAGCTCTTGAGGAACTAAGAGATACTTCAGTTTCCACAAGCAAAGAACCAATAACACAAGTACAATCAATACCTGAGATATCAACTTCTGTACCACAAATTGTAGAGCCTCGTCGTAGTGGGAGGGTTCCTCATGAACCAGAAAGGTACATTGGTTTGGGTGAGTCATCTGACTTGGACCCAGACAGCAATATATCAAACCCATGGAACTTTAAAGAGGCGATGGCAGATTCGGATAGTCATTCTTGGAAAGAAGGAATGGATTCTGAACTACAGTCAATGATAGACAAAGACGTTTATGATTTATTTGTCCTACCTGAAGGTTGTACTGCCATTGGGAGCAAATGGATTTACAAACGCAAACGAGGACCTGACGGACGAGTTAAAGTCTTCAAAGCAAGACTAGTAGCTACGGGTTATACCCAAAGAGAAGGTATCGATTATGATGAGACCTTTTCGCCAGTACCTATGCTCAAGTCAATCTGAATTCTTTTGTCTATCGTAGCCTACATAGATTGGGAGGTATGGCAGATGGACGTCAAGACAACTTTCCTAAATGGAAGTCTTGAGGAGACCATCTACATGGAACAACCTGAGGGATATGTAGTCAAGGGCAAAGAACACATGATGTGGAAGCTTAAGAATGCCATTTATGGCCTCAAGCAAGCATCCCGATTATGGAATATGTGTTTTGACCAAACTGTTAAGTCTTTTGGCTTCGAGCAATGCCCAGATGAGAGCTGCGTGTACAAGAAAGTTGAAGGTAAGAATGTAGTGTATATAGTACTCTACGTAGATGACATACTGTTGATTGGAAACAATAAGAAAATGTTGTCAGACGTGAGAGATTGACTATCAAGTCAATTTGAGATGAAGGATATGGGAGAAGCTGGACACAACCTAAGCATTAAAGTTCTTAGGAACCGCCAGAAAAGGATGTTGTGCCTATCTCAAGAATCTTACATCGATACGATAGTTAAACGTTTTAGTGTGCAAGATTCCAAGAAAGGTTTTCTACCTTTTAGCCGTGGAATCACCCTGTCTCAGGATATGTGTCGCAAAACACCTATTGAGATAGAAGCTATGAGAAGGATCCCTTATGCATTAGCTGTTGGGAGTCTCATGTATGCTATGTTATGCATAAGGCCTGATATTTGCTTTGTCGTTGGCATGGTAGCAAGGTATCAGTCAAACCCTGGTCAAGGACACTGGATTGCGGTAAAGAAAATACTCAAGTATCTGAGAAGAACTAAGGAGCGTTCTCTAGTTTACCAGGCATCCGAGATATATCCTTTGGGTTACACTGATTCAGACTTTCAGTCTGATCGAGATTCGAGAAAATCAACCTCTGGATGTGTGTTTACTTTAGGAGGTGGAGCCGTAGTTTGGAAGAGTGTGAAGCAAAAATGCATCGCAGACTCTACCATGGAAGATGAATATGTGGCAGCATCAGAAGCCGCAAAGGAAGCAGTATGGTTCAGAAACTTTCTTATTGATTTGAATGTGATTCCGAGTATGCCCAAGAGCATCACTGTTTATTGTGATAATTCTAGTGCTGTGACAAACTCAAGGGAACCACGAGCCCACAAGGCAAGCAAACACATAGAAAGGAAATATCACATCATTCGTGATATAGTGCGGAGAGGAGACATTGAAGTGGTCAAGATCCATTCACAAAGGCACTTCCAGCCAGGACGTTTGAACGTCACGTGAAAGGATTAGGTGTTCGATTGACCTAGACCCGCTTTCAGTATAAGTGGGATGATTTTTTGCAATTTTGGTATACTCGAAAGCTGTTTTGAGTATAAGTGGGAGATTGTTAGAGTTTAGTATACTGAAAGCATCATTCGAATGCTTGTATATGTAATAACTCTTTTATCCATTTGTCACCATTTTATGAGAATGAATATTTTGTTACAATATATTTTGCTTATGTATTGCTTATGTATTTATGAGATGTTGAAATGTGTTTTCCATTTAAATACATAGTTTAAGCAAAATGAGTCTAAGTCTTCTGCATAGTAGACGAGTTGTGAGCAGCGTTCATGGTAGGTAACTTGTCGGTTCTTACAGAAAGAAAATTGTTTCACAACCTAGATAGGCTTTGACTACCTATCGTGAAAGGTTGCGACGTCAGTCTGAAAGTTTCCTTACTGGCGGGCTCGGAAACGCGCGAATTAAGATTGGATCAAGTTATATGGAGGATAACTGAATCAGTTGGACCAGTTAGCAAATTATCGTTGCCACTTAATCGAATCAATCCTCAAACCGAAACGCGCCAAAGATAATATTTATAACTCCCGATTTCGCACTACTTTAACAGTAAAACGGCAAGTTCAGGGTCGATCCCACAGAGAAGTTGGTGTGTCGAGTATGTGAGTAGAGAATAGGGGGTTGGCTGCTGCCACGCTTTAACTTGGGAGTTTTAACTACGGTTTTTATCTAGGCAGAATTTAAACTAGCTAGCTTGATCTACGGAAATTTAAACACTGGGTCAAGTAAATTGCAGGTAATAACAGAAAAGTAAATGCGCGATTTTAAAGAGAGAATAACTTCGATTAAACTAAGATACGATTACAGCGTGAAAATAAACTAAGCTAACACTTCGAAAATAATGAAAGCGGTAAACTAAGAAGAATCTCAGCGGGAAACTTAAGTTACGCCGACAGAAATGGTTATTCTGCAGCGCTCCCTTCGGTCGCCCTTTTAACTACGCTATCTAAGCTAAACTAGAGATCTGAACTAAACTAAGCTAAGAGAGCAGAACTAAGCTAAACTAAGCTAGAGAGCTGAACTAAGCTAAACTAGGCGGAAAGTAAAGTCTCGGATGCTTTCTTTGTGGTGGCGCAGCCTCTATTTATAAGCTCGATTCGGCCTCCAGCTGGATAACGATCTTGACAGGGAATATTCACTCATGCAGAGGATGAGCGGCTCATTGATTGCTACGTGCTCTTTCTTCTAGAATAACGATGCTTTTGGATAACAAATTTCTGATCGGTTCCTCCTGGCGTCTTCACAAGCTGGCACGTGTCCCCTTCTAGAATGTCGTCCTGGGTAACAGAATGGTGAGCCACATCCAGCTCATTTCCTCACGTTTTCCTTCTAGAAACCAACGGTCTCCACTTTAACTGCTTGACCTCGCCCCTTGATCAACTCCCCCCGATTTTTGGCCTTTTTCGCCTTTTGTACGTGCTTGATCAGTTTGGCCTTGCTGCCTTGGACAAGTAGCATTTCTGCACATTTTAACACTTGTTTGCGCGATAAACCGATCAAGTAGTATATGTTTTACCCCCAAAACCGATGCATGAAATGAGCCTTATCACTTACCTAAGGAAATGAACGACGTCGGTATGGTATAGCACTGAAAGGATCAAACAGTGAGATAAGTCTGATAAGGCTAATTTCATGCATAGGTCTAGGGGATAAATTCGTGGATTTACTGGGTCTAACACACGTTTTAAGCCAGGTGTGTAGAAGAATTTCGCCAGGTCCAGGAAAAGAAGAGGACAATCACATGTCCGAGGAAACTGGCGAAAAAGTGAGCATTGTGGAAGAAAATTGCAAGACGGAGGAAATCTCGGAGCTGAAGGGTAGAATGGAGATTTCTACGAAAGCTTCTAGAAGATTATGTCCGCACCTATATAAGGAAAGAAACATGCATTCTAGAGGGACCTTCTCGGTGGAGTCCTCGTTACGGATTGTTGCTAGGAGCTCACTTTTCTGTTACACACTTGGGTTCTCTTTGGGAAATTCGGGGGTTCACGGCTGGGTTCGCTTTCTGTTTACTTTAGTTCTATTTGGGTGTAACACCGTCCTGTCGAGGGCGAAGAAACAATTTCCAGTTTATTTCTCGTATTTTGTGGATTTCACCGAGCTTCGTTGTTCGGAGCTCGGCTCTCTGTTTTTACCGAATATTTTTGTGTTTAATGCAAGTTTAATTTTGTATTATGTCATTGATGTTGATTTCTGATTTCACTCCTGTGATTTTCTGGAGTTTGAGTTAGTTTACTTGTGTTGGTTACGTTTCGCAATTGCTCACTGAATCTGTGCAGAGTAATGGCTGGATCGGGTTGATCAGAGTTTGTTGGTGGTTGAATCGGAGGTTTGAATTCGGTGTTGTAGCTGAGTTGATTGGAATCGTTTGAATTCGATGTTGATCGGAGTAGATCTGTTAGATCGGAAGATATGGAGTTGATTGAGGTTTTTGTTTGGTTCGGATCGCTTGGATCCGGAGTGGATTAAGCATCCGACGTGAATCTGAGCAGAGTTGGTTTAAATTTATGCCTATCCTTCGTGTTTTCATTTCATTCCGTCTAGTATATGTAGATCTGTGTTATTTCCGGTTTTATGTAAGTTTCCGACGACCCAACTTTTATATTATGTTCGAGTCTAGGTACGTGGTCTGTTTTCTTCATCTGCATTTTTGATTCAGTTAAAATAAATGCATGTCGTTGTTAGTTAGAGTTTCAGTTTGTTATTTGCAACCTTTCTGCCGTACTTGCCAATTCTGGAATTATGGTCCCCACTGTTATATACTTCCTGTCTGGTTCAATTAGGTAGCCGTTTACACGGTCTAGGAAGGGAATTTAATATCCCGTAGTCTTGATGATGTTTGATCTCAACATGTTTACAGTTTCCTAGGTCTAGTGGTTACATTTCTTGCCTAGGTCTAGTCGTAGTTAAACCTCAACCCAGTTTGCGTGGCAGCCGCCGCCCTTGTCCAAAGTTTCTAAATGCTTTCTTACGTGTCCATCTTCCTGGGATCGACCCCTGCTTCTCTATACTAATCCATAGTATTCAGGTTGAGGGATCTTTGAAGGGGAGTTTAGTGTGCCCAACGACAGAGCATTCCGAGTTCTCTTGAGTTCCTAGACCAAGTGATCTAGTGGATTCATAGGACTTGGCATCTCGACCTAGCTTAACACCAGAAGCACGCACGAGCACTTTTGCTATTCTCCTCACACACCTAAGGAAATGAACGACGTCGGTATGGTATAGCACTGAAAGGATCAAACAGTGAGATAAGTCTTTCTTGGCTATTTACTGAAAGAGGAGGTCTCGGTGATTGTCGTTTCTTAATCATTATTGACATAACATTGAGCATACGATATTAATTGAAAACTACTTTGACTTATCAAATGATGAGGGAATTTCGTTGCCCAAGAATCCTGATAGATTGGGTAATGATCATTAATGTCTAAGTGGTGCTAGTATTGTTATTGCAATGAATCGTGTGCCCGAAGAGGCCAGTATGATAATATCCTCAAGAGGTGTTTAGATAAAGGTTTTATTATTCAGAAAACTGGCCAGTTGGAATTTATTCCATGAATAATAAATAATGTTTCTAAAATAGACCACTCTTGGAAAAAGAAATTAATTAATAATAGTCAGATAGCAGACTTGATATTAATTAATGGATATTTATATCTTTAACACAGGAAATGATTTAATTAGAGAGGAAATCCCGGAATACTCATAATTTCGGTTTAGACGGGAAGTCAATATTATATCTATAGTGGATGATAATAATACTTAAGTTTGGGCTTGAATTAAATTGCTTTTAATTTAATTAGTGAAAGCCTGAACTGTGGCCCAATCCAATCCTCCACAGATCCCTGGTCTGGCCCAAAAATAATTAACTTATTATAAAAGGGAGAAGAAGAGAAGACAAATTAAGTAATACTACCGTAAAAATTCGATCTCTACAATCTGTAGAGAGAAAATTATCGTTTTTTAGGGTTCTTCTTCCATAGAGATTTCTGTCTTCAATTCTTCTCTAGCTTTTGAGGATTTGACAAGCTTTGCACACACAAAAGTCAAATTCGAGTTAAAAGGGAGTTGAGATAAATTGAAGAAGGTGATTGAATTCAACTCTTGAATTTCTACGGTATGTTGTATTTAATTGCATATATTAAGTACAGTCTTCCTACGGTATGTTGTATTTAATTGCATATATTCAGTACAGTCTGTGATTATATGCTTGTTATAAACATGTTTCTAGTATACAACCAGATTAAAGCATGTTTAGATGTAAATCTTTCAATAAAACTAAATAGATTTCTGCTGCAAAACCAACACCACTTGTTTCGAGCTATGGTCGAGTTGTGTTGTTTTCCCCCTTTCTTCCCCGCTTCTTTAATCCTCCCCTAGTCGCGATCAACCGTGTTTTCTATCCTTAGAAAATACAGGCGTGACAGGTTATGTCCATATGAATATTCTTGTAAATGTTCAAATAGGTAAATGGATTTATTTCATAGTTAAGTACAATATTTAGTTACTCCCTCTGTCCCGCTTTAGCAGTCCCAGTTATGTTTGTGCACTTATTTTGTAAAAATGATAATAAATAGTTAAAGTGGTGAAATGGTAAAGTAAGAGAGAGTAATGTCGATAAGACTCTTCTCTACATTATTGTCTCTCTTACTTTATCATTTCTCCACTTTAACTATTTATTATCATTTTTACAAAACGAGTGTAGAAAAATAACTGAAACTGCTAAAGCGGGACAGAGAGAGGGAGTACAAATTTCTATAAACCATGTAAAATTTGAAATCATTACTTTAATTAATAACGATAATCGTCAATTTTCCACTTTTGGATATTTTTTATTTAAATATTATTCTTTTATTTATTTCTACTTAATTAATATTTTTGTATACTAAGTTTGAGATAATTACTTATTACGGTATATTTTAAGTAATTATGATATTTTAAATACATATTAATTTATATATGATAATGTTTTCATATTACAATTAATGTATGTTAATTTTTAAAGTTAGAGTATTTTTTAATAAATATATTACTATATTTATAATATACAATAAGTCAATTTTATTTTATGAAATTATTATGTTGTGAGGTTAATATGTAATTGAAAGAAATATGTAGGTTTTTGGGTGTTGGTTTGTTGTAATGATCGGAGTAGAATTACTATTTGATGTGACATATATCAAGAATAGTTTGAGTTTTACATAAATGATTGGAGATGGAGATGGGTATGGAAAGAATGATAAAATTATGAACCATGGGAAGTTAGTTAAGAAGACGAGAATTGGTTTCTTACAATATTTTTGCCGAGTTGGAGGTAAAATATTCAAGCTTTCAAACTTGACTAATAGAAGAGGTAGGAAATGGAGGGACAGTAGTTGAGGAGTGGATGCATTGGCCAAGAAGCGGCGCAGGGAATATCCTCAACCAAGATCTGAAAAATGAGCTTAACCTAAGCCTTTTCTGCTGAGCCTTTTAATTGTTTTAATTGGGCTATTTTTACATGGGAATGGAAGGGAGGCGTGCATAATTGAAAGCTCGAATTAAAGCGAGTCTCTCGAGTTTAGGTCTCGGCTAACGCACAGATAAAAGCAATAAGGTTCACGTAACTTGATTAAGTAAAAATAGTCAACAGATCAAGTAAGCTACTAACTCGTTGTTGGGTGCGCAAACTGAGGGACTCGAGCTTTCAAGGCCTAAACCCACAATACTATGAACTAGTAAAAGGAAGTAAGGGCCGAATCCCACAGAGGCATGTTGAGTTGTGTTTGGGACATTTTGGGAACTTTGGCTGCTGCCATGCTTTAGCAGTGGGTTAAGTTTACTCTACTGGTCTGAACTGACTAAGTCACAAATTCTAACGGATCAATTAACTAGGCATGCATACAATAAAGGCATATTAAACTTAACTGATCAAGTGGACTGTCACATTAAAGGTATTTCTGCAAAAAGTAGGCGAGACCACTGAAAATAACGACGCACTACAATAAAGCTGGAAAAACGAAAAAGGTGACAGAGACGGTTATGCTACGAACTACGACCTTCTTCTTCCTCAATCACCCAAAAGTAAATTAGCTAAGTAACTATGGCAGATCTGAACAGAGCATGTAACGCAAAATATGAAATAAAACAAATGAACCACATCCATGCAATTCAAGCAAAAAGAAAACGGATCAACAGAAAACTGCTTCGGCAGCATGCAACTAACATCTCAAACTCAGATCCGAACGTAAACAAATAAATATCAGATAGATCTAAACATTTAGCACAAATCTAAACTATCAGACAGATCGAACATAATCAAACTCAAACAAAACAAATTTCAACTCAGAAAACATAAGATCTAAACAAACTCCAATCTAAAGCTTCAGTTCATAAACAACTTCAACGACAACTCAAATCCAGAATTCCAACTTCAAATTCAGAAATCGAACGACAAAAACAACTTGTACAAGAGTAACCAAGAGAAAAACATAAAACAACTGCAGATTCATAAATTATCCGAGAACTAACAACTGAAATAAGTTAAACAAAGTGGCAACCCCTCGGGTTTTTAAAAACATAAATGAACAAAAGTTTCTTCTAAGATTCAGCTCTCCCCTTCTTAGATAAGGAAGAAGAGAGGGATAGTGTCCCGATTAGTGTAACAACCACCATTAAACCATGCTTGAAATGAGCCCTATCAATAATGCAAAATAGTAGTAGATGTTTTTGAAAAGTCCAATAGGAACAATTTATGATTGGCCCCATATTATTTATTGCTTAACTTTTTCTCCATGTGTTCTGTTCTGTCTCCTAAGCTTAAATTGACATGCTATTTGTAACGGAGATGAACATGATGCTATTAAGTTTTAGAAGAACATAATAAAGGCCATAATTCTATTCATTTCTGCAGTTAGGGTACACGCATTTACAGTTTGCACAATATTTACAATTTGCATTTTAGAGAAAGGGTAGTGAAAATAATGTTAGTGGAGAGTGGGATCCAAAATTTAAGATGTTATTGGTAAATTGTATAAGTTGTAAATAAAATGATGGGTAAGGGTAGTATGTTGTTTGAATTTTTCAAAATTAGAAAGTTCATACTTTTCAGGGGCGGACGAAAAATGAAATAGTTCATATTCTTTGGGGACGGAGGGGATATTTATTATCATTTTTTTCAAAACGAGTACAAACAAGAAACGACTCAACTACCTTGGGCTGAGGGAAGTGATTTAACATTTTAGTAACACTTCTTTGCAACACAAATAAATTACTTCATTTACCAAGAGTATGGATGGAATGCCAGATACAAAAAATATATGTCATGACTTCAAAATACATTATCTATCTAGGATTGCAGAAAACTACAGCACAACAAGAGATGACAAGATAATCTGCCATGTGGAAACGGCTGGATACAGTAGGACTAAAACACCTTTCAAATTATACTTCCAAAAATACCTAAATAACCACACAGTTGAGGGGAAAACGACTAGTGTTACAGGATCAATAAGAAAAAATAAATTGATTGACTTGGGACATTAAGAATGCCCATGAATAGTAGGGAGGGAACTGTGTATTCCCAAAATGCTCCTTGTTAATAGATGCATTTCTTTTCGACATTTAAGAATAGTGTGTTAAGTGAATGGTGAATAAAGTAAGAGAGATGAAGCGAGAATAAAGTAAGTGAAAGGATTACATTTTGCCAAAAATAGAAATGCCTCAATTATGTTGTAACTTCCCAAAATAAAAAAAAAATGACTCAATTAACATGGAACGGAGGGAGTATATAGTTGTATATATCTATCAATTATACAGCATCAAGAAAATAAAAGGTTAAAATAGAAGGAAAACTTAAGCTGATAGATAGATAAAAACTATACCTGCTAGAGGACTGACCCCTGCTTGTTTGTATAGACGAGAAGTTTCGAGTTGTATTCTTTCCTGAAAATTTTACCACATTAGATTTTAGTTCACCAGGGCAAGGTGGCAAGTGGCAAGAATACATATTACTCCCTCCATCCCATCTCAAGTGATTGCCTGCTTTTTAGCACGTGTTTGAGGAAAATGATATAAATAGTTAAGGTGGAGAGAAAGTAAAGTAAGAGAGAATAATGTAGATGAAGCTCTCGTCTACAGTATTCTCTCGTTTACTTTACTTTCTCTCCACTTTAACTATTTATTATCATGTTCTCAAAATAACGGCCAAAAAGAAATCAATCCCTTGAGCAGTCTCTATGACTCAAAATTTAAGCAAAAGACTCAAGACTTCAAAGCAAAGATTGCTTACAGTTCTAACTCAATCTCAACCACGGCCAACACCATACCGATGGTGAAGTGTGTTGTGTTGATCATGTAATAGGATTCACTAAAGCGTTTACACATTTTCATGAGTTGGACTCTCAGTAGGGGACTTTATGCCCCAAGGGCACATGTCGTAGGCTAAGCCCTCGCTGCAGAATAGCCGCATTGGCCGCCTTGAAGTATAATTTCCATCGAGCGGCGGGTAGAATCCTTTACAGACGACTTAAATACGCGACTTGGTATTGTAAGCGGCAGAGTGGCCTTGCTTCCACGATCCGCTGAGATTCAACCCTTTGTCGCTTCGATTCGTCCCTCCCCCATTTCTTTTTTATAAAACTTATTTAGCTACGAGGTTTCTTACTAAGCATTGGTGCTTGTATGAAGTTAAAAAAAAAATCATGAACACATGGTAGGTGGTGCATTGCCCCGATATTTGTTCCCTGTCCCGCTGCCTAGCGCACTTGTTGGTAGGCCAAGGACTCTCCACGTTCTCCATCATTCCCATTTAAAAAGTGATTGACTATGTTAATGAGGATAAAGAAGAGAGATGACAGAAATTTATTTCTTTCTATATTCTCGTTTCACGTTTCTCATTACACAAGCATTTTTTTTACAGTAACATGTTTTTTCCTATATTTTATTTTTTTATTATTATATTTTATTTTTTTAATAAATAACACTTACTTTTGGTTAATAATAACTAATAGTAACTAATATTGTTTTGCTATTATTGTAAAGTAAGTTTATCGAAAGTAAGTTTATCGTAGGTTTTTAAGCTCATATTGGTGGGCACGAAATAATGAGAGCATTTTGATATATTGGGAAGACGAAGTGCAGGGGCGGGTCCGGGAGACATGTTGTCATACCGCCACCCCCCGGGGCGGGTCCGGGAGACATGTTGTCATACCGCCACCCCCCGCTCGTTTGTACCATGTTGGGTGGGAAACGTGTCCAGCGGGGCATGCTTGGGGTCGTTTGTTTGTGCTCCACTGTCGGAGATGCCATGCATCATCGGCTGCGAGGTGGAGGCATACTTTCTTAGGCATAGCGTACATGGTGGCGTGTGAGTAGTATTTGGCGTGTATGAGCATGTTGGATCCCTACTTGGGCAGCGACGACATCTCCTCCACGCCTCTTCAATTGTCGGGACGAGCGTTTGCTCGTCCGATTCTGGTTTTCCTTTGCTGACTACCTATCGAGATGGCATTGAGTAGGCTATAATCTTTCTTTTCCCGTCTTGTTCTGCCGCTCCACCTGGGGCGTCGGCATTGGGTGGGCCAAATCGCACACGTTGTGTGTCACACCGCATTCGCCCAAATGCACGTTCTACATATTTTCTACATGTCTCTCGCCTCACAACAAAATATTTGTCTTTGCCGGTACGAGACTCTTGAAATATTTGCAAAATAGTAGACCATTTTGGGTATATTCCATCCGCCGGGTAATAACTAATATTATATTCTTTGCCTGGAATAACATAATGAGTAGGAGGAGCAATACCTTGAGTGAGATTATAGGAAAGATAAGAGGAATGTAACAAGTTGATGTCGTTGTTGCTGCCGGGAAATCCAAAATAAGCATGCCATATCCAAAGATCAGAATCTACCACTACGACCTAAATATGAACCACCCCACCATGTAGGTCAATTTTTCCATTTCCAGTGCGTACAATCTAAACTACCTAACATCCCTGGAAATCCACGTTGCTCACCATACATAAAAGTCTAGCAATATCATTAGTTGTCGGACTTCTCAAATACTGAGTTGAAAAAATTTCTATTATTCCACGAAAAAAACGTTTAAGACTTTTGATCGCACTACTCTCACTTATTTTCACATACTCATCAGTTGCATCAACTGGTACACCGTATCCCAATATTTGAATAACAGTTGTTACCTTTTGAATAGATGATAGTCCAAGCCTTCTGGTTCCATCTGATCGTTGCATGAAGCAGTCATCGTGTTCCTTAACTGTGTCCACAATGCGAAGGAACAATGGAAGAGACATCCAGAATCTCTTACAAAACATGGTTCCATTATACAATGGATTATCTACAAAATCATCAACGCACAATCTAGCGTGAGCACCCTCTCGATCACGGTTGATGAAACTATGCCCTGGAACTGAACCGCGATATATTTTTGGAATTTGATGGTCACGAAGGAATTGAATCAACATGTTGTTGTTGTCGATTCTACGCTGCATATCTTGCATATATTGGTTGTAAATGTATATTATACGTGAATTTTTACCATCTTCATCAGAAGACGAAGAGCAATTGGAAATAAAACTGGGATTCATTGTGAATGATAGATAAAGTTGAGTGATTGATTAATATGATAAATGATCAAACCATTCCTTCAATTTATAATGATTTTACAAAAGCATAATCATTTTATGCAAGAAACCACAACACCACAATTATCTCATCTCAATTGTCATCTTTATCTTTCCTTACAAAATGTTAGTTCGTAAAGAAAGTTATACATAGAATGAAGACAAACTTTTGTGTATCACAATCAAGACAACGATTCTAGTAGTGCATGGAAGATGGATTCAATGAAGCTAGAGATCTGACATGGCCAGAGCGTACGCAAAGATCTATACAGACTCGTATTCAAGCCATTGAGAAAACAACAAAACAGTTCCATGGATGTATCCGAGCTGAAGGAAGAAATCAAAGCAGTGCTTCAAATGCAAACATAGTGAGTTTTAATCGTGTTTTAATGTTTCATTTTCTCTTTGTACATGCGATTAATTTATTATAATTATCTGTAGATGAATGAAACCATGCAAATGCTCTAAGGCAAGTTCAAACTACAAATCGGGTTGGAAATTTTCTCATGTTTGGGAAATGATTAAAAAATTTAAAAAATTCAAAGATTGTGCAGAGAGCTCTAAACAACAAGCATCACATGGGATGCAATATTTTGATTCAGAAAGTAAGGATCATACTTCGCATGGATCACAAAATTTGTCTTCGTTTCCTATGAGTTGTGATGATGGCAAGGAACAAATCCTTGGTGGTTCTTCTTCATCAAGGCCCATCGGAGTGAAGAAGGCTAAAGTGAAGAAAAAGAAGTCTGATAGCTCGGAATCACTTATTGTTGCTCTAGAAAAACAAAATGAGTGATATAATGCGGGCATGAAACAAGCAAATGATAATTTGGGTATGTTTTTTAAACAACAAAAGAAAAACCATGATCTCAAAACTACGAATGATGAAAATAAAATCATGGCTATGGGCTTGAGCTCTATAGTCGATCTTGATAGTCGTGCTTATTTTCAAGCCGAGAGAAGATGGATTTTGCATTTTAACAAAAAAGAGCTCAACAAGAAGAACAACCAAATGACTATACGCAACTAGAACATATCCTTCGTACTTCAATAATTTAGGAGAATCTGGTTTTGGTTTACCGAATTATTAGTTTGTGCTTGTTGTTTGTCTTCATTTTAGTTTTATGTCATTGTAACACAATTTCCATTTGTAGGACCACTTAGCGTTACGTTATGCAGTACTACTTTTTATTGCTAAATATTATACTACTCCCTCCGTCCAAGAAATGTTGTCCACATTTGCAATTTTGGTCATCCCGTGAAATGTTGTCCACTTTACTTTTTTTTTCTTTTCATTTTTTATAAATAGAGTCAATTTCTACTATCTCATTACATGCACATTCTATTATAAAACTAATAATCTCTCCGTCCCATTTCCAGTAATTTTGACTGCTTTTCGGCACGTGTTTGGGGAAAATGATAATAAATAGTTCAGATGGAGATAAAGTAAATTAAGTAAGAGAACAATGTAGATACAACTCTCTTCTATATCATTCACTCTCTTACTTTATTTTCTCTCCACTTTAACTATTTATCATCATCTTCGAAAAACAATGGTAAAAAAGAAATCAATTAGTTGAGCTGGGACGGAGGGATCTATAAATGTGAAATCCACATTCCACAAACTTTTCTTCACATTTCTTAAAATCTGTGTCGGAATCAAATGCGTACAATATTTCGTGGACGGAGGGAGTATTACTTAATTTATTGTCTTATAATATTAAATATCATAATACATATAATATCACAAATCATACAAAATAAATAATTATTACTAATAATTTATATAAAATAAAATAAAAACCATCTATCTCCTAAATCAAACACTCCCTCCGTCCACTTTAGAAGTCTCATTTGAGTTCGGCAAGGATTTTGAGAAATATAAAGGAAAGTTGGTGAAAAAAGATAGTGAAATGTAGGTCCTATTTTTATATATTAGTTTTGTAATAAAATGTGAGTGGAAAAAGATTAGTGAAATGTGATTGTGTGCGTAAATATGTAAGGCAAGCTGGTTCTGGAGTATGTGAAAAGTGGAAGATTACTATAAATGGCTAAACAGAATAACAAAAGATATTTGGTGGGTTTAGGACTGCCACTGTCAGGTCTGCAGGATCTCTGGAAAAGTAAAGGACAAAAAGCAAAAAACAACTAAAAGTAAAAGATGGTCCCAAAAGCAGAAAGATACATTGTCTTCATCACCAAGTAACACAGAATCTCAGCAACTTCACGAACACCATTAAAGATTCACAGAAATTATGCAACAACTTAAACTGAGATTAAATACTAAATCAGACGATTAAATGGCTAATCGTAACTTACGTTAACCAACAAGGCATAGAAGATTACGTAACTCCTTCCTTCAATATTCTGACCTAATATTGCCCCCACAGCATAGTCGCTGGCATCGCACATCACCTCAAAGGGGTAAGTCCAGTCGGGGGCGCGTATAATAGGAGAGCTTATCAGTCTATCTTTCAGCAGTTGGAACGCGGCCTTGCAGTCATCGGAGAATTCAAACTCCACCTCATTCTGGAGTAAACTCGTCAGGGGCTGGGCTATCTTTGCAATATCTTTGATAAACCTTCTATAAAACCCAGCGTGGCCCAAAAAGTCTCTGATCTCCTTCTGATTGGTGGGATACGGGAGTTTTTCAATGACCGCTACCTTCGCCTGGTCGACCTCTATTCCCCTGCTCGACACCACATGCCCTAGGACAATTCCCTCAGTAACCATAAAATGGCACATCTCAATGTTTACGACCAAGTGGCTGGCCTCGTGTCTATTATGTTGCTAAGCTACGCATTATTCTAATGGTCGGCTATTCATTGATAACATACCATGTTTTCTGTCTACCTAATTCAGTAAAATATGGTGAGTATCCTTTGTACTCCATCCGTCCTATTAAAACTGAAACATTTCATTTTGAAGAGAGGGGTTTTGCACGAGTATCGTAGGCACGTATCCCTACTTCAACAAGATTTATAGTTTCCCACTTTTGCAACAAATATTACTAAGTATAAGCGGCAAGAGAGGGGTCGAACCACAGAGACTAGGGACCTACTTGAGATCGATTCTATGACACGGGGTTGGTGTTAGCCACCACGCCTTAAGCACTTGAACATGGACCTAAACACTAGAGTGGGAAACTTGTACTTTAAAGCATGAGAACAGAGATTGGGAGCTTAAGCTAAGGGAGCATGGAAGAGAGTTTTGAAAGCTTCAAGAGAAAATAATGAGATGGAGACAGAGACTTGACATAAAAATTCCTAAACTAAGGGCAACTTGAAACAAACATTTGCTTGAAATCATTTCAGAAACAAGAGTAATGGATTTACAGCTTAAAACAAAATCGAGACTGAAAGGTTGTAGGGAAAAAATAAGCAAGCTTCGGAAAACAATTTACTTCCTAAACTAGAGCAAAACAAGAGAGCAAATCATACGCAACAACTAGATCTCAACATCTAAGCCACCAATTGCGAAAAACATCCAAGAAACATGAGTAAATAACACCATCAACATGAAAATAAACCAAAGCTTCATAAAACTGGAAATAAGTGGAGATCCAACGTCGGAGTCGTCAATTCCTCTGCCGAAACCATTAAATCTAATTAGAAAGCGAGGTGTGAAGGAGCTTTTAAGAAGGAGGCGTCAATTCCGCCGTTGAAACGGCCAACACACTGTAAATCTACACTAAAGTCCTGAAAACATGAAATAAAATATAAATCCGACGTCGGAGTTGACTATTCCTCCATCGAAACTACAGAGCTCAGCTGAGGAAGTAGTAACTAAACTAAACTAAGCTACGAGAAGGTGGCGTTAAGAGCCTATTAGAGCTTTCAACCAAAACTACGGTAGCGTTAAGCGCCCCTCTTCATCGTGGAAAGCTTCTATTTAAAGGGCGGCTTCAACTTCAACCCTAGGGCAACTTCTCGTCCAATTTGACATTTTACCCTTGCAGTAATTGAGGATGATTTAGCAGATATGCCTTCGTGTGGTGAGATCCTCTTGATCAACTCAGTCATCTCATATGGTGAACTCCACTTGATCAACTCAATCATGTGGTGAACTCCACTTGATCAACACTGTCATCTCATGTGGTGAACTCCACTTGATCAACTTGCTGGTTGGGCGGCTCCATTGCTTGTCTCCTACTGATCAATTTGTCTTCAGATCTGGCCATTTTCGCTCCTTTTCCGAATTGGTCCAGTTGTTCCTGCATTCTGCCACTTCAACACTTTTTAGCACCTGCACACTTAAATCCACCACTTTTTCGCACATTATCACCCCAGTTAGTATAATAAACCCCTATAAAATCATGCTTGTAACGAGGGCTATCAAACTGATCACACTAAAACCATGCGTGTCCTCAAGTATGAAAGAAAAACAAGAAAAAGGGCAAGTTACATGCATGGGTCCCTGACCGACTCCTAAAAAAAACTAAACTGGCTCAACAGACATTAACACAAACAGACACACATAAGCAACATTTAAGCAATTATTTACATCTCCATGTTTGATATTGGCTCAACTTCTGGCAATATTCCCCACAAGCTTGAGGTCACTCCAAATATTTTGCAGTCTCAAATTCCTCTCTCATCTTTTGTTCACTCCGATCAGCCTATCTGTTCATCAAGATAGCCCCTACTCTAACCAACTGTTGGATTCACTTGGTCACTCATTTCTCACCAGAGATGTTAGGACCATTCACTCATTCATTTTGCCATACCACTGATGCTTGAGTTCCATAGGCACAAACTAGTTCCTTAAGATCTTTCTTAGGGTTGTAATGGGGCCAGGGGTTATGATGTAAATAGGTAAGGATCCTATGAGTCCTAAGTTTATAAAAATCTTGAAACAACGAAGGACATGTGAACTCGGGAACAAAATTGGAGTAGCCTCCCTATTACATCTTCAAAAAGATGCCCCACATATTGACAATATCCTTTGGCCATTTGGCCTTATTCATCTAACCTTTCCCACATGGTCAGGTTACATTATTTCCTGCCCTGTCTAAACTGATTTTTTTTTGTCAGGTTACACTTTCTCCTGCCATTTATTTAACAATTTCTCTCTTTCTTTTTTTTTCTGGGTTAGGTTATAAATTCCTGCCCTTTTTCTTTTTTTTCTACCCGCTTGGCTGTAATTCTTTCTTTTCTATCCCTTCTATCCCCAGTTGGTTAGCTGCTCTGTTCTATCCCCTAACTCACATGGCATGGAGGTTCATGGTTTCAAAGGAGGATGAATTCGAAATGTAGGTTCAAAATAGGCTAACTAAGGGGTGCCCTTACAATGAGGCGGGTTCATCTGGTTCGAAAGAAAATGGTCCAACTGGTTATTTCCTATTGTCTTTAGTCCTTACTAGCCTATGTCATTTCCCTCTTAGCATCAAGTGGCAGCCTCTCTAATTTTTTTTATTTCAGTAGAAAGTGTTCTACTCTGGCTTATAACTCGCATTTGGAGGGCCTCACAGTTGGTTAAAAATCTAGGCTCTTCCATCATTCTTACTTCCTCTATACTGATTTCAACTTATTTTTAGAAAGAGGGGTCTCACAATTTAACATGCACTTCTTCTTTCACCCTCACTAAGGGTTTTAAGCCTTTTGTTGCTGCCAGTTTATACTTAACACATAAGTGCTAAAAAAACTGACAACTCTACTGACTCAATAACTTAAAAACCAAACATATATACATGCTTGAACACTGACTGCACTAACCACCCTCCCCTCCCACTTTATTACAGCTTGTCCCCAAGCATTCTCGATGAAGTGGAAAAAACAGGGCAGTTAGTGTGCACATTTAAACAGACAAAAACAACACAGGAAAACACAAACTTCTCACACTTAGAGCAAGAATTGGGCTAAGTGGGACAAGACACAAAACATCAAACCAACAGAACATATATACAAAACAACCTTCTCACACTTAGGCCAAACAATGAGCTTAAGTCTAATATTAGTGCAATGAAGATCATTATACTACAGATTGTTATAATTATATTCAAATTGTATATACATATTCAATAGAAATTTTCGCGGTTCCTAGAGCGGCATCAATTTTCTATATCAGTTTTTTGCTCAATATTTGTTTGAAATTAACGACTTAATTGAGAAATATATGTATTCAATTCAATAGGCTTGATAATTTATATAGAAAATTACAAAAACAAATAAAAGAAATTTACTTCAAAATTCAAATACAATAAGTCAGTAACACTATTAATAGTTCACAAACTACAAGTTAAAAATGACAAAGACGTATTAACACTAACAAATAACAATAAGCAAGAATTTATATGTTGGCTGCAAGGTGAAAGAGGAAGATGATTTCAGTTTGCAAGGTGAAAGAGGAAGATGATTTCAGTTTGCAAATATTGGAGAGAATTCACAAAGGATATAGAAAGGGTTTATAAGATAGAGGATATAGACTTAGGAAGACAGAAAATAAAATATCCTGTATTAATTAGGAAGAGAGAACAAAAATACGGTGACTTGTGTGACAGAGTTCCTAATTACAAATGAATTATGCAAATAATTTAATTTCTTGTTTAATATATATATATTTTGTTTAAGTTTAAATTGTGAAAAATAATATCATCCTAAGTATTTTCTTGGACCGGAAATTGCAAGAAATAAGAAGGGGATCCTAATCTCTAAAAAAATATTCTATGAACTTAGTCAGGGATGCAGGATTGTAATGATGCAAGCCTTCTTGTGTCCCAATGGATCCATTGAAGCAACTTAAACAAGAAGTTCGAAAGCCAATGGAAGCTCCATCTAAATATAGGAGAATGATAGGTAGATTGTTATACCTATGTATAACTTTTGCAGTTCACAAGCTTAGTCAATTTGTTTCAAGTTCTTGTGAAAAATGGGAAGCTAGTGAAAAGGTCTTGAAATACTTGAAAGGGACTCTTGGTCATGGCTTGTTTTACTCAAGCTCTACTGAACTTGTACTCAGCATCGCAGACTAGGCTCCTTCTCCAGATTACCGCAAATCCATGACTGAATCTTTGATATCTTGGAGAGCTAAGAAGCAAAACACTATATCGTGCTATAGCTCAAGCAACATGTGAAGTAGTGTGGGCCAGTGCATTATTGAAAGACTTTGGGATCGAGAGAGGAAAGGCAGTAGCATTGTTTTGTGATAACCAAGCTGCTGTGTATATTAGTTCCAACCCGGTCTTTTCCATGAACATACCAATCACATAGAGATTGATTGCCATACGGTTAGAGAGAAGTATTTGGAAGGGGTAACAAAGCTTGTGCACATCAGAAATAAAATGCAAATGGCTGATATATTCACTAAGCCATTGAAGCTACTTCATTCCAAAACATATTGTGCGAGATGAACTTTTTTTAGTCTTTATAGTCCATCTTGAGGGAGGGTGTTGAAAGTGAAGATATAAGATGCAGCAGTGAAAGAAGCTCAATGAGATGCGAAAGAGAGTCATCGGTGTTTGAAGCAAAAGACCTGTTGGTGCTGACGTGGCTTGAGTTAGTTAATAATGTACTAGTAGTTGGATAATAAATAATCAGCTGCTTTTTGTTGAGTTTGATCATGTAGTTAGCTTTACTTTAATTGGTTGTTTTGCATGAGTCATCTCATACAATAAAAGAGATAGAGCTCTTAGTTGTGTATCGCTTGAATTTTATGAAATATGAATTTTTCTATTTCTCCGATATATTCTTTGTTCGTCTTTATGTTTGTTGGTTTTTCATTTTTTACATAGCCTTTTTGTCCAAAGAGTAAAATGAAAATTTGATAAGAAAATGAAGGAAGAAAGAGATTGAAAGATAGATAAAGAAATTTATTGAGTATTTAAAATGTAAAAAATATTAAATTACTTCAAAAGTTAGATTATGCCATTAGTCTTCTACTTCATCCGTCCCATAAAAGATGTCACACTTGTGGGATGACAGGAGATTTTAGAAGGTTTTGTTTTATGTGATAAGTGGAGAGAGAAAATTTAATTTTTATATTAGTGTAAAAGGGAACTTTGTTTAAAAATGGAAATGAGACATCTTTTATGAGACAAACTTGAAAGAAAAGTGTGGCATCTATTATGGAACGGATGGAGTACTTAATTGACTGAATATCCTCATGGACTTAAAGGGTATTTTTTGCCAAATAAAAGTTTTAAAAAAGTGATTCAAGCAATTAAAAAACTTCAAATAATTTTTTTAAATGTTGCAGACTTAAATTAATAACTTAGCAAAGTTTAGAGATTAAAAAATATTAATAAGATTAGTTTTAATGTATTAGAATCAAATTAGATATATAGAACAAAACAAACAACACTAAACTTAAACGAGCGTGGTGCTCACGAATAATGCTCACATAAAGTATGTACGTAGCATATCATTCCTCCTCATATAAATGCTAAAGATATTAGATATGTCGACTAAATCATGATATTTGAAATTAATTAATTAAACTTGAATTATTAATTAATTGATGGAACCAAATAACATAACCTCTAAAATAATGGAGTGGTATAAACTACAAAGTTTATTATAGTTAATTTTATTAATGATTATTAAAATATGTGTTTGACTGTTTGTAGTATTAAATTGATTACTCGTATTAGTTTAATCTGTTTTAAAATAAATAATTAAGTTTGTGTGCTTTATCATATTTGCATTTTAATGCAATTTGAATGATTATTTTATTCCACATAACAATTAAAATGCCACATAATATTTTCATTTATGTTAATTTTATAAACTAATTATAGTTCCTTATTTATTCCTCGAATGTTTCCTTATAAAAAGAGAAAATAAAGAAAATTATCAAATTGTTAACAATTAGACAAGGACTTGATTCATGCTCGTGGAAAACATTTAGTCCAACATTTAATAAGTTTATCAGAAAAAAATACTATATCATGTGAATTTGCTTATCCGCACCTCTTTCTTGTCAAATAAATTGTACAGCCAACATATAGAGAATTATACGATTTAAAATATTTAATACAATGCAATTCGAGGATTCAATAATTTAGGTAGAACTAATATGATTAGTTTAATCTAACTATTATCTAACTATTTAGAAAAGTAAGTAAAAAAAATATCCCCAAACCCATACCCGAACCCATAATTTTGGGTTTCGGGTACCAAAAACCCGTCGGGTATTAGGTCGGGTCGGATATACCCGAAACCCGCTTTATCATTTTTTGCAAGGCGGCCATAAAATCAACAGTAACTTATTTAATCATGTTTCATGTTTTTAGAAAACAAATAACGTAGATTAAATACTGAAAACGTGATTCTTCTCTACGATTGCGCTCTCCATCATTTTCATCTTCTTTTGTTGTTGTGGCTTACTCAAGTTGGATTATCAAGCTGATCAAGCTGGTCAAGGGGGTGTCTTTGTTGATTAAAACGTGAGATACAAGTCTTGCCGGGCGAAAATTACAAGGAAAAGAAAATAATGAAAATTACACGTTAAACAACTGAACAATTACACGGAAATATGTTGTGGAAAGCGGTAAGTCGAGTCGAGTAGTCGTCTTTCCGCAAGACGGAATACGCCCCGGTAGTGCTCTCGGTTTGGCGTGTCGTCCCCAAAGATAAAACGGCTTCGTCTCTGGAGTAGCAGCACCGCTAGCAACAGAGCTCCGGCGAACGGGAGTGAGGCGGGGGCAGAGCTTCGACTGGAAGTTATGCAGAGAGGGAGTATGCAAAAAATGCTTGTGTTGTGTTATATCTAATATGCAGAGGATGCATGCCTATTTATAGGCCAAGTCCACCTGCAGGGCATTGATGGAGTCAACAGCCATTATGTGTGCCATGATGGCTTGACTGTAACCGCAGGGGGTTATTGACTGGTGCACTAGCCAGTGGGAGCTGAAGAGACACGACGCACCTGGACACGCTACACGATGGGATACACCATGAACCCGTCGGGGTCCATCAGGGACCTTTTGTCTCCCGTTATGGCTCGGGGTCCAACGGGGACCTTTTGACTCCCGTTGTGAGTCGGGGTCCAGCGGGGACCTTTTGACTCCCGTTGTGAGCCGGGGTCCAACGGGGACCTTTGGTCTCCCGTAATGCGTCGGGGTCCAGCGGGGACCTTTTGTCTCCCGTTGTGCGTCGGGGTCCAACGGGACCATGACGTGAACCAGGACTCGTCGGGGATAGCTTGGAGTTTGGGGTGGTCTAAAAAGAACAAGCGGGGCTCAAACCACGCTCAACGACTAGCTCCAAAGAACAGGCCAACGACCAGGCACCCGGTGCACGGTGCACGGGGCACGGGGCACGGGCACGGGCATGGGCCACGGGACACGGGACATGGGACACGGGTCACGGGACACGGGTAGCGGGCGTGCGGCAGCGGCGCGCGTGTGGGCTCTGTCACCCGTCTTATTCCATGATAATTATCACACATGATAATTCATCTGATTAAATATTTCATCAAGGAAGTCTATCATCCCCGATGTGGGATAATTAACACTTAGTTAATTAATCCCTTAGTCTTTTCACATAGCTCATTTCTAGCTTTGTTGTGACCAACTTTAATATATTATTTCTCACTCACCGGGAATCGGATTTGAGAAAATGAATATACTACAGTCATCTACTTGGAACGTAGATCGACGTTATTGCATTTAATTTCATAAAATTAAATGTCTTGTAACATTTATTATTAGTCAAAAATCATATGACCAAGCACGATTCCAACAATCCCCACATGAGTGGAAATTGCCAAATGCATATGTATGCAGACAGAAGCTCAACCCTCAAGAGGTATATGCAAGCATAAGGATAGGTAGTTTTTGGCTTGGAACCATCCATAGTCAACACCATCGGATACACATGCGGACTAGTAGCGCGATGCTTTGAACTATTCCTCCACGGCGTGCACCGAGACAATGATGTTAACACTTAAACACCTCAATCTCATCTGTTCTCACGTTTTGTGTCCATTTCAGGCTTTGGACACCACTTTGGATTCATAAGTGTATTGTTTGAAGCGGCCCCACTTCACACTTACATAGGTGATTCCTCGTTGAGTATCTTGCCATACTCGTTCTCCTTGAGAACTTTATCTCAACGAGATCCTTTAGAAATCATTAAAAGTCATAGACTTAACCTCACCACTAAGCAAGTTTTTTTCAACACTCTATTGCTCTCTAGGGAATAAATATAGATGAGTGTTTCACACGAACTCTCATAGCTTAGTTTTCACATTGAACCAAGTTCTTGGGATCTCCAGTCATTATGGTTGGGTTACCACTATGACAGTTCTTTAGTTTGTGGATTTCAAACCCATTCCCTCTAGCAATTTATTCATCTGATCACGATTTAACCCTTTGGTTAGCGAATCCACTAGATTATCCAATGACTTCACGTAGTCAATTATAATCACCCCTGTTGTGATCAAATGTCTCACGGTATTATGTCGTCGACGAATGTGTCGAGACTTACCATTGTACAAGCCACTGTTTGCCCTCCCAATAGCGGCTTGGCTATCACAGTGAATTAACACTGGAGGCACGGGCTTTGACCAACATGAAATATCTTAAAGGAAGTTTTTAAGCCATTCGGCTTCTTCCGCGGCTTTATCTAAAGCTATGAATTTAGATTCCATGGTGGATCGGGCTATACATGTCTGTTTCATGGATTTCCACGAGACATCATCACCCTCAATAGTAAAGACATATCCACTTGTTGAAAGTGAGTCTTTGTTATCGGATATCCAATTTGCATCGCAGTACCCTTCAAGTACCGGGGGTATCTCGAAAAGTGTAGCCCATGATTTTGAGTATACTTGAGATATCTCAAAACTCTTACAAGAGCTTTCCAATGCTCTTTGCTTGGATTGCTCGTATAACGGCTCAACTTGTTCACGGCGCAAGCAATATCAGGTCGAGTGCAATTAGTAAGATACATAATGCATCCAATGACCCGTGCATAATCTTCTTGTGCAACGGGCTCACCCCTGTTCTTGCTCAAGTGAACATTGAGCTCTATAGGCGTCTTAGCCAGGACGCCATCATAGGCGTTGAACCTCTTTAATACTTTCTCAACATAATGAGATTGTGTTAATGTGATTCCTTCGGATGTTCTTAGAATTTTCATTCCAAGAATTACATCGGCTAGACCCATATCCTTCATGTCAACGTTTCTCTTTAACATGGCTTTCGTGTCGTTAATCAATTGGGTGTTACTACCCATGATTAACATATCATCAACATAGAGACACACTATAACATATCCATTATCAGTGTTCTTAATGTAGACACATTTGTCACATTCGTTGATTTTAAATCCATTTGATAACATCACGTTATCAAATTTCAAGTGCCACTGTAACGGCGCTTGTTTCACATAGAGGGATTTAACCAGCTTGCATACCTTTTTCTCTTGTCCAGGTACTACAAAACCTTTAGGTTGTTCCATATAGATTTCATCTTCGAGGTCACCATTTAGAAAAGCAGTCTTAACATCCATTTGATGAATCTCAAGATTGTGCAAAGCAGCAATCGCTAGAAGCACTCGAATTGATGTAATCCTCGTTACAGGTGAGTAGGTATCGAAGAAATCATACCCTTCCTTTTGTTTAAAGCCTTTGACTACCAGTCGAGCTTTATACTTATCCACTGTTCCATCGGCCTTAAACTTTCTTTTAAGGACCCATTTGCATCGTAAATATTTAGCACCTTCAGGTAGATCAACCAACACCCACGTGTGGTTTAGCAAAATTGAATCAATTTCGCTTTGAACAGCTTCTTTCCAATGAAACCCGTCTGGGCCTGCAAAGGCTACTTTTATCGATGTTGGTTCTTCATCCAAGATAAATGCAATATAGTCAAAGACCAAATGTCTTTGGTGTTCTGATCCTGCTACCACGTCTTAGTAACGTCGTTTGGATCATGCCTTGTTTGCTTGCGCGATTCAGGCTCTTCATCCACTGATTTAGAACTAGTGGCTTCATCCTCAATTCTCGTCTCAGAATTAGGTGCAATATTTTCCTTGTCTTTGCGAGGAAATATATTTTCAAGAAATACAACATTTCTTGACTCGATTGTTGTTCCCACGGTCACAGTCGGTATTTCAGACTTGTGGACAACAAATCGATATGCACTACTATTAAGTGCATACCCAATAAAGATACAATCAACCGTTTTAGGACCGATTGTAACTTCTTTGGGCGGAGGAACCATTACCTTAGCCAAACACCCTCACACTTTGAGGTATTTGTAGGATGGCTTCCTTCCCTTCCACAGCTCATAAGGAGTAACATCCTTACCTTTGCGTGGAATTTTGTTTAGGATGTAGTTGGCTGTCAAAACAGCTTCCCCCCACATGTTATGGGGCATCCCCGAACTGATCAGTAAAGCATTCATTATCTCTTTGAGAGTTCGATTCTTGCGTTCTGTAACACCATTAGATTGTGATGAATATGGTGCAGTCGTTTGGTGAATTATACCACTTGCGTTGCATAATTCCTCAAACGGGGCTACGTATTCACGCCATCTATCACTTCGAATCATTTAGATTTTACATCCAAGTTGATTCTCGACTTCGTTCTTATAATTTTTGAACGCTTCTATTGCTTCGTCTTTACTTCTCAAAAGATAGACATAACAATATCTTGTGCAATCATCTATGAAAGTGATAAAGTATTTTTTACCACCTCTCATTTGCACCAATTTTAAGTCACATACGTTCGTGTGAATTAATTCAAGGGGTTTCATGTTCCGTTCAACCGAATAAAACGACAACTTAGTCATTTTCGCCTCAAGACAAGTTTCACATTTGTTTTGAGTTTCTACTTCATTTGCCTTTAGTAAATCTAAACTTGCTAATCTTTTAATGGCATTTTGATTTACATGTCCCGATCTATTGTGCCACAAGTTAGAACACTCAGTCAAATAAGAAGAAGTAGATGCATTCTTATTATTAGCCAACGGCTTAGGGACATGGCGTACAACTACACTAAGCTTGAAAAGTCCGTCGGTTACAAAACCTTTTCCGAGTGACTTTCCAAACTTGTACAAAGAAAACCTATCAGATTGAAATACAAGTTTAAACCCTCTATTCACTAGTATTGATCCTGACACTAGGTTCTTGCGGATGTCCGGGACGTGCAGCACATCCTTCAAAGTGATGGTGACGCCGGACGTCATCATGAGGATCATGTCTCCAATGCCGAGGACTTGAGACGAGGCTTGATTCCCCATATTGATCTTCCTCCCTTCAACAGCGGTGTAGGAGGCGAACTTGCTTTTATCGGCACAGACGTGGGCAGTAGCTCCAGTGTCGATATACCAGCCACCTTTGTTATCAACAAGGTTGATTTCTTCCGTGACCACAACAACAAGGTCACTTTCATCCCAGTCCTTGAACTCCTTTTCAACAACGTGGGCAGCCGGCTTCTTCGGCTTGCGGCAGTCCTTGGAAAGTGGCCAGGTTTGCCACAATTGTAGCAGTTACCTTCAACCTTCCTCACAGGTTGCTTCTTCTTGCCCTTGTCCTTTGCAGTTGGACGGGAGCGTTTGTTGGAGGGACCGCCCCGCTCGAACAGATTGGCCTTAACAATAGGTTGGCCATGGCTCTTAGCAAAACCATTACGTTTGCGCACGTCTGACTCGATGCGCAACTTCACGATCAAGTCTTCAAGATTCATCTCATTTCGCTTGTGCTTAAGGTAGCTCTTGAAGTCCTTCCAGTTGGGTGGAAGTTTTTCAATGACCGTGCCCGCCATGAAGGCTTCAGGCAGGGCCATTCCCTCGGCGGCGAGGTCGTGGATGATCAGCTGGAACTCTTGCACTTGGTCCATGATCGGTCGGGAGTCGACCATTTTGTAGTCCAAGTACTTGGCTATTACAAATTTCTTAGTACCCGCATCATCACTACGGTACTTCTTATCCCACACTTGTTTTGATGTGTGAATAGTGCAATACACGTTATAGAGACTATCATCTAAAGCACTTAAAATAAAGTTTTTACAAAGATAGTATCCTTTGCGCCAAGCATCATACTCGACGTACATCTCGACGCGTGCCTCGTCTTCACTTGGCGGGGTTGGCTCGTTCTCCTTGAGGAAGTTCACGATGCCCAACGTTGTTAGGTAGAACAACATTTTCTATTGCCATCTCTTGAAGTCCGTTCCAGTGAACTTCGACGACTTCTCAGCGGGTGGCATCATCCTTGGTGCCATTGGTGCCGAGGTTGTCCCATGAAAGAGACCAAGTTTGTTTCCCCCGTATGAGCTAACAATTGGTTGGGACACAGTACCCCCTATAGTTGCGTGGAGCATGGAGGCCCCCGTATTTGTGCCGACCCTGATGGATCCAGCACCCGTGCCAACCCCGAAGGATCCAGCACCCGTGCCGACCCCGAAGGATCCGACACCCGTGCCGACCCTGAAGGATCCGACACCCCGTGCCGCCCCCGAAGGATCCGACACCCCGTGCCGCCCCCGAAGGATCCGACACCCGTGTTGCCCTCGAAGGAGCCAGCACCCGTGCTGCCCCCGAAGGAGCTAGCACTCGTTCCGTGCCCGAAGGCCCCGACACTCGACCCACTGAAGGATCCAATGGAACCACTGAAAGTGGAACCGACCGATCCACTCGAGGTGAATCCGGTAACCGTCTCGAAGGGGTTGTCAAACACCCACGGGGTTGTTGATGAAGAAGTTGAGAAGCCAGGGGTCGGAATCATCGTTAGGTCCGATGACGTGTTGACGGGAGCGACGGGGGACACGGTGGATGGAACGGTGGCAGCGGCGGTAGACGGGTCAGTCGACATCTCCAAGCAAAGGTGTTGATTTCAGTTCAGTTGGTGTGTGTAAAGTCGTTTAGTGGCAAGAATATGTTGTGGAAAGGGGTAAGCCGAGTCGAGGAGTCCTCTTTCCGCAAGACGAGATACGCCCCGGTAGTTGCTCTCGGTTTGGTGTGTCGTCCCCAAAGATAAATCAGTTTCGTCTCTGGAGTAGCAGCAGCACCGCTAGCAACAGAGCTCCGGTGAACGGGAGTGAGGCGGGGGCAGAGCTTCGACGGGAAATTATGCAGAGAGGGAGTATGCAAAAATGCTTGTGTTGTGTTATATCTAGAATGCAGAGGATGCATTCTAGAACAGCCTAAAGACCACCCAAAGACCAATTGCCAAGATCCAAGATCCAAGGCACAAGGCACAAGGCACAAGGAACAAGGCACAAGGCACGGGTCACGGGACACGGGTCACGGGCGGGCGGCGGCGGCGCGCGCGTGTGGGCTCTGTCACCCGTCTTATTCCACGATAATTATCACACATGATAATTCATCTGATTAAATACTTCATCAAAGAAGTCTATCATCCCCGATGTGAGATAATTAACACTTAGTTAATTAATCCCTTAGTCTTTTCACATAGCTCATTTCTAGCTTTATTGTGACCAACTTTAATATATTATTTCTCACTCACCGGGAATCGGATTTGAGAAAATGAATATACTACGGTCATCTACTCAGAACGTAGATCGACGTTATTGCATTGAATCTCACAAAATTAAATGTCTTGTAACATTTATTATAGTCAAAAATCATTTGACCAAGCACGATTCCAACAGTCTTCTACCTGCGAACTCAGGTGAGTGAATCTCGTGGGGATTCAGACTGATCAACTTAACTTAATCCTCCTTGAGTGAGATGAACAAGGTGATGCAAAAGGGTTTTCAAAACTTTAACCTACAATACTATTAACTAGTATAGGGAAGTAACGAATCACACACAGATGATGTGTTTAACATTGGTTGCGGATACGAATGGGATGGATGCGCGGATGCTGCCACGCCGGGTGGGTTAAGTTGGAACACTTGACTTGAAAGACTAAAACTGAACTGATCCCTTGCTAAACTGATTAAATCTACTTGATCAACTCATCCTATCATTTCCTGAAATGGACAAACAGAATAAAGCGACAACTATCAGTCTCCTACAAAATGTACGATAAAGTAAAACTCTCCCAACGACTTCATCTTCTTCACATGATCAACATGGAAAACAGAGTAAAACAGATCTGAACTATTACTAGTAATGAAACATCATAAGAACTTGCTAACTTAAATCTACTCCTAAGAACTGAACAACATTCATGTAAACAAGGAGCTAACCCATGATCATGCAGAAATTACAACTCATCTACCAAATCTAAACATCCTAAAACTTTGTATCCATAATATTCTTCGTAACTATACAAAATATAAATCGAAGACTAAGATCTACCCAAATCAAACTGCAACAGAACATTTGAACTAAGATATGCATCGTAATTAGGAAATGAAATAGAGATCAAAGAATTCATGCATAATTAGAGAGCATTGCAACGGGAATTGAAATCATAGCATAGAAATTACTAGATCCAAACGTCAAGAGTTAAGAAAAGCGTAAATTGAAAATAGAAAAAAAAACTAGAAATTGTTTCATCGCTTCTTCTCCAAGCGGGATTACAGAACCAGAGCAAATTAAGTAATAAAAACTAACACTCAAAACACCAACAAACTAGACTAGAACGGGAACCAAGTGTGTGTGTATGTGAAAGGAATCATCAAAATGAAGTGAAACGAGCTTCCATTTCAGCCCTAGAAGAGAGCTGAATCCTAAGGTTGTGCACCGTGGACGCGTCGACCCCCTTCCTTCTTGCGCTGGGCTTTTTATATATAGAGAGGCGTAGGGCTCTGATACCTAGGGTATCATCCTCTCGAATTGTCATTCCTGCCCTTGGCTTTTGGTGGGGTCCTTAGCTCAATCTTCTATGTGGAAAACTCTTGTCTGCTCCGTTTACTTCTGACTTAATCAACTCAGCATTGCAGGTTTCGACTTCATTTATTAATTCGTTCGTCTGCCTAACTGATCAGTTCAATATTCTGAATATGGCGGAATTTCACACACCTGGCTCATATTTGCATGTTATATTTACATAATTTGGTGCAGTTTTGTTACAGAAAACATGCATGAAACGCGCCTCATCAAATGCCAATACCATTTAAAAAACACTATAACGATAAAATTTTTATTTGATTAAATTTATTACATGAAACTTCAATTGTTATGCGCCTAATTAATTAAAGAAGGATGGGGTATTTTACAAAAATGTAAAAAAAATTAAATGCAGATGAAAAAATGCCGCAATGACGGGCTCCCGCCGCCGATGTGTTTGTTTTCGCCAGACAACAATTTGATTCTAGTTATTCAATTTCTTTTATCTTTTTAATATTTTTGTAAAGAAATGTGTGAAATATAGAAGGAATTGTAAATTGTTTATAAAAATTAACATAAACAGAAATATTATGTGGAAAATTATTATTATGTGTAATAAATTAATCAGTCAAATTGAATTAAATTAAATTAACTTAATATAAATTTTAAAATAAAACAAACTTTAGTAACCAAATTGATACAAATATTGATAACCATTTTGAAATGAACTTGGTATGTTAGATGATAAAATAATGTGCATACATAAACTAAATCTAAACAATAGTTTAGTAGCCAGTCTAAATACTTACTCCATAAAATGAGAATTGGGAAAAAATGAATCCTAGTATTGAGGTATCGTTAAAATTCAAAAAATATTCTGCTTTAGTGTAAGTAAAAATGAAAATGAATCCCAAATTACCGAAAAATAGCTGGAATGCACCGCGGCCGCATCAACAACCCCCACTCAATTGCCTGCTACCGGTGAAGATGAGGTAGGAAAAAACGTGTGGTTTTTCAAAGGGCTAGGACTTTGGCCTTTCATCTTAAGGTAACCTCCAAATACATTATGAGGTGCCTTAATGCCAAGTCTCTTCATGTAGGCAAAATACGTGACTTTGTGTGACAGAGTTCCTAATTACAAATGAATTATGCAAATAATTGAATTTCTGGTTTAATATTATATATTTTAGTTTAAGTTAAATGTGAAAAAAATAATATCATCCTAAGTATTTTCTTGGACCGGAAAATTGCAAGAAATAAGAAGGGATCCTAATCTCTAAAAAAATATTCTATGTGAACTTAGTCAGGGATGCAGGATTGTAATGATGCAAGCCTTCTTGTGTCCCAATGGATCCATTGAAGCAACTTAAACAAGAAGTTCGAAAGCCAATGGAAGCTCCATCTAAATATAGGAGAATGATAGGTAGATTGTTATACCTATGTATAACTTTTGCAGTTCACAAGCTTAGTCAATTTGTTTCAAGTTCTTCTGTGAAAAATGGGAAGCTAGTGAAAAGGTCTTGAAATACTTGAAAGGGACTCTTGGTCATGGCTTGTTTTACTCAAGCTCTACTGAACTTGTACTCAGCATCGCAGACTAGGCTCCTTCTCCAGATTACCGCAAATCCATGACTGAATCTTTGATATCTTGGAGAGCTAAGAAGCAAAACACTATATCGTGCTATAGCTCAAGCAACATGTGAAGTAGTGTGGGCCAGTGCATTATTGAAAGACTTTGGGATCGAGAGAGGAAAGGCAGTAGCATTGTTTTGTGATAACCAAGCTGCTGTGTATATTAGTTCCAACCCGGTCTTTTCCATGAACATACCAATCACATAGAGATTGATTGCCATACGGTTAGAGAGAAGTATTTGGAAGGGGTAACAAAGCTTGTGCACATCAGAAATAAAATGCAAATGGCTGATATATTCACTAAGCCATTGAAGCTACTTCATTCCAAAACATATTGTGCGAGATGAACTTTTTTTAGTCTTTATAGTCCATCTTGAGGGAGGGTGTTGAAAGTGAAGATATAAGATGCAGCAGTGAAAGAAGCTCAATGAGATGCGAAAGAGAGTCATCGGTGTTTGAAGCAAAAGACCTGTTGGTGCTGACGTGGCTTGAGTTAGTTAATAATGTACTAGTAGTTGGATAATAAATAATCAGCTGCTTTTTGTTGAGTTTGATCATGTAGTTAGCTTTACTTTGATTGGTTGTTTTGCATGAGTCATCTCATACAATAAAAGAGATAGAGCTCTTAGTTGTGTATCGCTTGAATTTTATGAAATATGAATTTTCTATTTCTCCGATATATTCTGTTCATCTTTATGTTTGTTGGTTTTTCATTTTTTACATAGCCTTTTTGTCCAAAGAGTAAAATGAAAATTTGATAAGAAAATGAAGGAAGAAAGAGATTGAAAGATAGATAAAGAAATTTATTGAGTATTTAAATGTAAAAAATATTAAATTACTTCAAAAGTTAGATTATGCCATTAGTCTTCTACTCCTCCGTCCCATAAGAAGTCACACTTGTGGGATGACAGGAGATTTTAGAAGGTTTTGTTTTATGTGATAAGTGGAGAGAGAAAATTTAATTTTTATATTAGTGTAAAAGGGAACTTTTTTTAAAAATGGAAATGAGACATCTTTTATGAGACAAACTTGAAAGAAAAGTGTGGCATCTATTATGGAACGGATGGAGTACTTAATTGACTGAATATCCTCATGGACTTAAAGGGTATTTTTGCCAAATAAAAGTTTTAAAAAAGTGATTCAAGCAATTAAAAAACTTCAAATATTTTTTTTAAATGTTGCAGACTTAAATTAATAACTTAGCAAAGTTTAGAGATTAAAAAATATTAATAAGATTAGTTTTTAATGTATTAGAATCAAATTAGATATATAGAACAAAACAAACAACACTAAACTTAAACGAGCGTGGTGCTCACGAATAATGCTCACATAAAGTATGTACGTAGCATATCATTCCTCCTCATATAAATGCTAAAGATATTAGATATGTCGACTAAATCATGATATTTGAAATTAATTAATTAAACTTGAATTATTAATTAATTGATGGAACCAAATAACATAACCTCTAAAATAATGGAGTGGTATAAACTACAAAGTTTATTATAGTTAATTTTATTAATGATTATTAAAATATGTGTTTGACTGTTTGTAGTATTAAATTGATTACTCGTATTAGTTTAATCTGTTTTAAAATAAATAATTAAGTTTGTGTGCTTTATCATATTTGCATTTTAATGCAATTTGAATGATTATTTTATTCCACATAACAATTAAAATGCCACATAATATTTTCATTTATGTTAATTTTATAAACTAATTATAGTTCCTTTTATTCCTCGAATGTTTCCTTATAAAAAGAGAAAATAAAGAAAATTATCAATTGTTAACAATTAGACAAGGACTTGATTCATACTCGTGGAAAACATTTAGTCCAACATTTAATAAGTTTATCAGAAAAAAAATACTATATCATGTGAATTTGCTTATCCGCACCTCTTTCTTGTCAAATAATTGTACAGCCAACATATAGAGAATTATACGATTTAAAATATTAATACAATGCAATTCTAGGATTCAATAATTTAGGTAGAACTAAATGATTAGTTTAATCTAACTATTATCTAACTATTTAGAAAAGTAAGTAAAAAAAATATCCCCCAACCCCTACCGAACCCATAATTTTGGGTTTCGGGTACCAAAAACCGTCGGGTATTAGGTCGGGTCGGATATACCCGAAACCCGCTTTATCATTTTTTGCAAGGCGGCCATAAAATCAACAGTAACTTATTTAATCATGTTTCATGTTTTTAGAAAACAAATAACGTAGATTAAATACTGAAAACGTGATTCTTCTACTACGATTGCGCTCTCCATCATTTTCATCTTCTTTTGTTGTTGTGGCTTACTCAAGTTGGATTATCAAGCTGATCAAGCTGGTCAAAGGGGGTGTCTTTGTTGATTAAACGTGAGATACAAGTCTTGCCGTGGCGGAAAATTACAAGGAAAAGAAAATAATGAAAATTACACGTTAAACAACTGAACCAATTACACGGAAATATGTTGTGGAAAGCGGTAAGTCGAGTCGAGTAGTCGTCTTTCCGCAAGACGGAATACGCCCCGGTAGTGCTCTCGGTTTGGCGTGTCGTCCCCAAGATAAAACGGCTTCGTCTCTGGAGTAGCAGCACCGCTAGCAACAGAGCTCCGGCGAACGGGAGTGAGGCGGGGGCAGAGCTTCGACTGGAAGTTATGCAGAGAGGGATATGCAAAAAATGCTTGTGTTGTGTTATATCTAATATGCAGAGGATGCATGCCTATTTATAGGCCAAGTCCAACCTGCAGGGCATTGATGGAGTCAACAGCCATTATGTGTGCCATGATGGCTTGACTGTAACCGCAGGGGGTTATTGACTGGTGCACTAGCCAGTGGGAGCTGAAGAGACACGACGCACCTTGACACGCTACACGATGGGATACAACCATGAACCCGTCGGGTCCATCAGGGACCTTTTGTCTCCCGTTATGGCTCGGGGTCCAACGGGGACCTTTGACTCCCGTTGTGAGTCGGGGTCCAGCGGGGACCTTTGACTCCCGTTGTGAGCCGGGGTCCAACGGGGACCTTTGTCTCCCGTAATGCGTCGGGGTCCAGCGGGGACCTTTTTGTCTCCCGTTGTGCGTCGGGGTCCAACGGGACCATGACGTGAACCAGGACTCGTCGGGGATAGCTTGGAGTTTGGGGTGGTCTAAAAGAACAAGCGGGCTCAAACCACGCTCAACGACTAGCTCCAAAGAACAGGCCAACGACCAGGCACCCGGTGCACGGTGCACGGGGCACGGGGCACGGGCACGGGCATGGGCCACGGGACACGGGACATGGGACACGGGTCACGGGACACGGGGTAGCGGGCGTGCGGCAGCGGCGCGCGTGTGGGCTCTGTCACCCGTCTTATTCCATGATAATTATCACACATGATAATTCATCTGATTAAATATTTCATCAAGGAAGTCTATCATCCCCGATGTGGGATAATTAACACTTAGTTAATTAATCCCTTAGTCTTTTCACATAGCTCATTTCTAGCTTGTTGTGACCAACTTTAATATATTATTTCTCACTCACCGGGAATCGGATTTGAGAAAATGAATATACTACAGTCATCTACTTGGAACGTAGATCGACGTTATTGCATTTAATTTCATAAAATTAAATGTCTTGTAACATTATTATTAGTCAAAAATCATATGACCAAGCACGATTCCAACAATCCCCACATGAGTGGAAATTGCCAAATGCATATGTATGCAGACAGGAAGCTCAACCCTCAAGAGGTATATGCAAGCATAAGGATAGGTAGTTTTTGGCTTGGAACCATCCATAGTCAACCACCATCGGATACAACATGCCGGACTAGTAGCGCGATGCTTTGAACTATTCCTCCACGGCGTGCACCGAGACAATGATGTTAACACTTAAACACCTCAATCTCATCTGTTCTCACGTTTTGTGTCCATTTCAGGCTTTGGACACCACTTTGGATTCATAAGTGTATTGTTTTGAAGCGGCCCCCACTTCACACTTACATAGGTGATTCCTCGTTGAGTATCTTGCCATACTCGTTCTCCTTGAGACTTTATCTCAACGAGATCCTTTAGAAATCATTAAAGTCATAGACTTAACCTCACCACTAAGCAAGTTTTTTTCAACACTCTATTGCTCTCTAGGGAATAAATATAGATGAGTGTTTCACACGAACTCTCATAGCTTAGTTTTCACATTGAACCAAGTTCTTGGGATCTCCAGTCATCATGGTTGGGTTACCACTGTGTTAGTTCTTTAGTTTGTGGATTTCAAACCCATTCCCTCTAGCAATTTATTCATCTGATCACGATTTAAACCCTTTGGTTAGCGAATCCACTAGATTATCCAATGACTTCACGTAGTCATTATAATCACCCTGTTGTGATCAAATGTCTCACGGTATTATGTCGTCGACGAATGTGTCGAGACTTACCATTGTACAAGCCACTGTTTGCCCTCCAATAGCGGCTTGGCTATCACAGTGAATTAACACAGAAGGCACGGGCTTTGACCAACATGAAATATCTTAAAGGAAGTTTTTAAGCCATTCGGCTTCTTCCGCGGCTTTATCTAAAGCTATGAATTTAGATTCCATGGTGGATCGGGCTATACATGTCTGTTTCATGGATTTCCACGAGACATCATCACCCTCAATAGTAAAGACATATCCACTTGTTGAAAGTGAGTCTTTGTTATCGGATATCCAATTTGCATCGCAGTACCCTTCAAGTACCGGGGGTATCTCGAAAAGTGTAGCCCATGATTTTGAGTATACTTGAGATATCTCAAAACTCTTACAAGAGCTTTCCAATGCTCTTTGCTTGGATTGCTCGTATAACGGCTCAACTTGTTCACGGCGCAAGCAATATCAGGTCGAGTGCAATTAGTAAGATACATAATGCATCCAATGACCCGTGCATAATCTTCTTGTGCAACGGGCTCACCCCTGTTCTTGCTCAAGTGAACATTGAGCTCTATAGGCGTCTTAGCCAGGACGCCATCATGGGCGTTGAACCTCTTTAATACTTTCTCAACATAATGAGATTGTGTTAATGTGATTTCCTTCGGATGTTCTTAGAATTTCATTCCAAGAATTACATCGGCTAGACCCATATCCTTCATGTCAACGTTTCTCTTTAACATGGCTTTCGTGTCGTTAATCAATTGGGTGTTACTACCCATGATTAACATATCATCAACATAGAGACACACTATAACATATCCATTATCAGTGTTCTTAATGTAAGACACATTTGTCACATTCGTTGATTTAAATCCATTTGATAACATCACGTTATCAAATTTCAAGTGCCACTGTAACGGCGCTTGTTTACATAGAAGGGATTATTTAACCAGCTTGCATACCTTTTCTCTTGTCCAGGTACTACAAAACCTTTAGGTTGTTCCATATAGATTTCATCTTCGAGGTCACCATTTAGAAAAGCAGTCTTAACATCCATTTGATGAATCTCAAGATTGTGCAAAGCAGCAATCGCTAGAAGCACTCGAATTGATGTAATCCTCGTTACAGGTGAGTAGGTATCGAAGAAATCATACCCTTCCTTTGTTTAAAGCCTTTGACTACCAGTCGAGCTTTATACTTATCCACTGTTCCATCGGCCTTAAACTTTCTTTTAAGGACCCATTTGCATCGTAAATATTTAGCACCTTCAGGTAGATCAACCAACACCCACGTGTGGTTTAGCAAAATTGAATCAATTTCGCTTTGAACAGCTTCTTTCCAATGAAACCCGTCTGGGCCTCTGCAAAGGCTACTTTTATCGATGTTGGTTCTTCATCCAAGATAAATGCAATATAGTCAAAGACCAAATGTCTTTGGTGTTCTGATCCTGCTACCCACGTCTTAGTAACGTCGTTTGGATCATGCCTTGTTTGCTTGCGCGATTCAGGCTCTTCATCCACTGATTTAGAACTAGTGGCTTCATCCTCAATTCTCGTCTCAGAATTAGGTGCAATATTTTCCTTGTCTTTTGCGAGGAAATATATTTCAAGAAATACAACATTTCTTGACTCGATTGTTGTTCCCACGGTCACAGTCGGTATTTCAGACTTGTGGACAACAAATCGATATGCACTACTATTAAGTGCATACCCAATAAAGATACAATCAACCGTTTTAGGACCGATTGTAACTTCTTTGGGCGGAGGAACCATTACCTTAGCCAAACACCCTCACACTTTGAGGTATTTGTAGGATGGCTTCCTTCCCTTCCACAGCTCATAAGGAGTAACATCCTTACCTTTGCGTGGAATTTTGTTTAGGATGTAGTTGGCTGTCAAAACAGCTTCCCCCCACATGTTATGGGGCATCCCCGAACTGATCAGTAAAGCATTCATTATCTCTTTGAGAGTTCGATTCTTGCGTTCTGCAACACCATTAGATTGTGATGAATATGGTGCAGTCGTTTGGTGAATTATACCACTTTGCGTTGCATAATTCCTCAAACGGGGCTACGTATTCACGCCATCTATCACTTCGAATCATTTAGATTTTACATCCAAGTTGATTCTCGACTTCGTTCTTATAATTTTTGAACGCTTCTATTGCTTCGTCTTTACTTCTCAAAAGATAGACATAACAATATCTTGTGCAATCATCTATGAAAGTGATAAAGTATTTTTTACCCACCTCTCATTTGCACCAATTTTAAGTCACATACGTTCGTGTGAATTAATTCAAGGGGTTTCATGTTCCGTTCAACCGAATAAAACGACAACTTAGTCATTTTCGCCTCAAGACAAGTTTCACATTTGTTTTGAGTTTCTACTTCATTTGCCTTTAGTAAATCTAAACTTGCTAATCTTTTAATGGCATTTTGATTTACATGTCCCGATCTATTGTGCCACAAGTTAGAACACTCAGTCAAATAAGAAGAAGTAGATGCATTCTTATTATTAGCCAACGGCTTAGGGACATGGCGTACAACTACACTAAGCTTGAAAAGTCCGTCGGTTACAAAACCTTTTCCGAGTGACTTTCCAAACTTGTACAAAGAAAACCTATCAGATTGAAATACAAGTTTAAACCCTCTATTCACTAGTATTGATCCTGACACTAGGTTCTTGCGGATGTCCGGGACGTGCAGCACATCCTTCAAAGTGATGGTGACGCCGGACGTCATCATGAGGATCATGTCTCCAATGCCGAGGACTTGAGACGAGGCTTGATTCCCCATATTGATCTTCCTCCCTTCAACAGCGGTGTAGGAGGCGAACTTGCTTTTATCGGCACAGACGTGGGCAGTAGCTCCAGTGTCGATATACCAGCCACCTTTGTTATCAACAAGGTTGATTTCTTCCGTGACCACAACAACAAGGTCACTTTCATCCCAGTCCTTGAACTCCTTTTCAACAACGTGGGCAGCCGGCTTCTTCGGCTTGCGGCAGTCCTTGGAAAGTGGCCAGGTTTGCCACAATTGTAGCAGTTACCTTCAACCTTCCTCACAGGTTGCTTCTTCTTGCCCTTGTCCTTTGCAGTTGGACGGGAGCGTTTGTTGGAGGGACCGCCCCGCTCGAACAGATTGGCCTTAACAATAGGTTGGCCATGGCTCTTAGCAAAACCATTACGTTTGCGCACGTCTGACTCGATGCGCAACTTCACGATCAAGTCTTCAAGATTCATCTCATTTCGCTTGTGCTTAAGGTAGCTCTTGAAGTCCTTCCAGTTGGGTGGAAGTTTTTTCAATGACCGTGCCCGCCATGAAGGCTTCAGGCAGGGCCATTCCCTCGGCGGCGAGGTCGTGGATGATCAGCTGGAACTCTTGCACTTGGTCCATGATCGGTCGGGAGTCGACCATTTTGTAGTCCAAGTACTTGGCTATTACAAATTTCTTAGTACCCGCATCATCACTACGGTACTTCTTATCCCACACTTGTTTTGATGTGTGAATAGTGCAATACACGTTATAGAGACTATCATCTAAAGCACTTAAAATAAAGTTTTTACAAAGATAGTATCCTTTGCGCCAAGCATCATACTCGACGTACATCTCGACGCGTGCCTCGTCTTCACTTGGCGGGGTTGGCTCGTTCTCCTTGAGGAAGTTCACGATGCCCAACGTTGTTAGGTAGAACAACATTTTCTATTGCCATCTCTTGAAGTCCGTTCCAGTGAACTTCGACGACTTCTCAGCGGGTGGCATCATCCTTGGTGCCATTGGTGCCGAGGTTGTCCCATGAAAGAGACCAAGTTTGTTTCCCCCGTATGAGCTAACAATTGGTTGGGACACAGTACCCCCTATAGTTGCGTGGAGCATGGAGGCCCCCGTATTTGTGCCGACCCTGATGGATCCAGCACCCGTGCCAACCCCGAAGGATCCAGCACCCGTGCCGACCCCGAAGGATCCGACACCCGTGCCGACCCTGAAGGATCCGACACCCCGTGCCGCCCCCGAAGGATCCGACACCCCGTGCCGCCCCCGAAGGATCCGACACCCGTGTTGCCCTCGAAGGAGCCAGCACCCGTGCTGCCCCCGAAGGAGCTAGCACTCGTTCCGTGCCCGAAGGCCCCGACACTCGACCCACTGAAGGATCCAATGGAACCACTGAAAGTGGAACCCGACCGATCCACTCGAGGTGAATCCGGTAACCGTCTCGAAGGGGTTGTCAAACACCCACGGGGTTGTTGATGAAGAAGTTGAGAAGCCAGGGGGTCGGAATCATCGTTAGGTCCGATGACGTGTTGACGGGAGCGACGGGGGGACACGGTGGATGGAACGGTGGCAGCGGCGGTAGACGGGTCAGTCGACATCTCCAAGCAAAGGTGTTGATTTCAGTTCAGTTGGTGTGTGTAAAGTCGTTTAGTGGCAAGAATATGTTGTGGAAAGGGGTAAGCCGAGTCGAGGAGTCCTCTTTCCGCAAGACGAGATACGCCCCGGTAGTGCTCTCGGTTTGGTGTGTCGTCCCCAAAGATAAATCAGTTTCGTCTCTGGAGTAGCAGCACCGCTAGCAACAGAGCTCCGGTGAACGGGAGTGAGGCGGGGGCAGAGCTTCGACGGGAAATTATGCAGAGAGGGAGTATGCAAAAAATGCTTGTGTTGTGTTATATCTAGAATGCAGAGGATGCATTCTAGAACAGCCTAAAGACCACCCAAAGACCAATTGCCAAGATCCAAGATCCAAGGCACAAGGCACAAGGCACAAGGAACAAGGCACAAGGCACGGGTCACGGGACACGGGTCACGGGCGGGCGGCGGCGGCGCGCGCGTGTGGGCTCTGTCACCCGTCTTATTCCACGATAATTATCACACATGATAATTCATCTGATTAAATACTTCATCAAAGAAGTTTATCATCCCCGATGTGAGATAATTAACACTTAGTTAATTAATCCCTTAGTCTTTTCACATAGTTCATTTCTAGCTTTATTGTGACCAACTTTAATATATTATTTCTCACTCACCGGGAATCGGATTTGAGAAAATGAATATACTACGGTCATCTACTCAGAACGTAGATCGACGTTATTGCATTGAATCTCACAAAATTAAATGTCTTGTAACATTTATTATTAGTCAAAAATCATTTGACCAAGCACGATTCCAACAGTCTTCTACCTGCGAACTCAGGTGAGTGAATCTCGTGGGGATTCAGACTGATCAACTTAACTTAATCCTCCTTGAGTGAGATGAACAAGGTGATGCAAAAGTGTTTTCAAACCTTAACCTACAATACTATTAACTAGTATAGGGAAGTAACGAATCACACACAGATGATGTGTTTAACATTGGTTGCGGATACGAATGGGATGGATGCTGCCACGCTTCACTACGGTGGGTTAAGTTGGAACACTTGACTTGAAAGACTAAACTGAACTGATCCCCTTGCTAAACTGATTAAATCTACTTGATCAACTCATCCTATCATTTCCTGAAATGGACAAACAGAATAAAGCGACAACTATCAGTCTCCTACAAAATGTACGATAAAGTAAAACTCTCCCAACGACTTCATCTTCTTCACATGATCAACATGGAAAACAGAGTAAAACAGATCTGAACTATTACTAGTAATGAAACATCATAAGAACTTGCTAACTTAAATCTACTCCTAAGAACTGAACAACATTCATGTAAACAAGGAGCTAACCCATGATCATGCAGAAATTACAACTCATCTACCAAATCTAAACATCCTAAAACTTTGTATCCATAATATTCTTCGTAACTATACAAAATATAAATCGAAGACTAAGATCTACCCAAATCAAACTGCAACAGAACATTTGAACTAAGATATGCATCGTAATTAGGAAATGAAATAGAGATCAAAGAATTCATGCATAATTAGAGAGCATTGCAACGGGAATTGAAATCATAGCATAGAAATTACTAGATCCAAACGTCAAGAGTTAAGAAAAGCGTAAATTGAAAATAGAAAAAAAAAACTAGAAATTGTTTCATCGCTTCTTCTCCAAGCGGGATTACAGAACCAGAGCAAATTAAGTAATAAAAACTAACACTCAAAACACCAACAAACTAGACTAGAACGGGAACCAAGTGTGTGTGTATGTGAAAGGAATCATCAAAATGAAGTGAAACGAGCTTCCATTTCAGCCCTAGAAGAGAGCTGAATTCCTAAGGTTGTGCACCGTGGACCGCGTCGACCCCCCTTCCTTCTTGCGCTGGGCTTTTTATATATAGAGAGGCGTAGGGCTCTGATACCTAGGGTATCATCCTCTCGAATTGTCATTCCTGCCCTTGGCTTTTGGTGGGGTCCTTAGCTCAATCTTCTATGTGGAAAACTCTTGTCTGCTCCGTTTACTTCTGACTTAATCAACTCAGCATTGCAGGTTTTCGACTTCATTTATTAATTCGTTCGTCTGCCTAACTGATCAGTTCAATATTCTGAATATGGCGGAATTTCACACACCTGGCTCATATTTGCATGTTATATTTACATAATTTGGTGCAGTTTTGTTACAGAAAACATGCATGAAACGCGCCTCATCAAATGCCAATACCATTTAAAAAACACTATAACGATAAAATTTTTATTTGATTAAATTTATTACATGAAACTTCAATTGTTATGCGCCTAATTAATTAAAGAAGGATGGGGTATTTTACAAAAATGTAAAAAAAAATTAAAATGCAGATGAAAAAATGCCGCAATGACGGGCTCCCGCCGCCGATGTGTTTGTTTTCGCCAGACAACAATTTGATTCTAAGTTATTCAATTTCTTTTATCTTTTTAATATTTTTGTAAAGAAATGTGTGAAATATAGAAGGAATTGTAAATTGTTTATAAAATTAACATAAACAGAAATATTATGTGGAAAATTAATTATTATGTGTAATAAATTAATCAGTCAAATTGAATTAAATTAAATTAACTTAATATAAATTTTAAAATAAAACAAACTTTAGTAACCAAATTGATACAAATATTGATAACCATTTATGAAATGAACTTGGTATGTTAGATGATAAAATAATGTGCATACATAAACTAAATCTAAACAATAGTTTAGTAGCCAGTCTAAATACTTACTCCGTAAAATGAGAATTGGGAAAAAATGAATCCTAGTATTGAGGTATCGTTAAAATTCAAAAAATATTCTGCTTTAGTGTAAGTAAAAATGAAAATGAATCCCAAATTACCGAAAAATAGCTGGAATGCACCGCGGCCGCATCAACAACCCCCACTCAATTGCCTGCTACCGGTGAAGATGAGGTAGGAAAAACGTGTGGTTTTTCAAAGGGCTAGGACTTTGGCCTTTCATCTTAAGGTAACCTCCAAATACATTATGAGGTGCCTTAATGCCAAGTCTCTTCATGTAGGCACTCCTATCCTATAAATAGGTGGAGTTTTGGGAGATGAATACACAACAACAACAAACATTCTCTCTTCTCTCTAGCTCAAGCATTATAGTTCGCATCTTAGGAGCATTGCATTGCTCGGTTCTCGCCTCCAATTCAAGTTCGCCGGAGCCTACGAGTTTGAGGTGCTTCAACTCGATAGGAGGAAAGTCGTTTCATCTTTGGGGACATTACGCCAATCCGTGAGAACTAGCCGGGGCGTATTTCGTCTTGCGGAGAGAGGGTCACCTCGACTCGACTTGAAGAAGACTATAGTTTGCATCTTGGTCCTTTTTATTGTATTTACTTTGCCTACTGAAGTAATATTGCACTACCTTTCCAAATCTAAAATTACAAGTATTCCGGGTTTCTTTTTATTTGTTTAATTCATTTCCCGCGCTTAAGATAGAAACATCCATTAATTAATTAATGTCTGCTATGGACTTAATTAATTAGCATATTTTAATTTCCAAGAATAGACTTAACAAGAAACTCTTATTTATTATTCATAGAATAATCAAACTCCAACTAGCTAGGTTCCGAATAATAAAACAGGGCAGTTAGTGGCGACAAAAACAGAGAAAACAAACACACAAAACACAAACTACTTACACTTAGACCAAGAATTGGGCTAAGTGTAAGAAGGTAAAAACAAACAAGACATATACATTACAGTCTCCTCACACTTAGGCCAAGCCATGGGCTAAGTGTGAGTAGGTACATAAGAAACACAGAAAACAACACATGCCAAGCACACAAACTTCTCACACTTAGGCCCAGCCATGACCTAAGTGGGAGAAGGCATAGAAACAACAATAAACAACCTAGCATGCATACTAAAAAACTAAAACTGAAAAAACTAAAAGCTAAAAACAGAAATTAAAATTTACTTGTTACTAGGGGGGTCACGCATTTCTAGAGATATCACTGACTTCGCAATCTTCATCGTAGTGTTCCATTGCAAATATGCTCCAAGAAGATGGCACGTATAGAGATGGCGAGAGGTGTGGGTAGTCATCAGATGGCATGCTTGAGCTAGCCAGTACCCGAGATGGACTTTCACTCCTTTCAACATACACCAGGTGAAATAAAGTTCAGGCGTTGTGAGAGTGGATCTGACCTGCCCCATCAAATAATAGCCGATGAAAATCTGGGCAAAACGGATAAGGTGGTTGGTGATGTTGACTCCCTGTGATATGCTGGTCTTGAAACGCCCTCCACGTTTGTGCGTGATGAGCTCTCAAGCCTGCTGCGTATCAAATCCCAGAGTTTTCCTAGGGGGACCAAGTCTTTCATCCCAACCCCCGCTGATGTCCTCCTCCATAGTCAGCAGCTCCAATCTCAAGGACCACTCTCTGATGCTCATCGTGGCGGAACGATATCGAGTCAATTTCAGTGTCTGTGGTGGACTTGAACTTGAACGATGTGAAGAATTCCTTAGCAAGGGCTACTGGTACCTCCGTTGTGCTATGGCTCAGCAGCCATTCAAATTCGATGGCGCTGATATAAGAGAGGAACTCTTCCTCTGACTCTATATCTTGAAGGGATTCCGAATGGTAGCTTTTCCCTGACTTAGCCTGCTTTCCCTTCGTACCTCGCTCTGCATACATTCGGGCTTTCTTAGGATCACTGTAATAGGCCATCTCTCCCAAGAGTTTCTTTGTGACCACCACTTCTGTTGGCTCATTGATGGGTTCCTCAGTTTTATTGTCCTCTTCATCTCTGTCGGCATCCTGAGCGAAAGGCACTTTTATTGGCTCGGTAGTGGGTTTGCTCGTCCTCACGGAATTCATTGGCTTCTTGACCGGTGGTTTTGCCGACTGCTTCCCTTTATGCTAGCGCTGCATCTCATAGTGTTCGTCTGAATCATCTTCTGCCTCATCTTCGCTAGTCAGAGTGCCAGCCCTCAACTCACTCGGCCTCGTGGCAGCTATTACTTCGTCCATGTCACGACCGCCCATACTAGGGGTACTATAAACGAGGAGATCGTGACCACGGAATAACAATAAAGACAACATTTAAGGATGACAGTTTATATGAAAAACTTCATTAGCTTAAAAGAATAATATTTTAGTTTAAAGAAACTTAATGTCATAAATTCATTATTAATTAGCAAAGACTTATAGTAAACGATTTTTCAAAGGAAGCGGCGGGGAAATATAAATATCAAAATCCAGTTAATTTTCGAAAGAACAAAGGTTTTAGTTTACGGAAAACCGTTTTAGAGTAACGAAGTAAACATCTGATTAACGTCTAAAAGTATTTGACATGCCAAAAGTAGTACGAAGTAAAAGAAATTCTTGAGGTATAATTCAAAAATATAGCAGCGGAAATAAGGTTGTAAAGAGAGTCAAGGATGACGCCTATGTATGAAGACACAACGCATCCAAATTCCCTAGGCCGACTCAACATCCATCGCAACATCCCGCTCAACCTGCACATAGGGAAAACATATGCAGGGCTGAGTACTTGTTGTACTCAATGGGCTCATGCCGAAAACATTTTATACAGTTATGTCATCCATACCAGTGATCTCGAGTTTTATATGTAGTTAAGAAATATCATCGAGAACACAAAAACATTTCATAGACTGGCCAGTCAAATAATCTCCCCACTTTCTCAACAATCCATCAATCAGACCCGAATTCGTTTCACAACACAACTATATAGCCTAACGGAGCAAGCTCGGACGAACTAGGCATCAGGCAACAATCTCATAAACAAAACTTCATGGCATGACATAACGAGTTAAACCACCCTTATAACACCACATCTTATTTTCGGAAAATAAAAGAATTGTAAAAGAAACCCCACCTCGTTTGCTTAAACAATTCAATATCCAACTTAAGGCAACCCTCGTTCCTCGTGCTCACGTACACACAATAACCCTTGCCAACATCACAACACAAATCAGCCTTCCATCAATTCACATTATCATGCATGTCATGTCGTTCCTTTCATCGTTCTCTTAAATTACCCACCCCAACCATTCGTCAACATAAGGAAAACATGCCATAATATTTCTCAACATGTCACACATAATCACGTCATAGGATACATTCCTTAATCATATATGCATCATATAATTTACCCAAACTTGGCAACAAGTGATATTTCAACATAATAACAAATTTGGCAGAACGGTGCAGTTGGTTTGTAAAAATCACCAAAATTCCATCCGACCTCATACAAAGCTAAAATTTGGTCACAACACAGTAGACAAATTCAAGTTCATCTCCTTAAAATTTCACACCAAAATCATGTCATTTGGCCAGTCAAAATAAAAGTGCAACTCTCTGGTCGGAACACAAAAACTCTGACAGTACTGCGCAGTGCAATTGAAAAATTTGTCAAATATTCATCCGATGTCCAATGAGGCTAAAATTTTCACACAACACAGAAGACACTTCAAATTTCATCAAGTTCAAAATTCACATAAAAAAGAGGCCATTTTTTCGGTCAAATAGAAAACGAAACTTTCTGGGCGAGAATACAAGTTTCTGGCAGAATTGCGCAGTCAACTTCAAAAATTTATTAAAACTTGATCTTTCGTCGAACGGGGCTGAAATTAACACACAAAATAGAAAACACCTTGAAGATTACTCAGTTAAAACTTTGTGTCAAAATTCGATTGTTTGGTTGGTCAAACACACGTTAGAATTTACTGTTCGAACACCACAGTTTTCAGACTTCACAATTTCGAAATTAGGATTTCTTTCCCATTCATCCAAACATAGTTTTTTTCATGCTTCCAACACACAGTCATGCTTAAAAAGGTTCTCACAATCACGTTCTCATATAATCACACATCATTCACCAATGATTCATTCAAACTTCACACATATTCAATCAAAATCGCATATTCACAATTGTTCTCATACAAACACAAATTCCCACCAATTAATTATGCGATCTAAGATTCCTACTCTCACTATATGCATGAAGGAATCAAGAACAAGGTTTTCAATGGTGAAGATGAGGGAAAAGATTCAATTATACCTTCTTGAATCGAAAACCAAACGGTAGAAGCAAAGATTGATACGATTCGTCGGGAACTCTTGAAAATCAAACTCCAATGGATGCAAGAACAAGGATTGGAAGGAATTTTGGAGAGGATGAAGAGAGGGAGAGGAGAGTGGCGTGTGGAGAGAGGGAGAGGATGGAGGTGGATGAAAATTTGAGGGAGAATGGGGGCTAGGGTTTAGTTTAGGTGACTAAATAGTCCTAGGTTTAATCCGATTAATTAATTAATTAATTAATTGTGAACGAATAAAATAGAGGCCAATAAATAAAATCCCACAATTAAAAGGAAGGCAAGTCTTCGAAAATTATGGCTAGAAATTCAATAAGGATTTTATTTGGTATTTACTTGGAGAGGAATAGATTTACAATTTAGGAAATAAAACAATGAATATTCCATAAACAAGGGAACAAAATATATTAAATCTCCAAGTAGGAAATAATGAGAGAGGGGGCGAAAATTGGCTTAATTAGCCACAAGGAAATAATTCAACTCTTAATTTAATTGGGGTGAGGGAATAAAATGTGGCAAGATTTATTTGGATTTAAAATAGCTAAAGGAAATCAACAAGGTACCAATTAAAACAAAGAAACTAATTTATCCTCCTAATTAAAATAGAGAATATTCGAAATTCACAAAAATAATAGGTTAGAGTTCGAATTTCATGTAGCACAATTTAGGGATAATTTGATTTGGGTTTAATTTGGATGAATATCCCAAAACAATTAATTAAATCCAAGAAAGAATAAAATTTCTAATAATTGGAGTGGCCGACAATAGCCACTTTATTTGGCTAGAACAAGATGCATGATCTTATTTAAATTGATTTTCCCCATATTAAAATATAAATAGCACTTCATTCCAATTGCCCCATGACGATTTATTCCACATAATCAAACTCAATCACGTAGCAACAATTTAAATTTCATAAATGAAATTTCTAATCGACATATATTAAATAAAGGTCACAAAAATTTTGGGATGTTACAATCCATCTGTCTGTTATGTTGTGTTCCCTCACTCTCTAGTTCCTCAGTCCTTTCCTCAATTTCTTCTTCTTCTTCTTCTTCTTCTTCTTCTTCTTCTTCGATCACTTCCTTTTCAGTCCCTCACCTTCTCCAACGGCTTCTTCATTTTCCTCGTTTTCCCGTGCTGCATCATTGCCATTGTTGGTGTCACTCTCCACTAAACCCACATCCTCTGCAAAATCGTCTCCTTCCTCATCTGGTTCACCGTCAATGGCCACCTATCTCGTCTGCATGTGTCGAATCTGGCCATCATGGCCACCTATCTCGTCTGCATGTGTCGAATCTGGAGCTGGGAGTAATATTGTCGCCCAAGGATCGGCGTGCGTCAAGGGGGAAGAAAATTCTTCAACAGGAGTCATGGCCAATTGTGGTTCTGCGGGATACCATGCTTGTGTAGACTCAGTGTGGAGAGCAGGTGTGTCGTAGAGAGGAGGTTGCAGGGAGGTTGTCTGAGATGGTGTAGTGGTTGTCTCTCCTGCTCTGCAAACCTCTGCCAGACTGGCATAGATCGCACTGGCCTTCGCCCCTCAACCAAACTTTTGCAGGAATTCTCTCATGATTTGTTCTTGGTCAGCCTCTGCTGCAAGTGCGGCAGATGTGGTTGGTGGGTCGATAGGCATCTCCAGCCTTCTTTTAGTGGGTGCAGTTGGGGGATCGGTAAGTTCGGGTTGAGATGTAGACTGTCGTTTAGAAGCAGGGTTCACCGGTGGTTTTGCCGCTGCTCTACCGTCTACAACTTTTCCTCTTTTAGTGCTTTATCCTCTCCGGGTGTCCATGGTATCAGAATTTGGAGACTTGTGATGGCACCGCCAGAAGCTTACACACAGAAAAATTAGGAATTTTGAAGTTGAGTTTCGAAAGTATGAAAAGTGTGTGTGAGAGGGACAAGCGTGGGGGAGAAGTCTTAAATGAGGTAGGGGAAATAAAATAATAAAAAAAGAAACCAATAATAACAAAAGAAGGCGGAGGGACGGTTGCGTGGTGATATGAGCGACCGTACTCTCTCTGCAACGGGATTTGAAAAATATTTTTCTCATAACTTGAATTTCGAATTTCAAATTTGAAATTTTCCCCCCATTTTGTCGAAAAGTTCCTCCCCCTTAAATTAACAACCGTGTACCAGCTTGTTCCCTCATCTACATGACTTAAGAACACGTTAAGCAAGAGAATGAACATCGAACTCCCAGGTCAAAGGAAGTTAAATAGAAGACATTTCAAAGTTCAACTGACCTTCCAGGGGTTATTTGATATTTCAAAAATATTTTAGGGTTAAAAGATTTTTTTATTTGTTTGGGTTTTCTTGAGAGAACATAAAAAGAATACTCACAATATTTACAAAAACGGTTTAAGCATTCTTGGGAATATGGGTTCGTCTTTAGAATTTTCAAAACAGCTTTCGAGTATACAAAATAGTGTGCACACGTCAAGTTTCTCCCACTTATACTGAAAGCGAGTTGAGGTCTTGAATGAGTCGAACTCTCATCCCTTCAACGTGGCCCTCGAACGGTTTTACCGCCAATGCCTTTGTAAAAGGATCTGCCAGGTTGTTCTGTGACGCAATCTTGACTACTTGTATGTCTCCTCTCTGCACTATATCCCTTATGATATGATACTTCCGCTCTATGAGTTCTCTGACCGCCAATGCCTTTACAGCGATGCATTTCTGCTTCACACTCTTCCAAATTACGGCTCCACCTCCTAAGGTGAACACATATCCTGAAGTAGATTTTCTCGAGTCCTGATCAGCTTGAAAGTCTGAGTCAGAATATCCCAAAGGACAGAGCTCGACTGCATTGTAAACTAGAGCATAGTCCTTAGTCCGTTTAAGGTACTTGAGTATGTTCTTTACGGCAGTCCAATGTCCTTGGCCCGGATTCGACTGATATCTTGCCACTATGCCAACCGAAGCAAATATCAGGCCTCGTACAAAGCATAGCATACATGAGACTTCCAACTGCAGAAGCATATGGAATCCTTCTCATTGCTTGTATCTCAGACGGCGTTTTGGGGCACATCTCTTGAGATAGATGGATGCCATGTCTAAAAGGTAAGAAACCTTTCTTGGCGTCCTGCATGCTAAAGCGACTAAGTACTGTTTCAATGTAAGGTTCTTGAGATAAGCACAACATCTTCTTTTCTAGATTCCTAAGAACCTTGATCCCGAAGATGTGTGCCGCGTCTCCCATATCCTTCATCTCGAACTGGTTTGACAACCATGTTCGTACTGATGACAACATCTTTTTATTGTTTCCAATTAGAAGAATGTCATCTACATATAAAACTAAGAACACTACATTCCCCTTTTCAACCTTCTTGTACACACAACATTCACTTGGGCATTTTTCGAATCCAAACTTGCGAACAGTTTGATCGAAACACTAGTTCCATGATCTAGATGCTTGCTTAAGGCCATAAATGGCCTTCTTAAGCTTCCAAACCATGTGTTCCTTGCCCTTTATGGCATAACCTTCGGGTTGTTCCATGTAGATGGTCTCCTCAAGACCGCTGTTTAGAAACGCAGTCTTAACGTCTATCTGCCATACATCCCAATCCATATAAGCTGCTATAGACAATAGTATCCAGATCGATTTGAGCATGGCCACTGGGGAGAAAGTCTCGTCGTAATCGACACCTTCCTTTTGGGTATACCCCTTAGCCACTAGTCTTGCCTTGAAGACTTTAACTCGTCCATCGGGTCCACGTTTACATTTATATATCCACCTGCTCCCAATGGCAGTACAGTCTTCGGGTAGGACGGACAAATCGTAGACGTCTTTGTCCATCATAGATTGTAGTTCCGAATCCATTGCTTTCACCCATTTACAATGATCGACATCTGCCTGCGCTTCCGCAAAGTTCCAGGTATCTAATACATTGCTGTCTTAGGAGTGATCCATAGATTCCCCCAAACCAATGTATCTTTCGGGCTCTTGTGAGAACCTCCCACTGCGGCGCGGCACAACAATTCTTGGAATAGAAGTTGAAGTTCTGGAATTGTTTGTACACTTGGTACTCGTTCTTGGTTAATGGAATTTGTGACAGAAGTTAGCTCATCAAGAGCCACTTCACTACTGGGTTTATGATTCATTACATAGTCTTCCTCTAAGAATGTGGCGTGAGTGCTCACAATAACTTTCTTATCCCGGAGACTAAAGAATTCATAAGCTTTCGTTCCTCTGGGGTACCTTATAAACAAACATACTTCCGTCCTTGATGCTAGCTTAGTTGGATCCTTTTCCAATACATTAGCCGGGTAACCCCAAATCTTGAGATGTTCTAGATTGGGCTTGCGCCCAGTCCACAACTCATAAGGAGTAGTAGGTACGGACTTTGATGGTAAATTGTCTAAAATATGGCTTGCAGAAAGCAATGCGTATCCCCAAAAAGAAGTAGGTAGTCGTGCATAACTCATCATCGATCGGACCATGTTTAATAAGGTCATGTTCCTTCTTTCAGCCACGCCGTTCTGCTGGGGCGTGCCCGATGCAGTCAGTTGGGATTCAATTCCCGACTCCGACAAGTAGTCCAAAAACTCAGCACTGAGGTACTCGCCTCCACGATCAGATCGTAGGCTTTTGATACTCTTACCATGATACTTCTCCACAAGAGTCTTAAAGTCCTTGAACTTATCAAAAGACTCTGACTTGTGGCGCATCAAATAGACGTATCCAATTTTCGAGAAGTCATCAATAAATGTGATGAAGTATCGAAAACCACCTCTTTCCTCAGTAGACATTGGTCCACATACATCGGAATGAACAAGCTCAAGTACTTCCTTGGCCCTATTTCCCTTAGCCTGAAAAGGCCTCTTGGTCATCTTGCCTTCTAAGCATGACTCACACTTATGAAAAGTTGCCTCCTCTAGATCTTTAATAAGATCTTGTTGGACAAGAGAATGGATCCTCCTTTCATTGGCATGACCAAGTCTAAGGTGCCATAAGTACGTTTCGTTCATTGAACTTGAAGGTTCCTTTCGTTTCTTTGAAATTTTCGATGTTGTATTGAGTTCTGATTTGCTATCATTAAACTGTGTAGATGTGATTGTGTACATATTGTTTTCTATGATACCACGACAGATATAAGAACCATCTTTCTTAATAATGCAATTGTCATTAAAAGAAATTGAATATCCATAAAAAACTAATTTAGAAACTGAAATTAAATTTCTTCTAAAAGAAGGTATCAACAAAACATTCTTCAAAATAAAAAATCTATCACTACTAAAATGTAAATAAATGTCTCCCACTGCTACGGCCGCCACTTTTGTAGCGTCGCCTAGCTAGACCTCGATCTCACGATCACGTAGCCGTGTTGTCACCTGCATTAAGTCAGGATCAAAACAAATATGATCAGTGGCTCCAGTGTCAATAACCCAAGTGCAAGTAGACTTCGAAGCCAAACATGACTTGACTACTAAAGCTTGGTGCATACCTGTAGCCTTGCCCTTTTTAGGACAATCTGGCTTCCAATGCCCCTTCTCTCTGCACTTGAAACACTTCCCCGTGGGCTTCTTGTTTGCCCTCTTCTTCTTCTTTCCCTTAGCTATCTTGGTCGGTCCTGACTTCGGTGCCTGCCTTTTTCCCGCGCTAGGCTTGAAGCCAGAGGAACGAGGCGCCGAAGTCATCATGGCCGCCTTAGCCTGGACCATAAGGTCCTCTACCGACTGAAGTTCAGTCAACAGCTCTGTCAAGGTGTAGTTCCTTTTGTTCATCTCGAAGTTGAGCTTGAACTGCTGGAAGCTAGGGGGAAGACATTGAAGGATAATAGTCACCTGGGACTCAGAATCGATCGTCCCTCCCAAGACCTCAATTTGGTTGAGGTGGCCCATCATCTCGAGGACATGGTCCCTCACAGACAAGCCTTCCTTCATAGTCTTCGACATGATACTCCGAAAGGCTTGGGACTTAGCCGTTCGATTCTGAGTACCAAAAAGATTTTTGAGATTCTGCATGATCTCGGCGGCAGTTTCCATGGCTGAATACTGATGCTTGAGTACTGATGACATAGATGCCAACATATAGCACTTAGCCTTCTCATTCGCCTTATGCCACCGTCTGTGTACATCTCTGACTTCTGCCGCAGCGTTAGCTGGTGGCACTGGAGGTCGCAGGGTTGTGAGTACAAAGATGTACTCATCTGCTGTGAGAACGATGTCCAAATTTTGTTTCCATTCTATGTAATTTTGGCCCTCGAGTTTGTTTTCTTTAAGTATTGCAGAAAGAGGATTGAACGACATATTGACGATTTGAGGGTCGCAGTGGGGAACGCCGCGACCCAGGGCGATTCGGGTATCCCAGGCTGAAAAGACTGAACGGGCCCGACTGGATCTGTGTTATTATTGCCCCGAGAAGTGGAGTGTAGGGCACGTGTGCAAACAGAGATTGCTATACTACGCTGAGGAGGACGAGAAGAATGAGGATGATTCGGAGGGATATACGGCTGATGAGACTGTGACGACAGACATTTCGCATATTCACGCGATGGACGGGGGCCGTCGATCTCGCCCAATACAGATCGTGGGGAGTATATAAGATCGTGAAGTGTGTGTCCTAATTGACACAGGTAGCGACCGGGATTTTCTACACCCGAAGATCGCAGAATCATTGCACTTACCGCTCTAACCTATTCGGCCTTTCAAGGTGATTGTGGGTAATGGGGCGGCTCTACTTTGCACGCACGTTTCCAGACAGACAAAATTGGAGGTGCAGGGATCAGTGTTCATGGTTGATCTCCATATTCTGCCTATTCACAGTCCGGATGTGATTCTGGGAATGGATGGGCTTGAATCGTTGGGTAAAGGGACAGCAGATTTCGCTGGGAAAACACTGGAATTTATGCACAAGGAGCGTCGTATTACTTTGAAGGGGGTTGTGCCACCTGTCCGCAAGATAGATGGAACCTCCCCGGCTGCTTTAATGTCGCCTTCTGGAGGTTTGGAGGTGTTTGAGATCATGCTCTTGGAACTACAACTCGCCACTACCACCCCCGATGGCCAGGAGGATTTTCCAGCAGATCTAACACCAGCAATAACGACGGTTTTGGAGACGTTCAGACCGGTGTTCAGCATGCCGTCCGGGATGCCACCATCGCGCTCTTATGATCACCGCATTCATCTGTTGCCAGGCACGAAACCAATCAACGTCAGGCCGTACCGCTATCCCTATTTTCAGAAAAATGAGATAGAGCGACAGGTCAAAGACATGCTAGACCAGGGGATTATTCAGAGAAGCAACAGTCCGTTCTCTTTACCAGTGCTCCTTATTCACAAGAAAGACGGATCTTTCCACTTCTGCATCGATTATCGTGCGCTGAATATTGCCACAGTACCGGACCATTTTCCTATCCCAACGGCGGATGAGCTTTTTGATGAATTGGGTAAGGCTCGTGTGTTTACTAAGCTGGATTTGCGTTCGGGTTACTATCAGATCCGGATGCATGATGAGGATGTTTTTAAAACCGTCTTTCGTACCCATGACGGCCACTTCGAATTCCTGGTGATGCCTTTTGGGTTGACGAATGCCCCTTCGACGTTCCAAGCGGCAATGAACGCAATTTTTCAGCCAATGCTAAGAAAGTTCGTCATTGTTTTTTTCGATGACATACTGGGGTACAGCCCGACTCTGGAGGATCACGGTGAACACTTGTCCGCCGTATTGAAGGTTTTGAAAGAGAACAGCTTCTTCGTCAAGTTATCAAAATGCTCTTTCTGCAGTTCCACCGTGAAATATTTGGGGCACTTGATCAGCAATGGAACCCTTATGGCCGACCCCAACAAAATTAGTGCAATGACAGCTTGGCCAAAGCCGAAGAATGTGAGGCAACTCTGCGGGTTTTTGGGCCTAACCGGCTATTACCGTCGTTTCATAGCTGGATACGCTCTGATTGCGTCACCCTTGACGGATCTGTTGAAGAAAGATGCTTTTTTGTGGACCCCGGAGGCAGACTCGAGTTTCTTGGATCTGAAAGGAGCCATGACGACGGCCCCAGTACTTCGCCTGCCTGATTTTGAGAAGACTTTCTACATCGAGACGGACGCATCTGATACGGGCATTGGCGCAGTGTTACTCCAAGATAATCACCCAATTGCTTTTTTTAGCAAGAAACTAGGACCTTGCCGCCGAGTCGCTTCCACTTATCACAAGGAGTTATACGCAATCGTGGTGGCAGTGCATAAGTGGCGTCAATACCTACTGGGGAAAGAGTTCGTCATTAGGAGTGATCAGAAAAGCTTGAAAGAATTGCTCCAACAGATAGTGCAGACGCTGGAGCAGCAGCTTTATGTCCGTAAACTCATGGGGTATAAGTTTATTATTGAGTATAAGAAGGGGATCACAAACTGAGCAGCTGACGCGCTGTCGAGGCGTGAGGAAGACGAGCCGTCCGACGTGCAGGAGGATGAGGCGACTGAGATCGAGGAGGGCCCCGATGCAGATCGCAGCGGTGTGCTACTGGCGGCAGCGGCGCATCCGATCCCGCAGCTGATGGATTTACTTCGTCGGGAAACAGCGTCCTCCCCAGAGATGCGGGAAATCACGACCAAAATAAAGGAGGGACGGGCCCCGCCTCACTTAGCTTTGGTGGATGGGCTGGTGTACTACAACCGCCGTATATTGGTGAGCTCGCGCTCGTCGGCACGTACGCCTATATTAACGGAATATCATAGCTCGTAATCCACGGGTCACCCCGGGTTCGAGCGTACATTGTGCCGCGTGGCTGGGGATTTTTACTGGCCGAACATGAAGAAAGAGGTAAAGAGGTTTGTGGAGGCTTGCGTCGTGTGCCAGACGATGAAGTACTCGACCCAGAAGCCGGTCGGGTTGTTACAGCCGCTACCAATTCCGTCCCAGGTTTGGGAGGACGTGTCCGTGGACTTTATTACCGACTTACCTCAATCCCGGGGCTACACGGTAATCATGGTGGTCGTAGACCGTTTGTCTAAATATGCACATTTTGCTCCGTTACCAACAAGGTTTGATGCGTTAAAGGTGGCCCGTTTATTTATCAACACAGTTGTTCGCCACCACGGTTTTCCGAAGACGTTGGTCTCCGACAAGGACTTGGTGTTCTTAAACCAGGGAGGATTTGATGCGCCTAAGTGGCACGAAGTTGAATTTTTCGACGGCTTACCACCCCCAATCGGACGTCAGACGGAGGTACGTAATAGAGGGTTGGAACAGTATCTGCGAGCGTTCACGGCCGATCGACCATCGAAATGGGCTAATTTTCTTCCTTGGGCGGAGCTAGCTTTGAATTTCTTCCATCATGCAGGTTTGGGCATGTCTCCATTTAAGGCCCTCTATGGCCGAGAGCCACCGAGTTTGATTTTTGCGGCCCCATCGAGGTCGACGCCCCTGTCTGCGGCATAATTGATCCGTCAACGAGGGGAGTTATTGGTGGAGTTGCGGAGAAATTTAGAGCGCGCCCAGCAGCGTATGCGCGAGTCGGCCAACAAACACCGTCGCAATTTGGAGTTTGAGGTGGGCGACATGGTCCTTTTGAAGCTCCAGCCATATAGACAGCATTCGGTGGCCCGTCCTCAGTCGGCCAAGCTGTCCCGTCGATACTATGGCCCGTTTGAGGTGTTGGAGCTCATTGGGCCAGTCGCATATCGGTTGCGCATGCCGGAAGGGAGTAGGATTCACAACGTCTTCCATGTTAGCCTCCTTCGCGCGTTTGTGACAGGCGGCGACTCTGGGGCTGCAATGGAGCTGCCATCGGAGTTCTTTGGAGACAGGCCGGTGGTTTATCCGGTGCGGGTATTGGATAGGAGAGTTTTGTGGCACGATGATAGACCATTGGAGCATGTTTTGGTACGTTGGTCCGATGGAACTGAGTCGCCAATGTGGGAACCAATTGAACTGGTGCAGCGCAAATTTCCAAATATGCTCCTTGAGGACAAGGAGGTCGCTATGGAGGGGGGAGTTGATACGGGCACCGTACAAGAGCCACAACGGCCGGGGATAGAGATAGTACGTGAGGCCGTGACATCGATGGAGAAGGACATGCAGCCATCGATCGCGACGACCAAACGAAGGAGAAACCGACGCCCGCCAGAGTTGTTCGGAGATTACGTTCCAAAGTAGTTTTAGAAGTATTACTTTCCTTTTATTTATTTCTTATTTTTGGGTATTAGTTATTTTTATTATTTAATTACATTAAAGAGTCGAGCGTAATTATAAGCTTCGTTTCGGGTTTTCTTTGTTGGTTCTTTCCCGATATGAACTAGGATTAGGAGTCGAACCAACCCTAGGGTCCTTAGTCTATAAATAGGGTTATGTTCATAAACTTTATAATCAATGAAAATTACGCTATTCTGCCCACAAAAAGAACGAACATATTTCTAACCCTAGTTTGCCGCTACCCGACGGAGAACATCCGCGCACAGCCTCAACTAGAACCGCCGTCGATCCTGTTGCAGGACGCCGGGAGAGACTTTGATCGCCGAGCAAGCCAGCCGCCGATCGCCGTTAAGGACCAAGACCTTAACAGAAGGCGAGTTCCGAAGAAAGAGGAGGAGGAAATCAGGATCCTCGCCATGGAAGAAGAGGAATAAGGGATTCAATTTCTCTCACAACTAATTTTTGTGAAGTAGAAACGACAGTACGGATATTTTAGGAGGGCCAATAAAAATTGTGGTTTCAAAGTGTTTATCCGTTGTTTGATTCTTTTCAATTTTTTATTTTGCTCTTGTTTTGGCTAAATGCATATTTCAATTTTTTATTTTGCTCTATTTTTGGCTAAATGCGTATTTCAATTTTTTATTTTGTTCTAATTTTATCTAATTATAATTGTAAATCTTATAAATTTAAGATGTGTTCAAATAACATGTTTAAATATAGAAATTCATTTACAACAACTTAAGCTTATTTCTCCAGTTCTATCTAGGGCTGGAGGAAAATTACCGAAATGCCGAAATGCCGGCCTTATCGTACAGAAAAAATATCGAAAATACCGAATTTTCGGTATATCGTGATTTTCGGTACGGTATGATACCTTACCGAAAGATTCCGGTAAGGTAACGGTATAGATTTTCAAATACCGCGGTATACCGCTGCATACCGAAAACTAAGATATATACCGCAAAAATATAAACATAATTATATATAAAATATATTTAATACTCCCTCCGTCCTATAAAAATATGTGCAACCATTTTCGTCCGTCCCACAAAAATATGTGCATTCCATTTTTAGAAAGTTATATCAATTTAATACTGCAGGTCCCACTATCCACTAACTCTACTTTAACTATCATTCTCCTCCTCTCTCTTACTTTACCTTACTATTCTCCTTCTCTCTTACTTTACCAATTTTGTTTTAGTTCTCGTGCCATCTCATCCGCCCATATTTTTATAGGACGGAGGGAGTATATTTTTAAATTATAAAATCTATTGTGAAATATAAATATAATTATGAATAAATTATATTTAATTTATTTTTAAAATTATAGTAAAATATAAATAAAATTCTAAAAACTCAAATCTTATATTTTAATTGATGTTGAAAGTCAGGTATACCACAAAAGTAAGGTATGCCGAACTACGGTACGGTATCGGTATGGAAATTCGCCATACCGACAATAAGGTATACCGGAGTTCGGTATACCAAAAACTTTGGTAAGGTATACGGTATGATGGTTTCGGTAAGGTATACCGTACCTACCCACCCATAGTTCTATCACGTTAACAATAATTCACTAATTCTATTCAAAGTCAAACCCAACCCCAAAAGAATATTCTATATTCATATACTTTTTTACTTTTTCATTCTTACATACATATTTATTTATAGGAACATTGACACCTAATATCATAGAACTTTCAGAAAGTTAAGTTTTTCCCACGAACTTTGAAATTAGCAAATAATATCACGAACTTTACCCCGAGTTTGTTATTTCTCGCCAATGAAAAAATTCCGGAAAATAATATCATGATATGAATTTTTTTCGTAATTTCTCGACTACAACTTCGAGAGTTTCAAGTTTTTAAATCTTTGAGAATAGTTTTTCTTGAAACACACCCTCCAAATTTGTTCTTCAATCTATTAATGTAGCCATAATTTTTTCATTGTTGGGAAATAACAAATTCAGGGTAAAGTTCATGATGTTATTTACCAATTTCAAAGTTGGTGGAAAAATCCCAACTTTTTGAAAGTTCATGATATTAGGTGTCAATATCCCTTATTTATATTACGCATTAACTCCACAACACTTAGATTAATAATTTTGCAAACATAATTATATATATTAAATATATTATGTATTCAATAAAAAAATACGCTAACTTGGAAATTAAAAGACATCAAACATACTATAACAGCATCGAAACATATATTAAAATACGTTTAAAGACATCACAATTACATAAACATAGGACAAAACAGAAAAAACCGCTAAAATTCAAGACATATTTGAGAAATTTTCCCACAAATGATCAACTAATGCATTTTGAAGTTCTAGATGTGCATTTTTATTTCGTATTGTGGCATGCCGAGTCAAGTATTCTTGAAATCGAACATCTTCGTTTGTCGTCATCTCAACTTATGGTTGTGGTGCGTGTCTAGCAACTTCGATTGGAAAACGCAGGTCTCGCTCATCTTCAACTATCATGTATCGATTTCCTGTACGAATACGAATCGTGAAAGCGTGGCCTAACGATCCTTTAGACCTTCAGAATTTGAAGCTAGAGGTGTATGAAAAGTTACCACAGGGATAACTGGCTTGTGGCAGCCAAGCGTTCATCGCGACGTTTCTTTTTTATCCTTCGATGTTGGCTCTTCCTATCATTGTGAAGCAGAATTCACCAAGTGTTGGATTGTTCACCCACCAATAGGGAACGTGAGCTGGGTTTAGACCGTCGTGAGACATGTTAGTTTTACCCAACTGATGACAGTGTCGCAATAGTAATTCCACCTAGTATGAGAGGAACCGTTGATTCGCACAATTGGTCATCACGCTTGGTTGAAAAGCCAGTGGCGCGAAGCTACCGTGCGTTGGATTATGACTGAACTCCTCTAAGTCAGAATCCCGGCTAGAAGCGACGCGTGGACCTGCCGTCCGCTTGCCAACCCGCAGTAGGGGCCTTTAGGCCCCAAGGGCACATGTCGTAGGCTAAGCCCTCGCTGCGGAATAGCCGCATTGGCCGCCTTGAAGTATAATTTCCATCAAGCGGGGGGTAGAATCATTTGCAGACGACTTAAATATGTGATGTGGTATTGTAAGCGGCAGAGTGGCCTTGCTGCCACGATCCGTTGAGATTCAGCCCTTTGTCGCTTCGATTCGTCCCTCCCCCATTTCTTTTTTTTAAAACTTATTTAGTTATGAGGTTTCTTATTAAGCATCGGTGCTTGTATGAAGTTGAAAAAAAATCATGAACACATGGCAGGCGGTGCATTGCCTGCCCCGATATCTGTTCCCCGTCCCGCTGCCTAGCGCACTCGTTGGTTGGCCAAGGACTCTCCACGTTCTCCATCCTTCCCATTTAAAAAGTGATTGACTATGTTATTGAGGATAAAGAAGAGAGATGACAGAAATTTATTTCTTTCTATATTCTCGTTTCACTTTTCTCATTACACAAGCATTTTTTTTACAGTAATATGTTTTTTCCTGTATTTTATTTTTTTATTATTAAATATTTTATTTTTTTAATAAATAACACTTACTTTTGGTTAATAATAACTAATAGTAACTAATATTGTTTTGCTATTATTGTAAAGTAAGTTTATCGAAAGTAAGTTTATCGTAGGTTTTTAAGCTCATATTGGTGGGCACGAACTAATGAGAGCATTTTGATATATTGGGAAGACGAAGTGCATGGGCGGATCCGGGAGACATGTTGTCATACCGCCACCCCCCGCTCGTTTGTACCATGTTGGGTGGGAAACATGTCCAGTGGGGCATGCTTGGGGTCATTTGTTTGTGCTCCACTGTCGGAGATGCCATGCATCATCGGCTGCGAGGTGGAGGCATACTTTCTTAGGCATAGCGTACGTGGTGGCGTGTGAGTAGTGTTTGGCGTGTATGGGCATGTTGGATCCCTACTTGGGCAGCGACGACATCTCCTCCACGCCTCTTCAATTGTCGGGACGAGCGTTTGCTCTTCCAATTCTGGTTTTCTTGTGCTGACTACCTATCGAGATGGCATTGAGTCGGCTATAATCATTCTTTTCCCGTCTTGTTCTGCCGCTCCACCTGGGGCGGCGACATTGGGTGGGCCAAATCGCACACGTTGTGTGTCGCACCGCGTTCGCCCAAATGCACGTTCTACATATTTTCTACATGCCTCTCGCCTCACAACAAAATATTTGTCTTTGCCAGTACGAGACTCTTGATATATTTGCAAAATAGTAGACCATTTTGGGTATATTCCGTCAGCCGGGTAATAACCAATATTATATTCTTTGCCTGGAATAACATAATGAGTAGGAGGAGCAATACCTTGAGTGAGATTATCGGAAAGATGTGAGGAATCTAACACGTTGATGTCGTTGTTGCTGCTGGGAAATCCAAAATAAGCATGCCATATCCAAAGATCCTAATCTACCACTACGACCTAAATATGAACCACCCCACCATGTAGGTCAATTTTTCCATTTCCAGTGCATACAATCTAAACTACCTAACATCCCTGGAAATCCACGTTGCTCACCATACATAAAAGTCTAGCAATATCATTAGTTGTCGGACTTCTCAAATGCTGAGTTGAAAAAATTTCTATTATTCCACGAAAAAAACGTTTAAGACTTTTGATCGCACTACTCTCACTTATTTTCACATACTCATCAGTTGCATCAACTGGTACACCGTATCCCAATATATGAATAACAGTTGTTACCTTTTGAAGAGATGATAGTCCAAGCCTTCTAGTTCCATCTGATCGTTGCATGAAGCAGTCATCGTGTTCCTTAACTGCGTCCACAATGCGAAGGAACAATGAACGAGACATCCAGAATCTCCTACAAAACATGGTTCCATTATACAATGGATTATCTACAAAATCATCAACGTACAATCTAGCGTGAGCACCCTCTCGATCACTGTTGATGAAACTATGCCCTGGAACTGAACCGCGATATATTTTTGGAATTTGATGGTTATGAAGGAATTGAATAAATAATCAGCTGCTTTTTGGAATTTGATGCCCCATTATAATGTACTTTTAGTTGGACAATAAATAATAAGCTGCTTTTTGTTGAGTTTGATCATGTAGTTGGCTTTACTTTGATTGGTTGTTATGCATCTCAAATGAGTCATCTCATACAATAAAAGAGATAGAGCTCTTAGTTGTGTATCGCTTGAATTTTATGAAATATGAATTTTTCTGTTTCTCCGATATATTCTTTGTTCATCTTTATGTTTGTTGGTTTTTCATTTTTTACATAGCCTTTTTGTCCAAAGAGTAAAATGAAAATTTGATAAGAAAATGAAGGAAGAAAGAGATTGAAAGATAGATAAAGAAATTTATTGAGTATTTAAAATGTAAAAAAATTTTAAATTACTTCAAAAGTTAGATTATGCCATTAGTCTTCTACTCCCTCCGTCCCACAAAAGATGTCACACTTGTGGGATGGCAGGAGATTTTAGAAGGTTTTGTTTTATGTGATAAGTGAGGAGAGAAAATTTAATTTAATTGAATCAACATGTTGTTGTTGTCGATTCTACGCTGCATATCTTGCATATATTGGTTGTAAATGTATATTATATGAGAATTTTCACCATCTTCATCAGAAGACGAAGAGCAATTGGAAATAAAACTGGGATTCATTGTGAATGATAGATAAAGTTGAGTGATTGATTAATATGATAAATGATCAAACCATTCCTTCAATTTATAATGATTTTACAAAAGCATAATCATTTTATGCAAGAAACCACAACACCACAATTATCTCATCTCAATTGTCATCTTTATCTTTCCTTACAAAATGTTAGTTCGTAAAGAAAGTTATACATAGAATGAAGACAAACTTTTGTGTATCACAATCAAGACAACGATTATGGTAGTACATGGAAGATGGATTCAATGAAGCTAGAGATCTGACATGGCCAGAGCGTACGCAAAGATCTATACAGACTCGTATTCAAGCCATTGAGAAAACAAACAGTTCCATGGATGTATCCGAGCTGAAGCAAGAAATCAAAGCAGTGCTTCAAATGCAAACATAGTGAGTTTTAATCGTGTTTTAATGTTTCATTTTCTCTTTGTACATGCGATTAATTTATTATAATTATCTGTTGATGAATGAAACCATGCAAATGCTCTAAGGCAAGTTCAAACTACAAATCGGGTTGGAAATTTTCTCATGTTTGGGAAATGATTAAAAAATTTAAAAAATTTAAAGATTGAGCAGGGAGCTCTAAACAACAAGCATCACATGGGATGCAATATTTTGATTCAGAAAGTCAGGCTCATACTTCGCATGGATCGCAAAATTTGTCTTCGTTTCCTATGAGTTGTGATGATGGCAAGGAGCAAATCCTTGGTGGTTCTTCTTCATCAAGGCCCATCGGAGTGAAGAAGGCTAAAGTGAAGAAAAAGAAGTCTGATAGCTCGGAATCACTTATTGTTGCTCTAGAAAAACAAAATGAGCGATATAATGCGGGCATGAAACAAGCAAATGATCATTTGGGTATGTTTTTTAAAAAACAAAAGAAAAACCATGATCTCAAAACTACGAATGATGAAAATAAAATCATGGCTATGGGCTTGAGCTCTATAGTCGATCTTGATAGTCGTGCTTATTTTCAAGCCGAAAGAAGATGGATTTTGCATTTTAACAAAAAAGAGCTCAACAATAAGAATAACTAAATGACTATACGCAACTAGAACATATCGTACTTCAATAATTTAGGAGAATCTGGTTTTGGTTTACCGAATTATTAGTTTGTGCTTGTTGTTTGTCTTCATTTTAGTTTTATGTCATTGTAACACAATTTCCATTTGTAGGACCACTTAGCGTTACGTTATGCAGTACTACTTTTTATTGCTAAATATTATACTACTCCCTCCGTCCAAGAAATGTTGTCCACATTTGCAATTTTGGTCCTCCCGTGAAATGTTGTCCACTTTACTTTTTTTTTCTTTTCATTTTTTATAAATAGAGTCAATTTCTACTATCTCATTACATGCACATTCTATTATAAAACTAATAATCTCTCCGTCCCATTTCCAGTAATTTTGACTGCTTTTCGGCACGTGTTTGGGGAAAATGATAATAAATAGTTCAGATGGATATAAAGTAAAGTAAGTAAGAGAATAATGTAGATACAACTCTCTTCTATATCATTCACTCTCTTACTTTATTTTCTCTCCACTTTAACTATTTATCATCATCTTCGAAAAACAATGGTAAAAAAGAAAACAATTAGTTGAGCTGGGACGGAGGGAGATATAAATGTGAAATCCACATTCCACAAACTTTTCTTCACATTTCTTAAAATCCGTGCCGGAATCAAATGCGTACAATATTTCATGGACGGAGGGAGTATTACTTAATTTATTGTCTTATAATATTAAATATCATAATACATATAATATCACAAATCATACAAAATAAATAATTAATACTAATAATTTATATAAAATAAAATAAAAACCATCTATCTCCTAAATCAAACACTTCCTCCGTCCACTTTAGAAGTCTCATTTGAGTTCGGCAAGGATTTTGAGAAATATAAAGGAAAGTTGGTAAAAAAAGATAGTGAAATGTAGGTCTATTTTTATATATTAGTTTTGTAATAAAATGTGAGTGGAAAAAGATTAGTGAAATGTGACTGTGTGCGTAAATATGTAAGGCAAACTGGTTCTGGAGCATGTGAAAAGTGGAAGATTACTATAAATGGCTAAACAGAATAACAGAAGATATTTGGTGGGTTTAGGACTGCCACAGTCAAGTCTGTAGGATCTCTGGAAAAGTAAAGGACAAAAAGCAAAAATCAACTAAAAGTAAAAGATGGTCCCAAAAGCAGAAAGAGACATTGTCTTCATCACCAAGTAACACAGAATCTCAGCAACTTCACGAACACCATTAAAGATTCACAGAAATTATGCAACAACTTAAACTGAGATTAAATACTAAATCAGACGATTAAACGGCTAATCTTAACTTACGTTAACCAACAAGGCATAGAAGATTACGTAACTCCTTCCTTCAATATTCTGACCTAATACTGCCCCCACAGCATAGTCGCTGGCATCGCACATCACCTCAAAGGGGTAAGTCCAGTCGGGGGCGCGTATAATAGGAGAGCTTATCAGTCTATCTTTCAGCAGTTGGAACGCTGCCTTGCAGTCATCGGAGAATTCAAACTCCACCTCATTCTGGAGTAAACTCGTTAGGGGCTGGGCTATCTTTGCAATATCTTTGATAAACCTTCTATAAAACCCAGCGTGGCCCAAAAAGGCTCTGATCTCCTTCCGATTGGTGGGATACAGGAGTTTTGCAATGACCGCTACCTTCGCCTGGTCGACCTCTATTCACTTGCTCGACACCATATGCCCTAGGACGATTCCCTCAGTAACCATAAAATGGCACCTCTCAATGTTTACGACCAAGTGGCGGGCCTCGTGTCTATTATGTTGCTAAGCTACGCATTAGTCTAATGGCTGGCTATTCATTGATAACATACCATGTTTTCTGTCTACCTAATTCAGTAAAATATGGTGAGTATCCTTTGTACTCCATCCGTCCTATTAAAACTGAAACATTTCATTTTGAAGTGAGGGGTTTTGCACGTGTATCGTAGGCATGTGTCCCTACTTCAACAAGATTTATAGTTTCCCACTTTTGCAACAAATATTACTAAGTATAAGCGGCAAGAGAGGGGTCGAACCACAGAGACTAGGGACCTACTCGAGATCGATTCTATGACACGGGGTTGGTGTTAGCCACCACGCCTTAAGCACTTGAACATGGACCTAAACACTAGAGTGGGAAACTTGAACTTTAAAGCATGAGAACAGAGATGGGGAGCTTAAGCTAAACTAAGGGAGCATGGAAGAGAGTTTTGAAAGCTTCAAGAGAAAATAATGAGGTGGAGACAGAGACTTGACATAAAAATTCTTAAACTAAGGGCAACTTGAAACAAACATTTGCTTGAAATCATTTCAGAAACAAGAGTAATGGTCCTTATAGTTTGCATCTTGCGCGGCATCTCGCGGGCCAAGGCGTGCTTGCTGGCAGGCGGATTCTCCGCCCCGGCCCAAATTTTGAACCCATTCTCCAAGACTCCGAATCAGAGGAAGACAGAGCCCGGACCCCTCCTCGTTCCGGAGGAGGTGTCGCGGACAGAATTGCGATGACCATCCTCTTACACTGATAGCACCACAAAGACTGCGGGGTCGCTGACTAGACCGAATGATTGGGGATGAATTGTTTTGGGAGCATATACTCCTAGTATTTATACTTAGAGCATCCACAATGGCGCCCGTCCCGGTGGACGTCCGGCCGGCGTGCCGGAGTTCCACGCTGGAAGTCCACCATTGCGCAGTGGTGATGCAGATACGTACGTCCACTGCGGACACCGGAGTTCCGCGGCATTCCCGGGACGTCATTGTGTTGACCCCACGGACGTCCGCGCGGACGTCCCGATTATTTTATATTTTTTTTTGAAAATTCTATAAATACGGCTCGTTGAATTTCATTTTATTCCCACCATTTGTATTAATGAGTATCTCTCTCTACGTTTCTTTTATATATCCAGAATGGCTAGTAGTGGTAGTGGTAGCAGATAACGGTGCGGGTGGTAGTGGTGGGGGGTATGATGACATAATGAGGCGAATTCATGCACGTGTGCGGGAGGAAGCAGAGAGGGAGATACAGGCGGCCTTGGCTCCGGCGGTACCTCGACCCATCCATCGTCGATATATAGTGCCTCGGGGACCACCTCGCTGAACACCGTCGGTTGTACGATGATTACTTCGCTCCGAACCACGATTTGGGGAGAACATGTTGCGGTGACGTTTTAGGATTCATCGTCCGCTCTTTCTGCGTATCGTGGGAACTTTAGAGCGTCGATACGGGTATTTCAGGGTGTGGGAGGATGCGACTGGTAAACCCGGCCACACTCCGATTCAGAAGTGCACTGCCGCAATCAGGCAGCTGGCATACGGAGGCACGGCCGACATGTTCGATGAGTACCTCCACATCGACGAGACGACTGCCCGCGATTGCCTAAAGTATTTTTGTCAGGGCGTTAGGGAGATATTCGAGGATAGGTATCTTCGGAAGCCTACTCCCAAAGATTGTCAGGCTCTACTGGATATTCGCGGGACTCAGCACGGGTTTCCGGGGATGCTAGGCAGCATAGATTGTATGCATTGGGAGTGGAAGATCTGCCCCGCTGCCTGGAAAGGGGTGTACACTACGGGTTTCAAGGGCAAGAATCCTACGATGATCCTTGAAGCGGTAGCTGACTACCGGCTGTGGATTTGGCATGCCTATTTTGGAGTAGCCGGGTCGAACAACGACATCAACGTCCTCCATTCGTCGCCCCTTTTCAACGACCAATGCATTGGCCTCGGTTTGGCCGTCAATTTCGTCGCCAACAGCAACCAGCACAACATGGGCTATTATTTGGCGGATGGGATATACCCTATGTGGCCAGTCTTTGTGAAAATGATCAGATGCCCAACAGAAGAAAAGAAGGTCTATTTTGCGGGTCGTCAGGAGGCAGCATGCAAGAATGTGGAGCGGGCATTTGGTGTGCTCCAGACTCGATGGGCGGCAGTGAAGGGTCCATCACGGCTGTGGTATGCTGACAGCATCGCTGATATCATGTACGCATGTATTATCATGCATTACATGATTGTCGAAGATGAAGGCCCAGTACTGACGGATTGGGCCAATGATGATGCTGATGCTGCGGGTCCAAGCCACGGCGTGGCCACCGACAATGTACGTATGAGGATACCCCATGACGAGGTCGAGCGAGTCCGTGCATTTGCCAACATGCGCAAAAAATAAGCCCATATTCGACTCCAGAATGATATAATTGACGAAGTATGGCAGCGGAGGGATCGTCGTTGATGGAAGTTGTATTTAATGAAGTGTACTTTTTTTTAGTTTTTTTTGTTGAAATGTACCTTTCTTTTTTTTTAATGAAATTTTTATTCCGTAATCGTGATGAAATTTTAATTCCTTAAATTGTTTAATTCCGTAAATTGTTTAATTTAGTCAATTTGTGAATTTTTATTATTGTGAAAAGTCCGTCGGGATGTCCTTAGGAATGTCCGCCACTGTGTAGTGGGAAGTCCTTATGACGTGGCAGTGCAGTGGGAAGTACTTATGACGTAGCAGGAGGTGTTTTTGGGATGTCCGCCTGGACATCCGCACCACTGTGGATGCCCTTAAATTATTGTTATGAAATTGAGGGGAGACACGTTATTTCCATAAATCAGAACCAACAATGTGTTATATAGTTGTACTAGTATCTTTTACACACATATAGGAGAAGATCCTACCAAACAATTTTATTTTGGTTTAGTATTATGTATTCATACAAATCGCATCAAACAAATATCATATTCCTTATTTCAGAGTTGGAAACTATAGTTTTAAATTATGTAATTTTACTTTTTTATACGGTTAATATTATCAAAGACTATTAATACTTACTCAATCATGCAGATTTTTTCCAATTCTTTCAGTTATTACTACTTTAGTGAAGATATATTATCCAAATTTACGATATATTCTACTATCACTAGATAAGATTAAGTTATTCTGTTTTATGTGAATAAGTTGGCATGAGTGAGTGTTTGGTATGTGAAATAAATAAAATAGATATTTTAAGTTTATAATCGTACAAAATAATCCTAGTAATTCTCAATCAAAATAAGATGAATGAAAATTTGATGTCAATAAAATAATTTGAATTGATTATTATAATTGGATTGTCAATGTAGATTAATATTAGTCGAATATACGACTGAAGGTTTTACCTCTAAAGAAAGCATAACTAATTCTGAAGGATTTAAATTTTATCTGTGACTGTCACATATAATTAATCAGTTACCTAGATTACTAAAGATCGCATGTACCCAATGATGTGGACATAGAATTAAAAATGTGTGAGCATGATATAGTTTCCCATATCTTTTCTCCCACCCATATATCACATGTAACTACTCTAATTATCAATTCATGCAACAGATTTATTCTTCCTAGCGAGTACTTTATGGTATTTAATTTATTGTCCTATTGATCGTAATGCTATGGAGTTAGCTTCTTTTGTCTTTGGCTCGATCTCCGAAAATCTTGGCAGTTGCTCATAGCATTAGCAATGGTGGTCGATCGCTCGGCCGCATAAACCTTAGCTGCTGCTCAGAGCATTAGCAATGGTAGCCGATCGCAAGGGCCGGGCGATCGATCACCCCGTCGGCCCTCAAAGGCTCCCATTGTGGAGTGGGAACTGATCACCCTTCTGCAACGCCTCCGCCCCAACGTCAATCCATCGCCCCGGCCGATCCGGATATCGGCCCTCAATGGCTTGGCAGGAGGGAATGAAGAGATGGGTTCCGAATTTAAGGCCACCACTCTGAATGCCCTCAGAAGGGGAGAAAAAATTCACTACTCAAAGAATACCAAGGTAGCAATCTTATTTGGTATGTCCTTGGAATAAATATTTAACAAGCGGAAATATATATAACACACTCCAACTAGATATATATACTATGGAAACTCTCCAAATATAACAACACACTATTAATTTGTATAGAAAATTTCTCCGTATTCCATGTATAAAAAAATACAATATATACACGCATATAATATTTCTATATACAAGAGTGATTCATCATTCTATGTATTTAAATATTTAATCTTCTTCCATAATTATTACTCCGTAAAATTATCATACACGTAAAATGTAGAAAAATAATCACACCGCCCATTTTAAGATATTAGGAGATTACCTTTTTTCTCTTTATATGTACAAAAAAAATCTAAACACATAAAAAATGTAATTAGAATTTTAATTTTGTTAATATTGAATATTATTATAAAATTTAATTACAATATGAATGATTATATAGTGTATAAATTTTAGTAACCATATGAATAACACTAATATATTACTAGCATAAAAATTAAATTAATTATATAGTAGAATTATTAATATAGTTAATTTAATTTACACTAGCATTATTTATATAGTTGTTTAATTTATACGCATAATTACTTATATTGTTAATTTAATTTATAATATTCAATGCGAACAAAAGTTAACGTTATAAGTAATTACACTTTATATTTGTCTAGATTTTTTTTGTATATATAGATGACGTGATATTATTCTGCATTTATATGTAAGATGACTTTGATAATAGTTGTGAAAAAAGATTTAATATATAAATATATAGAAAAATTAAACAGTTTTGTATATAGATATATTATTGTTTGTATATATGTATTTATTAAATATGGAATATGGTGAAACATTCTATATAGTTTAAGTATATGGTGTTGCATTTAGAGTGTTTCCATTAATTATATATCTAGTTGGAAGTATGCTTTATATATTTTCACTTGTTAAACATTTATTGGAAGGACATATCAAATAGGATTGCCACTTTGGTATTTCTTGAGTAGAGAATTTTTTCTCCTCAGAAGGGGAATTTTAGGAATATAACAAAATTGTCGTCATTATTTTTTTTCATAAAAATGAATTTTTTATTTATCTTTGTGATATTTAGGGAAGATAGATGCGAAAAGCTTTTAAAACTAAATTCAATGAGGAAGTGAAAGCGAAAAGATTATGAATATAAATTTAATACCCATTTCAAATTAAAATTAAATACTATATTTGTATAAATCGAGAAAATAGAAGAATTTTGTTTTTCTAAAAGCTAGATGTGATATGACCACGTATGCCGGGCATCAAGAGTCACTCCGAAGACGTGAGCCGTGGGTTGATTGGGGTCCAATGATTTCCTCCCAAGGATGATAGGAAAGAAGAACGCTCGGATTTGAGGACAAATCCTTCCAAAGAAGGATAGGATGATACGACCACAAGTTCTGAGCCTCAAGAGTCACTCGTACTCCATGAGCCTTGGGTAGATTGGGGTCCAAGAACGATGAAAAGGCCATGACAAGGAGCTAAGATGCAGCTGGGGTCTGATTCAAGCAGTGATCTGACAAATCAAATGACGTCCAAATTCTCTTCCAAGGCAATCGATGTCTTCGTCTTCGAAAGAGGGTCGCGTGAGTATGTTCCACGCCTCGATCGGAGTTCAGTGGAGAGAGTTATGGCCAATTTACGAAAAGCGCGCGTTGAAGAGCGGATGACTCCAGAGAGAAAGCGCGACCGGGCGTTTTGCGATGTTGAAAACGCCCGGTCGGGCGTTTTTGTCCGATTTTAAGAATTGAGGCAGAAAGTTCGCCCGGTCGGGCGATTTTCCGTGTTCTAAACACCCGGTCGGGCGTCGGCACTATTTTGGCCAATTTTTCACTTATTTTGGGCCCTTTTCTTGGGTTTCCAACCCTAGGTATAATACCATTTTGTAAGACTTTAGTTGGCAGACTTTGATGAATGAAATTATGAAGACTCCTTTGAGAGCATCTCCCTTGTGAGATTTTTATCCAAATTCCTACATGTTAGGTTGCTTGGTTTATGTTTAATAGACTAGATCAAGTATATGTATGCATTTATGGTTGTGTAGTCATGAATGTGGAGCCAATGGAGTATTTGCTTTGGGTGAAAGTAGCCTAGGATTGCCTTCATCTTTTTGAGGGAGGTCATAGGTTCCCAAAAAGGATTCCTCCCTCTTTACACTTTCTCCTCACCTCTTTTCTCTCCATCAAAATCCATTTTGAGCCTAGTTTTTGTGGCTAGCTCAACTTATCTTTATTTATCTTAACTAAAAATTGGAATCAAACACTAGTTTGAGTATTTCTTGGGTACATAAAAGGATTCCCTCACAAGGAACATTATCAAGATGAAACAATACCGTCTGCTGATGAATTTAGTGGAAAGCCCGTAGGTAACTTCTCCTCCAACTCCAACCCCTCAACAAATGGAGAAGTAGGAAAAAAAAACTAACAATATTATTACTACAAATAATATATATTTGCCAACTTTTTCACTAAACTTGTTATATTATTTTATTATACATATTGTCGTTACATATATATTCACTTTTATTTTATGCAATTTGTTATATTATTTTATTGTATATAAAATTGTTGTCACATATACATTCATTTTTATTTTACGTGAGATATTGCTTAGTTTAATAAGTTTTGATTAATATTTGTGCATCACGTATGCGTTGCACTAGTTCCTATAGAGCCAAAGTTTCTCTTGAGATAGTGCATGCAGACATTTGCAGGTCTACACAAACACGATCTCTTAACAAAAATAGGTACTCCTACGTCTTTCGGTAGTTAAGTTGCATTTTTTCTGGATTATTCCATTGAGTCATTTGTCGATTTGGCAAAAAACAATTATATTTATTTTTTCTTACTTTACTTTCTTTTACTAATTTTCTCTTCATCTCTCTACCTTTTTCATTTTCTATTTTATTATTCATTTACTTAACTCACTTAGAAACAATTTCCTTAAATCTTGTGCCTAAATAAAATGCCCCTACTACAGAGAGATGAAGGGAGTATTTTTTTTATTTGATGATTATACTCGGGTGGTGTGGATATATATTTTGCAGCAGAAATCTGAAGTATATTTCAAACTGATTGAATTTAAATCGATGGCGGAAAATCAAAGTGATCGGAATATAAAGACTCTGAGAGCATGGACGTCGCTAAGATTTCACTTGAGGGACAAAAATATAATACGTAGAAAAATTTTGTGTATGAGAGGGGGCATCTAGTGTCGTTTATAGATATAAAGTGAAATTTATACAGAAAATTCTTTTTTTTTCTAGGGAACTTTAATCATTCCATAAAGGGTAGTTTTTTTTAAATTCCCACAAAGGGAGTGACGCATGTCCGTGATGCGTCTCTGTTATTGAAAAGCATGACCTAAGTGTGTTTTATTATAAGACGCATGTGACTTATACATCGCTTAAAAAACAATTTTTTTGAAAAACGCATGTAGCTCATGCATTTTTACGAGAGACGCATGTAGCTCAATTTTCTCTCTCGCGTGTTCTGTTCTGTATTGGGGGTGATTTATTTCGTCAAGAGACGCGTGAGCTACATGCGTCTCTCATAAAAACGCACGAGACTCATGCGTCTTTCAAAGTGTTTTTTTAAGTCACATGTGTCTTATAGGGGTGGGAAATTATACCGAAATACCGTAATACCGGACTTACCGTACCGGAAAAATACCAAAAATACCGATTTTTCGGTATACCGCAGTTTTCGGTACGGTAACGGTATCAATTTTTCTATACCGCGGTATACCGAATCCAAGGTATACCGAAACTTCGGTATATACCGAATCCACGGTATACCGTGGTATACCGGTATACCGATATATATATATATATATATATATATATATATATATATATATATATATATATATATATAATAGAGTCCCATTATTCACAAATCCACTCTTAAAGACCGAACCACCGAACCATACCAAATTAGGGTTTTTAGATCTAGTTTTTTATGGATGAGAGACACAAATTTATCAATTATTTTCGCCTTCATCACGAGCCTATTTTAATTCATCAGAAGGTAAATACGTCATACTAACATGTTACGAAGATTTAACTTCATTCCAGTAGGTTTTTACTTCATTCCAGTAGGATTATTACTTCATTATAGTACGTAAATGCGGTTTCGCCGTCGCGTGCCGTTCTTTCCCTCTACAATATCTATCACCACCGCCACAACGCTGATATGGTGTAATAAACACATGGAATGATGTAATAAATTATTGGAATGAAGTATGTGTAGAAGCATTTGAAGTCCTACTGGAATGAAGTAAAAACCTTATCCAATGAAGTAATAACGTTTCTGAATGAAGTAATAAACGCACTTGAATAAATTGCATTTTTTAATGTAAATAAAGTAAAAACTCAGGTCAATGAATTCAAATGAAACATATGTTGAATCATTTCAAACCCTACTGGAAGAAAGTAAAAAACATGTAGTAGTTTCAAGGTATTACGTACAGAATGAAGTAATAAACCTATACAATGAAGTAAAATGAGCTTGTAATGAAGACCGAAAAATTTACACAGCAGCACATCTCATCAAAAAAACTAGATCTAATGGCCCAGATTTGGTCTCTAGTTCGGTCTTTAAAATTGGTTCGACATTGATCACAACTCTATATATATATATATATATATATATATATATATATATATATATATATATATATATATATATATATATATATATATATATATATTAAATATGTTGTAATATATATTACATTTATATATATATTATATTAAAAAAAATTAATACATCAATTAATACAAAAAATTAAACATTCAAATGATAATTTATTCAAACAAATTCAAAATTAACATGAATTATTTTTTTATCAACTCATCCTATTAAATATAATAAACACAATAGCACATAACACCGAAAGAAGATTGGAAATACGATATCGGGAATATGTTTCAACAGAGCACATTTGAAAGAATTTGTATTAACTCACACCATTTAGTATATGATTCTTTGTGTAATGTCATATTCCAAATATACAAAGTAATTAAAAATTTTGTTTTATTCTTCGTCCCACTTCATAAAATGTCAATTAAAAATATGTGCAGCTGAAAATGAATCAAATCGTTTAATTAGTGTTTAATTCATTGTATGTTATCTTATTTTATATACTACTTAAATTGAAGGATGAATAAATAGGATACTGATCAGTCATTCTTAATTCTTAAAGAGAAATAAATGTCCAATTTAAATTACTAACTAGTGTCACGCCCGTGCAATGCACGGGTCATTTTAATTTCTTCATATTTATTTCATTTTGCGAAATAAAAGTTGTGAAATGATAAACAAAAGAATATTCGACATCCTCTTACTTTGGATTATACTTTTTCAATCACATTAACCCCACATAGACACAAGAGTGTGTTTAAATGCTACCTTTTCTTAAAAATGTCAATACGATCACATTAAAATTTCAACACATATTTGTGTTGGCATTTTAATAAACTATCTTGACATTTAAATATCAGACTTAAAATTAAAAAGCATTTTAAATGTGTGAAAATATGAATTAACCGTTGAGTTATAACTGTAGGAGCAAGTTTACGTTGCAATAATTTAATATTGCACTGGTGAGACACTTTCTAGTCGAGATTCATTTCATTGCAATATAGCGACCCTATACACTAAAAACCCAAACCTTGAAACCTAAATTCTAAACCCTTAACTTTAAAATATACTCATCATAACCAACAAATGAGCCAAATTTTGATATATGTTGAATTTTAGTATTTTCATATTAAAAAAATATTATTTGCTAGTATTTTAAAAATTCATTCAAATCAAAGGAAGACCGTGCCTTGTTAATATTTTGAGAATTTGTATGCATGTTTATAATGATAGATTGAAATTAAAGTCTAGGGGGTAAAATTGAATCTTTATTTCATTACACTTGTAAATCTATTTGGAGATTTTATTTATAAGACCAATTATTACTACTATAGGTCTAAATAGCCAAAAATAATCAATAAGTACCTTCATTTTATCATTAACCACGATTATGGGATAAAATTCTGAATATATGTAATCAAAATAATCCATAAATATATATTAAAAGATACTTAAAGATCAACATCATCGGCAACAACAAATATAATATGATACTTGATAACATGCTAACCAAAATATAAAATTGAATAGAGTGATGGACGAATTACCGATAGCAAAAAATAATGAACAATCGAGAAACCAATTAGTAAATGAACAAATCAAGAAACCAATTATTTTTCGGTATACCGTTACCGTTACCATACTGTTATTACGGTATACCGTAATAACGGTATGGTAACCGTATAAAAAAATATCATACCGAATTTCCGGTATACCGGAATTTCGGTATACCGAAAATTCGGTACGGTATCGGTATTGAATTTTGTCATACCGTACTTTCCAGTACGGTATGCGGTATGGCACGGTCGGTACGGTATACCGTACCGACCCACCCCTAGTGTCTTATAGAGATGCATAACGGACATGCGTCACTCCCTTTGTAGGAATTGAAAAAAAAAAACTAAACCTTTTATGAATGATTAAAGTTCCCTAGAACAAAAAAAAGAATTTTCTCAAAATTTATATAGAGGGAAACAGTATGTTGCATGCCTTATGTGAGCACCATCATCGTTTGATGTACTAATAACGTTATAAGTTTTGTTTTACATGTTTAGTTTGATTCTAATACATTAAAAATGTCAATAACGCTTGAGCTTTAATTATAACAATATTTATAAAATAAAAAATGTCAATAACGTTTTTTAATGTATTAGAATCAAACTAAATACTCCCTCCGTCCCATAAAGATATGGACAATGAATATGGCATGAGACTTGAGAAAAAATTAGTAAAGTAAGAGAGAGAATGAGAATGGTAGTTAAAGTAGAGTTAGTGGGTAGTGGTTCCTACATTATTCAATAGATATAACTTTCCAAATATAGAATGCACATAATTTTGTAGGACAAAGGAAAACGGAAAATGCCCATATTTTTATGGGACAGAGTGAGTATATAGACAAAACAAACAACGTTCAAAGTGCATAGAATGATGGTAGTGCTCAAGTAGTTTACATAAGGGATGTAGCATATCATTTCCCTATATATAGATATGCAATTGTGAAGAAGGGTTGAGTAGGGGCATTTGTCCGAGGTGGTGATAGGCTTGCTCCTCCTTTGTCTGAGAGATGTTTGTATCACTCCTTATTATTCTCTCCGTTATGTGGTAGTAAAGTCATTTCTTTTCGGCACAAAGATTAGGAAAGAGATATATAATGTAAATATATAATAAGGTAGGAGAGAGGGAAAAGTATAGAAAATAAAATAAGAGTGAGAAAATATGTTACTTTTTGTTAAAAGGGGATATGACTCAATTATCATGGAATGTCCCCAAATGAAAAATGACTCAATTATGTGGAATGAAGTGAGTACATTACAAGAAATTATAGATTTTATAATTGTAATTATGATATGTTTTGATTCACCGATGAGGTTTGTAGGAAATACGAAAACCTTAATTTAAATATACAAAATGTTTATAAATATTATAAAAATATATTTACTAATGTATATAATAAAACTTTTTAAAATACGTACTATATAATTTATAATATAGATAACTAATAAAAGTTATATCTCATAAAATATTTAAAGAGTTTATTTTGATAATGAGAAATAATATCAATTGATAAATTAAAGAAAAAAAATTAAGTAAAGAAAAAATATGTATTCACTTGGTACTTATAATACTCCCACATTCTATAAAAAATGTTATACTTGTGGGATGCATGAGATTTTAGGAGATTTTTGTTCAGTGTGTTAAGTTAAGAGAGAAAATATAATTTTTATATTAATGTGAGAGAGAACTTTTTTTAAAAATGTATATATGACATCTTTAGTTAGACAAATAAAAAAGGAAAGTGATACAACTTTTGTGGAACAGAGTAGTAAAAGTTTTGATTTCATAAAATTTAAGAGTTTATTTTGGTAATAAGAAGTAATAACAAATATATTTCTATATTAGAAGAGGGCAATTATGCTATTTTGACTTCGACTATAGGGGATATTTAGGTTTTCCGAACAGTCAGGAGGGGGCAACCGCACCCTCCTTCCCCTCCATAGTTCCGTAACTACTTCATTGTGCGTGGAAAAGCCCATTTAAGAAAATGCAAAGGCTGTTGACTGACATCTATAATTCATGTGATGTGGTTTTGTATTCAATTTTTTTTTATTTTTTTAAAAGTGAACCACAATTTTATGCAGAAATTGTTAAAGAAGAGATTTGGCGACTAGCTATGGACGGGGAAATCATATAAAATAACAAAGGGGGCTGGTTGATCTTCATGAAGCAAAATAATTGATCGTGGGTGAAAATAAGAGTGAAGTCTTAACTTGTCAAAATGCCATCAACCCCAAATTTAAGGTGGTGTGTACATAACATATGACTGGAAATTATAATCCTGGATGATGACCATATAGATTAATTCAAGGGCGAAAAATTTGTTTTGTTCTATAACGGAGATGGTAGCCAGTCGAGTACCTGACCAGCAAACATTGGAACGATATCACCCGATCCAAAAGAAAATGAAGCTGGTACTGTCCAAGCGGTCTTGCTCAATCTTATCTTCGAGCTGTTTCTTGGTAGACCATAGAAGTCTGGTCCGTTGAAGCTCGCAAAAGCTTCCAACTTGTCCAGCGCGCCAGCCTGTAGTAATGCACTCTCAACGATCATTAATTAGGACTTCAAAATTCCTTATACTAATGCACAAACATTTACCTCTTCAAAAACCTTTGCATACAGTGATAGGGCCACTGGAGAATTGTAGATTCCAGCACACCCACAAGGACACTCCTTGTTCCGTCTATCATGAGGGGCACTATCAGTTCCGAGGAAAAACCTTTTGCTTCCACTCGTGACGGCTGATGCTATTGCCTGCCCTGAAAGAATGTCAAATGGATTCACAACTATTGTTAGCTAGGCTTAGAGGACGGGACGCATCAGTAGAAACAATGTTTGGTAATTATGCGTGATTCCGAAGACCGCAGCAGTCCATTGTTATTGATAACTAAAGGCATGCGTACTATGTATCTCTCTCTTCAGTACTGGAAGACAATAATTGTGAGGCTGCAATCCTCCTTGGAAAAGGGAATTCCTGTTAAGAACAATATGTTGTGGAGTGACTGTTGCTGCAACAAATCCTATATGAAAAAAAAATTAGACAGTGGCAATAACAATCTTGATTGATCAAACGTAATGGAACTTCTGCATTTAAGGCATTTGACACGAGGGCATACCTTCATCACTAGACAAAACAAAGTCCACGGCATCCTTAGTCGTAATGTGTTCCATGACAACCTTCAATTGGGGGAACTTCTGAATTAAGGGGCGGAGAACTGTATCGATGAACACCTTTTCACGGTCAAACACATCAACGTCGGGATTTGTTACCTCCCCATGGACCTGCATAGAATTCATTCAATGAGGTTTTGCAAATTATTTATGCACCAATTTAAAAAGAATCAACCTTTGTAGACACATACTAGAGGTTAGCATCACATAAGAAGAACTCGATAAGGATGAAGAGAATATGCCAGCTCCATACTAGGATACGGGTACTAGAAAGCAGAGCAACAAGAACAAATAAGACGCTAGGAAGGCAACAAGAACAAATAAGACGCGCGAATAGAGCACTTATACCCTATAACTAGTAGGTCACTCACTCGCTTGTCTCACTCTAATAGCCACTCCCCCACCCTCCATTATTGAGTATGGGTCTGGGGGAAGCTACATAGGAAACGGCAACAATTGTTATTGTACAATGTTGATGTATGGTCATGTCATATTCATGTTAAATCATGCTTTTATTTTTCTATTGGCTTATCGTTCAAGCTAACACGTCATTTGATATGTATATCGATACAAAATGGAAATTCAGTGAACATTAAAACGACCAACATAGCATTTGTAAGTATTTATTTTTATCCAAGTGTATACTAAGCAAAAGTGGTGATTCGGCTGCACAAACATAATATATTTCACACTTGAAGCACGATTCGCTATGAAGAAACAAAAGTAAGCTTACCAGCAAAGGCATTTTCAGCTGAACCATTTCCTCAAGTACAGGTAAACACTTCCCAAAGAGGTCGGTAACACCATCTTGAGAATTTGTGGTAGCACCAGCAGGATACAATTTCACAGCATATACAACTCCACTCTCTCCTGCAATAGCAATTATTTATAAATCATGGAGCCATTAACTTCTAAAACAACATCTTTAATGTGAAAGAATACATGTTGTTGAAACAAAAACTTGTGGTGTAGAAAACGCATTCCCTACTTCCATGAAGCAGTTTAGCATAATAATATTAAAACATGAGGTTGTCAAAGATAACAGCATACAAGCTCCCTCTGGAACTATGCACCACGTAAAAAAGGAGTTTCTCAGACTCACTTGCTAGCTTAATCTCATTAGGGCTGGTAGTGTCTGTCAGATAAAGTGTCATCAAAGGATTGAAATTACTGCCCTTTGGCAGAGCCTTCAAAATTGTTTGTCGGTAGGTCATAGCGGCAGCAGTAGTGGTGATGGGAGGTCTCAGATTTGGCATGACTATGGCTCTCCCAAAGTGTTGTGAACTGTATGCAAATAAGGGGAAACCATTAAACTCAACAAGAGAACAAACTAAAGTCTGCAAACGGATTTTTAGCAATACAGCTACAACCTGTGCGGGACAACTGCTTGAAGAAGCTCCCCATCGCGAAGATGGAGATGCCAATCGTCAGGTCGTGTGATTGTAAGCTCCATTTTTATCATATATGCTTTTAGATGGATGGGTCTTCTGGATTGCACATGTACAGGTCTACCAGAAAATAGATAATTAGAAATTAGAGTTTAATATATTTGTTGAAACTTTTTAACCTCATGCAGAAATTGGCTCAGTACAAGCTGATTAACATCTCGAGCCAAGTGTCCATGTACAAGCAGAAAAAATATCTACTTAAGTGCATAGATTTTGTAGAGGATCTTTTTTACAGAGGCCTGAAACATTTTTAAAGTTGTTACTGTATTAATCTGCCATTTTTAAAGTAGTAATATGAAGTTGGCACACCCAATACACTTCAGGTTATCAGATTTATAAATAGGACAGAAATCTTCAGCCTTTTGTCCACGATACTACAGATTAAAATTACAAAACTTTCGTGTTACAAGTTACAACAAAAGGCCAGCGAGAGAGAATATGAGGCATGTTCTAAGAGGCACAACATGTCAAACTGAAGGTGATATTGTGACAACAATTCAAGTAGAGTGAAAGATATTAACAAATGCAACTGGTTTGTTACAGAAATTGGTATGCAAGATAATCACCAAACTCTAATCAGTATACTATCTCAAGTTAGGGTAAAGTTCTATAAATACCAGTTTACACTGTTTTACGAATGCAGCTCTATGAAAAATTTACAGTGAAGTAGATTTGCAGAAATCAGTGGAAGATAGAAGCAAAGAAAGTCCTCAACCAGAGTGACAAAAAATCCATCATCATCAACATGAAATGCAGTCACTATCACCACAGTGATTTTAAGCTAGAAAATTTCATCAATGTTTTTCTTTATATTCTGATATACTACAAAATTTGAATAGTTATACACAAAATAGTTTATTGTATAGAAGAAGAGAAGGCAAAAAAAAGTAATTGACCTTTTATTTACAATCAAAAGATGGAAGTGACATGAGAGTCTTTCGTTGGCAAACATTGCAGTCTGGTGATATCTTATCTTTCAAAGGAAAAATGACCACATTTTATTTACAAAGAATGCGAGGAGAAATTGAAGTTTTGATTTTCTTATTTTTTATGTAGAATAAATGAAGCATACAAAGCACATAAACATCTTAAAATAACTTAATCATGTTCTCAAAGGAGATGCGGACAATAGATGATGAAGTATGTATGCAAGATAGCAAGACATATCCCTTTTAAGGTACAATAAAGAATTTTTTAGCAGAAGTTCACGCATTGAAACTCTCAATTTTTAGGAAACACGGAACAAATATCTTTGTTATAACTTTAGATATTTTTTTCTCAAAAACTTATTTTGCAAACTCAACGCCGGCTATTAATAACACAATCGGCGCCAATTGCTATGCAGAGGTAAGGACAAAATAAAGAGGTCAGTTTCTGACTACCTCGCTTTGCAGCACCTACGCCCGCCGGAATATCAGTGGCTAAAAATTAGGGTGGCTGAAAATAGATCAGTACAGTAGCTACTAAATTGAGATATTCATGTTTGCAATTAGTTTCATAGCTGAAGCCAATTATCAATCCAAACTTCCCTTGTCACACCCCTACCCGTCAAATAGAAGATGCCGCACTTCCGGTATCATAAAGTGTTGTACTCTCAAACTAGTGATTTATATTACATGTATATTTATTCTAAATCATATTTCCAAGATCAAACATGTAAATAATTTCATTCACTATATTAATTTAACTTCCCTTTCATCTCCCTAATTTCCTAACTCATTTATCCTTATCAAATAAATCCTTACAAATTCGCTACATATTCTAAATCAAATCTAGAATTCATTTCTTTAGTCAACCCTCGTAATTCAATTAATTAGTTTTATTAACCCATAACTTAGTCGTATTTATAAATTTCCAAAATATAATGATTAAATAATCATCATAAATTCCAATAAAACCATGACATGGCGCAAAAATAACTGTGATTACTTGATCATAATCAAATTTATCAAATAAATTTAGCAATTAGTTAACCAATAAGCATAACATGTTTAATCACATTCTTTGATTTTATTTATTTGTTAACTCAAGTATAATTCACATGGTTATTCGAATATAAAAGGTTCCCCAACAACCTAAATCCTAAAACCTCAAAATTTCATCATTTCTTTTACTATGAAAATTTAGTTAAGATTAGAGTTTACCTTATCCGTCGAAGCTCACATCCTTTCTTAATTTAACAACCAACATTGTATAGTCTTGACTCTTGAGGAAATAATTTGGTGTGGTGAAGAAGGTAATGGCCGTTCCCTCCTCCCACACCCCCTCCAGTATCTTCCTTACACACACACACACACACACACACATATATATATATATATACATATATATAGGGTCTTGTTAGGTTGAGATTTTTTACCTTAATTGAGAATTGAGATGCATTTTCAGCCACTCATTTTGAAATGTCAACTACAAGTAGATTATATCAACTAAGGGTATTATCGTCATTTCATTTCAATAGCCAGAATATCAAATGTCAACAACTCGTATTAAAATGTCAACAACTAAAAAAAATTATTTTTTTATTTTTTTAAAAAAATTTTAAATTTTTTTTTAATTTTTTTAATTTTCACGCGATGTCAACTACGATGTGTAGCCTGCACATCAAATGTCAATAGCCCTGCACATCAAATGTCAATAGCCTGCACATCAAATGTCAACAGCTTATAGTTGACATTATATGTGTATAGGTGATATGAATCATATATGTAGTTGACATTATATATGTGCCGTTGACATGAATTGTATATGTAGTTGACATTATATGTGTGTAGTTGACATGAATTGTATATGTAGTTGACAAAAAAAATAAAAATAATATAAAAATAAAAAATCGAAAAAAAAATTTAATTTTTTTTAAAAAAATAAAAAAATATTTATTAAATAAAATGTATGATGAAATTACCATTCTGCCCTTTCACAATTAATTAATGTAAAAATATTTTCCATGTGGTAAATTCTGGACCACTCATTTAATAAAAATGAGTGGCTAATAATGCATCTCAATTCTCAATTAGGCTAAAAAATCTCAATTGATCACAACCCCATATATATATATATATGTATGAAGTATTCTCCCAAATATTATTAAATTTTATGGTTTTCCCTGTCGACAAATGTCACCTTTTAGTTTCATAGATAAATTTCCAATGTCTCTAGATTTCTCCACTACATTCCAATTAAATAGAAGACCAATCGGCTTTTTTTTCTTTTTTTTTTACAACACGATTTATTTAATTATCATTTTATTCAAATACCTTTCATTTATATTTAAGCACGTGTCTTATTTATTTCTAGATCCTTCTGCAACCTTAACTATCTCAATTATCACAACATTAATTTTTGGAAACTTTTAAATATTTCACATAAGAATGAGTTTAATTCATTGGTGGTGTACTAATTGGACACTCTTATACGTACTTACTAATGCACGTAAATAACTATACCCTTGTCAATAAAATTCAAACAATAATTTGAACACTTCAATTATATAATAGTATTTTTAGTTTGATAAAAATATACTCCTAAATTGCTATATTTTATTTTTAAAATAACAAATTTCATCTAGGCCTATTTTAGGGATGTTACATCACTATTATTTCACCATTCATACTTAATCATATCAAAAGATAGCATGATGTATGTATCTATATCTCTCATAAAAATTACAAATCATTTAAAATTATCTAATACAATATCCTTAAGCAAAATCAACACATCCCAAACAGCAAACAAAATCTCAAGCATCAATTTCATCCGATTATGAGAGAAAACAAACAAATACAGCAACAAATTAAAACATAATCACACAAATGCACCAAAATCCAACTCAAAATCAAAGTTAGGGTACCAGTGATAGGAGCCGAGCAGGTAGACGACTCCTAGTAGCTAGCGGGTGGCTGCTGCTGTCGGCCAAGGAGATTTGAGATGGCGTAGTGAGTGTAAGACTGAGCTAGATATGCTACATTCAGATCGAATTAGTTAATAAAATATGCTACATTCAGATCGAATGAGTTAATAAAATAATCTATCATAATCTAATGTGTCAGTTTAATGAAAAGACTTATTTGCCCTTTTTGGCGAGAAAATGCAAAGCTATTTTTTTTACCCTTTTGGTCATTTAAAAAATGGCAACATTCTTCAGAAAAGAGGCAGATATTATTGGACAAAAAATTGGTCTAATGAAACACTAGCTTCTCAAACAAGATAAAACACATATACATACACACACCTTTAATTGAATCTGCATTATTATTGGACAAAAAATTGGTCTAATGAATCTGCATTATTATTGACTAATTTTCTAATTATCTGATTGCAGCATAGGGGGTGGTTCTGCTTGTAATCCGGCGATGGCTCCGGCAACAGCTCCGGCAAAGGGATAAACATATCAAATTATCAAAAAACTGTGTAAAATTTTTCGATTTACATCTTTATGAAACTTTGAATAACTAAATATTAGTTTTAAATTACGTGAAATAAAATGAAACATGAAAAAAGATAGTACTACTTCACAGGGGATAAGGCCGTCGACGCGGCTATGCAGGCGGGCCAGAGCAGCGATTGAGGAAGGCGAGGCAGCGGGAGAAGGAAATGATGAAAAAGAGAGAAGCGCCGGCGTCGGGAAATGAGGGAGCTGGCGGGTGAGGCGGCAGGAAGCTGGTGTTCAGCACGACAATGAGCGCGGCGTCGAGGTGCCTGAGGCAGTAGGGGAAGAAGAGGATTGGTAGGCACAGCAGCGCGGCGGCGGCAGGGGAGATGTGGAGGCGTAGGTTTAGTGTATTAGGGTAGGAGGCTAATTTGTTGTATATCTAGGTTTTTATTTTGGGCTTTTAGTATATTAAATTTTATAATATGGGCTTTTAATATTTATGCTCCGTAGGATTTAATTTACATTGTTGTGTATTGTCCACATTTTTTAAATTACATTTGTTAGTTAAATATATTAATTTAAGTAAATATGTTGAAATTACTTATAAATAGATATTCCTTATTAAATGTCTCATATTTGATTGATATAAGTTTTGAGAAATATTGTTTGAATTTATAAAGTAAAGAGGGTAGAAAAAGTTATTGGAATGTGAGACTTAATTTTATACATTTGATTCATAATAAATTGCGAGTGGAATGTAGGATCCACTTACCAAATACCCTCTCTATCCCACGATAGGAGTCACTCTTATTGTTGGCACGAGTTTTAAGAAATATAAAGAATAATGAGTTGGAAAAGTGAAAGTGAATAAATAGAATGTGAGTGAAGTGAATAAATAGAATGCGGGACATGCTTACCATTTTATAGTAGTATAAAATAAAGTGTGACTCTTATTGTGAGACGGAGGGAGTATAGTAAAAGTGAAATAAGATATTTATTGGCGGACGAACGAAAAATGAAAAAAATTAAACATTTGGCGGACGGACGAAATATTTATATTCAAGATATAGGAGTATAATTTATAAATATATTTATATTTAAATTCTAGAAGTAGTATGCATAGTTATAATTGAGTTGATTTCGATTTATTCTACTAGGTAAGATAATCTATACTAATTTAAAGTGCAAGTTTGATGAAAAGTCCTTAATACCCTTTTTGGAGGGAAAATGGAAAGATGAGGTGTTTTCTATTCAAAAATAATTTTTTAAGGCAAAAACAATTGGACAAATAATAGCCCAATAAAATGTTAACTTCTTGAAGAAGTGTTAAAACTTAAAACACATTTAAATAGTGCACTACCATTAAAAAAAATTATAATTAAGTTATTAAATTTATATATTAATTAACCTTATATTTGAGTTAAATTGGAATTGTACTATAGAGTTTAGTTTGCCTTCCATTTATTTAGGTTAAAATTGAGATTTAATCATTTATTGCAATATTTTTTCTCCGAATTAATTCACAAGCTAAACGACAACACATATATGTAATGCTTACAATTTCCATCCTATATTTACTCAATTAAAGTTTTTAGTTCTTATATTTTAATTCGCCTCTTATTAAACCATACTGCTAAGTTTATAGATTAAACTAAGGAATAAGATGACATTATATATATTTAAAATTAAATCTAACTTAGTATAACTTCTTAATATAAGGAGTAGTGTAAATTCTCACATTATTCAAAACAAACAAGATGCATAAAATATTATCGTTATTTTAAGTGATAGTAGTAGTAATTTACTTTTTATACGTATATGTGGCGGGAAGTAAGAAATTTATTCTTTCCAATATAAAAAATTCATTTAGTCTTTGGCAATGTATATCAAGTTATGTTATGGTCTAAAATTAAAAGAAAGAAATAAACAGTCAACTAAAATGTAATTATTGGACAATACATATTTTCTAACTTGACTTCTAAAAGAAGTTTTAAATTTATATGATTTAAATTATTCATATATTTAATGTGGATATGTTTAATATTCCATATATATTTTTTAAATTATTTTTTTATAAATTAAGCTATTAAATTTATATATTAATTTACCTTTTATTTGGATTAATGACTTGCATATCACTTTCAATAAACAGCTTTACTCACACATATTTTCATTATTTGTATATCTTGTTCTAATTAATTCATACTCTTTGATCATTACTCACACATCTTATTTTTGTCATTAATTTTATTGTTTTTACTTCACTTAGATTATAAATTAAAATTGCATAAATGTTTCATTCACTTGGGAGTAGTAAATTCTTCATTTTGAGTGAGACAAGATAAGTACATTTCTGTTTTTTTTAATCTCCATATTGCTTTCAATTCTTATTTTCTATATATTTATTATATTTTATATTCATTATTTGAAACTCTTATGTCCTGTGCATAGCTCGGGTGTTAATACTAGTTATACAGATAATCAAGATTTTAAAATAAAGTAATCCAGCAAATCTCTTTTTTCAAAACCAAAAAATCCCAGCTATCTCGATTGTAGCTGTGTTAGCAGGCTAGCAGCTATAGCCACAAAATTAGCAATATTTTAACTGACACAATAAGTTTTGGACTACTACTGATAGCATCCACGATGGGACGGATGTCTCGACGGGCTTCCCAAAAATACCTCCTGTCACGTCATAAGGATATCCCACTGCACAATGGCGGACATCCCCAACGACATCCCGACGGACATCCTACAATAATAAAATTCACAAATTCACCAAATTAAACAATTTACGGAATTAAAATTTCGACACGAATACGGAAAAAATGCAACCATTTTATTTAAAACAAAAAACATACATAATTATTAAAAAAAATACATAGTTAAAAAAAACAACCTCAAGCTTCGACAAATGCGGCCCCCGTCGTCACAATCGGGCAGGGGTGGCATCCCCAAATCGCGCCGCATACTGTCGATGACATCCTTCAGCATCAACTTGTATAAGGGGTCAGTCACTACAAACCACTTCTCCATGGTGATTAAAAGTGAATCATGCTGCTGTATGCAGGCGAGTGAGGGGAGCTCAGGATCGATTTGGGAAGGAGCTGCCGATTGGACCTCGGGTCCGGACTCGCTGGCGCTTCCCCTAACCATCCGCATCGCGGACTTTTGCCCAACCGGGCGACGGCGGCGGGATTGAGGGTCGGGAACTCTGCCTCGGCGTCAGGGAGTTCGTGGGAACCGGCACTGCTGCTGTACTCCCCGGAGGCGTTAATCTCCTTCCGCTTCGGCCAGCTAGTTTCAACACCCGAACTAAACTTGGCTGAAGTCTGCACCACAAGATAGACCTCCCAATATTTGAATCCCCGAAACCCAATTCACTGTCGGGGTACTGTTGGTGAGACAGAAGCTTCACATCATCGGTGGACATGCCGCTGGTTGTCGTGCGGAGGTTGTTTTGGTAGATGCCGGAAAATCGGCTGAGCTGCATCCTCAGCCGCTCTCAGTGTTTCCGGCATTGCTCTCCATCGTGAGGCTTCCTACCTGGAGATTTGAATTGGAAGTAGCTTCGGCTAATGCGCCACCACATTATGTCGATATGCTGGTTAGCCCAGACGTAGGGATCCTCGACTACACTGATCCAGGCCTTCGCCAGCGCGACGCACTCCCCTATGCTCCAGATGGTCCTCTTTCTCCCGCCAGCTTCCTCCTCCTCCCCCTCGGCCCCCTCCCCACCCACGTTCCCCGCACGCGCGGACGAGGTAGTGCCCTTGCCCTTGCCCTTGCCCTTCCCTCTCCCTTGTCCCCGCGTCCTCCCTGCCGCCGATGACATCTCAGTGGGAGACTCCTTGACCGGAGATAGCCCCAACTCCTCAAAAGAGAAAGTCTCGATGCCGGTGAACTGAGTCCCCAGAGGAGTACTCTGGGGGGTATAGATCCATGTAGGGGTGATAGACATTGTCCCCAGGTGATTGGAGGACCCCCTGCCTGCTCCCCCGCAGCAGCAGGCATGTCCTGCATCATCCCGGGCATCGCGGCACTTATCCCGGGCATTTGGGGCATCATTCCACACCAAGGGGGTACATCCCCACCATTTGGGGTTGGGGCATCATCGGCGCCATTCCGGGCATCATCCCGGACATCAGTGCACTTCCGCCGACATTTTCCCCAACTCTAACGGGAAAAGTTGGCATTTGTGACTCGCTCGTGGCGGGGGAATCACTATCGAAGTGATCCATTTATCTTCAAAAGAAATGAAAGTAGAGAGAGAGAGAACTTCGTTAAAACATGTGGTGTGAATGAAATGAAGTTCAACGAGTCGTATATATAGAGTTTTTTTTAAAAAAATGAAAAATCGGGACGTCCGTGGTGTCACCGCAATGGCGGACGTCCCCGGAATGCCGCAGAACTCAGGTGTCTGCAACGCACGTCCGCGTCCGCCTCCCTGTTGCCTAATGGCGGATGTCCCGCGCGGACGTCCGGCACGCCGTTGTGTATGCTCTTAGGCACGCACACGGTTCATAAACCTCCGGCTCCGGTTCGGAACCGGCGGTTCACAGTTCAGGATTTTCATGAATTTGAATCAGCACGCCAAGGGTTTGGGCGGTTCCGGTTCAAAAAACGTCGGTTCGGACGGCGCTTCAAAAACGTCGATTCCGGACCGGTTCAGCGGTTCGTAATATTTTTTTTGCATTTTCTTATTTATTTATCTACGAAATGTACGTAAATAAAATTCAAAAAATCACGACGAAAATTGTAATTTTATTGAGATTGCAAGTTACAACAATTACAAATCACAAAAAACTTGAAGTCTTAAATAAAAAATTTAAATACAACGTGACTATTAGTCTACAACGAAGCTAATTACAAATTACAAAAAAGACTTGAAGTTCTGAACAATAAATTTATAAGTATATATACTCTTAGTCGGCGAAGAAGATGATTCTACATGACTATATTGAGGACACCTTTAGCAATTCAACCTTAAATGTTGAGTTTAGTCTAACAATCAACAATTATAGTAGAATTGTCAAAAGTTTCCCAGAGTTAGCCTTATAGAGAAATCTACTTCACCGACTAGAGTATATACAAATACAATTATTTAATTGTATTTGCATATTTTTAAAGTAGAAATAAATGAGGAAAAAGAAATAAAGAAAAAAGGACTTAGAACTCAACTTAAATTTAAAATTTAAGTTGAGGTGACTACGTATCCCCGATGCTCATTTGCATTAGAGAATCAAAGCGCACGTAGTTCTCTTACCTTACTTACCTATTTGGCTTGGCCGGCGGTTGACGGTTGGCCTACAATTCATCCCCGGTGAAATCTTCTTGTGATTTCTCCTGACGATCATCCCAATCATTTTCTTGTTCTCTGACGTCATCCCCGGTGAAATCTTCTTGTGAAATTTAAGTAACATCACGGCTTCCATATTTTTCGCGGAGAGCTTACTTCTTGATTTATCCAACACACATGATCGAACACTGAAAGCGCACTCGACGGCGACAGTAGAAGCCGGAACCGAAAAAATCTCCCTCACCATTGACGCAAGTATGGGAAAATCTTTCTCGTGTGTTCCCCGCCACACATTCATCACCAAAGGAAAAGAGTGAATCGAAATATAAATCTCACTCACTTACCATACCTGAGGTCGACCGTCCGCCGGTGCTGTAGCTGTAGAGATCGGCTAATTGGGATTGCGCGTCGGGGTCATCATAATCAATTTGAATTGCGAAGCCAAAATTATGTTGTTGAGGAGGGGTAGGTCTTTCGACTTGGTTGGTACTATTATACTTGGTTTCATATTCGGTGTAGAGAGCACGCAAGTTAAACTCGAAGGTTTGTTGGACAATTGATCGATCCGGGAGGTTTATTTGAAATGTTTCAGTTAGGTTTACTCTCCTTTGGTCATTGGTATCTGCTTGCAATGCTTGAAGTGGACCAAGATCAATAGAACTCAAATTGTTATAATAAAAATCTAAAAACCTGGAGGTACCGGCTAATTTCCATTTTAGATCCAAGACCTTTGCAATCAAAAACACCCCTGGAATCTCACTGAAATTAATGTGAATCTTAGGGATTCAAGATACATATGTTTTCCCCGAACTTGCTCTTGTAAATATTTCAATAATCCAAACAAACCCAACAAGAAATGAAACAATAAAAATGGTGGAAAATGGAGAAGGTGAAGGTGTTATGATTTAGATAGATGCTTGGAACCTATGAACCTTCTACAAAACAATGAAGACAACCCAAGGCAACTTTCACCAAAGCAAGAATCTAATGGCTCCACAAAACTAGCAACACAAGAACTAGAATTGCATACCTTAACATTCAATCTAAGTCCGACAATAGATTAAAATGTAACCACAAGAGATTTTGATAAATCTTCAAAGATGAAGAGGAATGCTCACAATGGAGTCTTTGATAGGTTTACAAAATGTTCAAAAGCTGCATAGAAAAACCCTAACATGGGTATTTATACAAGAGAATAAAAAAAGGAGCAAATAAAACAATTCTTGGTAAAAAAGACACATCCCGGACAAAACGCTTGACCGGGCGTTTCCCTAGGCTCATTTCGCCCGACCGCGTGAAGTTTCTGAACAAAAATTGATCTTTCGACAAAAACGCCCGACCGGGCGTTGTGCATGAGGAAACACGCTCGCCCGCGCGTTTCGTTCTACATTGCGCGACTTCACTCAAACGGCCATATCTCTCTGATCCGAACTCCGTTTGGGGTGTGAGCTACCCACGCAAAGGTATTTCGACGATGAAGACGATGGTGGTCTTGAATCAGCATTTAGACACCTTCTCAGTAGGCATATTGACGTTTGAACAGACCTCCACATTCGGCTTGACTCCTTGTCATGTCTCCACCCTCTTCTCGGACCCCAATCAATCCATGGCCCTCGACATCGTTGTATTCTATGATTGTGAATACATGGATTCACATCGGTCATTGGTATCCGCTTGCAATGCTTGAAGTGGACCGCTTGCAATGCTTGAAGTGGACCAAGATCGTTTACTCCCCATCGGTCATTGGTATTCTATGATCGTTTACTCCCCATTGGTCATTGGTATCCGCTTGCAATGCTTGAAGTGGACCAAGATCAATAGAACTCAAATTGTTATAATAAAAAATCTAAAAACCTGGAGGTACCGACTAATTTCCATTTTGGATCCAAGACCTTTGCAATCAAAAACACCGTTGGAATCTCACTGAAATACTTAAGCCATTTGTCAATCATATAATATAAAACACACATCAATTCAGGAGAAGTGTAAACATTTTTCATCGTAGTTTTAAAACCAAGTGATATATACATGCAATGCTCTAAAACACGAACATCAGTGCAATAATAAACACCCGATAATTCAACAGTCGCATTTTTGAAATATTTGAACAATTTAAATAAACTCACGCTATGATCCCAACAACTATGCGACAAATATAAATAAAAAAATGGGATAGGTTCTAAAAAAATCACACAAAGAATCTTTATGCCCCAAAGTAGAATTCAGACAATCATATGTCGAATTCCATCTATGGGACACATCCATGGTAAAATTCGTATATCTTACCTTCTTTTGATGGAAATATTTCTTCCAAGTTTTGCCAATATGCGGCTTTTGATGGATTAATCTAACTGCAGTTCTAATAAGACTAACATGTTTTTGCCATAATTCAAGCGCATCTTGTACACATAAATTCAAAATATGACATATGCATCTTTGATGAAAATACTTACCACCAATAACCGGAGCACAAGCCGTAATCAAGTCATTAATAATTGCAGTTTAGCAGTTGCATTATCAAAACCAACAGAAAATATCTTATTGCATAATTGAAATTAATTCAAAACTTGAATAATTAAAGAAGCAATTTCGGGTGCAGTGTGTGGTGTCTCAAATTCTATAAAACCAATCAAACGTTTGTTCAAAGTCCAACTATTGTCCACAAAGTGAACCACTAATGCTCATATATGAATGTCTATTAAAAGAATCAGTCCATACATCTGAGCAAATGTTCACTTTGTGTCTCAAGTTGAGTAAGTAAAGTGATAATGCAACTTTTTTCTCCAAACATTGTCAAACGGTAGATCGTTGAACGGCCATTCGACCTACTCTTTTGACAGCTACGTTCAAACCACTTTGCATAGTAACCTCAAATTTTTTATCATCATAAACATTAAAAGGAAAATGCTTCATTGCAACCCATCTAGTCATAACGTTAGCAAATTTTTTAGGATCATATTTAAAAAGAGGTGTACCTGACGAACCGAAGCCACCGGGTTGGAAGTTTAGTTGAGTTTGGGTAGCGGCAGTGCCACATTCTACCGGATACTTTGTCACCAAATGACGACAGAGGGTGCCATATCCCCCACCACTCGCAAATTTGTAGACTTTATCACAATAGTTATAATATGCATGAAACGCCGATGTCTCTTCTTGAGAGAGCGGATCATTATGACTTGAAATTACCACTAGGACCTTCTTGTAGTGTTTAACAAAAATATCAGATTTCAATGCTTTTTTAGTGGGTGGAGGGGGAGGCATGTCCTCATTTCCGCCGGTGTTAGACGGAATACGAGAACGAGATCTATCATCATTGTTGTCCGAGTCCGACGATATAGCCACGCCATGCTCGTCATCTTGTTGCACGGAACTACCACCACCCCCACCTTGATGCATTTGAGCGAGTAGCATGGCGGTCCTATGATCTTCTTCTATCTATAAATATTATATAAGTTGAAGTTTTAATTAGGAACACAAAAAAAATTTAAAAACTCAATCTTATGAAATTATGAATTGTAAAAATAATTTTATTTTTTATAACTTACTTGCATGCGTTCATCCCCCACTCGAGAAACCTCTTCCATAACTTCTCGACGACTAGGTCGCTTTGATTTTTGGGGACGACTACTTTGATCTTGGGAAATTCCTTTACCCCGATCACCACGTCCCGGTCCACCACGAGAAGAAGACATAATGCAAAATGAAAGTAGTATGGAATATGGAGTATTGAATAAATGGTAAATTACGAACACAACAATACATATAGTAGTAAACAACTTGAGTAATTAGAGAGAATGATGATAGAGAATAGACAAATTGAGATTGAGAAGGAAATCTTTATTAACACAAAAATGGGGTGAGTAAAAATGATGGGGGAAAGTGGGGTATTTATAGAAGTAAAATTGGAAGAAATAAAAAAAAGGTTCAAATTTCAAATTTCGGTCGGTTTACCGCCTGAACCGGCGGTTCAGTCCACGGTTTCTGATGGAAACCGTTTATGATCGGTTTTCAGGCCACCTATACGCTGCCACTTGAAAAAGGACCTGAACCGTCGGAAACCGGCAGTTTCTGATGTAAACCGCTGGTTTTTCTGCACACCTAGCCTGAAAACCTACGCCCTAGCCGGAATCCTACCGTTGGAACCGCTAAACCGCAGGTTACGGTTCACGATTTTTTTGAACCTGAAGCGGCCCGCTTGAACCGCCGAACCGCCATCCGGTTCGAACCACCGTCGCCGGTTCCAGTTCCGGTTTGTGAACCGGCGGTCCGATTCGGTTTGTGCATGCCTACTACTACTATTCTAAAAAGTAGCAGCTATGGCATCGAAAAGTATTCCGTTTAGGTCAGGTCAATCAAACTAAGTTGAGTGATGTTCCTTTTCGGATGTCCAACTAAATTTTCCTTTTCAACTCAATTTCCTAATCTCTATATATTTTAAGAGAAAATGGCTAACATGCTAAGTTTGAAGACTAGTATTATTATAAAGCAGCAAATTCCATTTTGTCCAACAATACTGAAAATTCCATGTTTGCTGCTAAAAATACCTAGAACATTTTGTCCTATTTTTTGCGTTTATGTACAGTAAACGCAAAATTATTTTTTCAGTTTCTGAAATTGCATTTATATCCCCATTAGTGTATTTTTAAATCGTGCAAAAGAAATGCATACATGTGCCAGAAAAGAAAAAAGCACAATGGCTCAATGTATTCTGTCTTTTTTCTTGCTCGAGAAAAAACTGTCGGAACACACAAGACGGCGGGGAGGGTGAAGTAGGATGGAAGGAATCCGGCGAAGCAGGGCGGTGGAGCGTGGCGGCGTGGTGACTAGAAGACAGAGAGGAGCGCCGAGCAATTGTAGCCTAATGTGTGAATTGTAAGCGATGATTACTTACAATGTTAAATTCATAAGCACTGAAAGACAAATCGGAGCAAGCAGCTGAAACTCAGCTCAGTTGTAGAGAGGAGCGCCGAGATGAAGGGGAGAGGGAGGAGGAGGAGAGAGAGGCGCCTTTTTCATGTAGGTATGATGATAAATTTTACATTTTCATGTCGTTTTCCTTGAGTATTTGTGATTATGCTTCGAATGTAGAGTATTATAATTAATGATCTCGTAAATAAAAGATTAAAAGTTTGAATGACGAATTTCAACAAGTGAGTATCTGAATCTAATCAATCGTGAAGTGGGGAATAATAAGCGATAAATGGAATGGATGAAATTATGGTAATTTTGGTTGTGTGTATTTAGCAAGTGGGCGGTGCCCGACGACTTATGTGGGTTCTCATATCAGAAACTTCTCTTCGCAATTCTAACAAAATAATGTAAAATAAACTTCTTAGTTGAACATTTGATTTTTCTTATTTCCTTGTTCAAATATGTTGCATCTCAAATTTTCTTGTAATTATACAAGTCATTTACAGAAAGAGGAAAAATGAAGAACACAGATAAATGAGAGAAAATAGTGTATAAATTTTCCCTCCATTTATTTGGGGTATTTTCGTCCTAAAAATGTCAAAAAGTGAAAAGAACCTTAAAACGTGCATAAGTACAAGTATAGGGACCGCAAATGATATTTTGCAAGTATAGGGACCGCGAACGTATGTCGTGATAAGTATAGGTTCTAAATATGTAAATCACTCTTTTTTTAATCTACTTACCTATAATTTATTTTTATTATTTGAAAATCTTATGTCTCGTGCATAGCACGGGTGATAACTCTAGTTTTATTTAATGGTTATGTCCATATGAATATTCTTGTAATGTTCAAATAGGTAAATGGATTAATTTCATAGTTAAGTACAATAATTAGTTATTTTTACAAAACGAGTGTAGAAAAGTAACTGAAACTGCTAAAGCGGGACAGAGGGAGTACAAATTTCTATAAATGCCCATGTAAAATTTGAAATCATTACGTCAATTAATAACGATAATCGTCAATTTTCCACTTTTGGATATTTTTTATTTAAATATTATTCTTTTATTTATTTCTACTTAATTAATATTTTTTACACTAAGTTTGAGATAATTACTTATTACGGTATATCTTAAGTAATTATGATATTTTTAAATACATATTAATTTATATACGATAATGTTTTCATATTACAATTAATGTATGTTAATTTTTAAAGTTAGAGTATTTTTTAATAAATATATTACTATATTTATAATATACAATAAGTCAATTTTATTTTATGAAATTATTATGTCGCGAGGTTAATATGTAATTGAAAGAAATATGTAGATTTTTGGGTTTTGGTTTGTTGTAATGATCGGAGTAGAATTACAATTTGATGTGACATATATCGAAGAATAGTTTGAGTTTCACGTAAATGATTGGTGATGGGTATGGAAAGAATGATAAAATTATGAACCATGGGAAGTTAGTTAAGAAGACGAGAATTGGTTTCTTACAATATTTTTGCCGAGTTGGAGGTAAAATATTCAAGCTTTCAAACTTGACTAATAGAAGAGGTAGGAAGTGGAGGGACAGTAGTTGAGGAGTGGATGCTGATGGGGTACGAACTAAACCCTAATGGCAAGCCCAATAACAGTGACGGCCCATCAGCCCAGAGCCCAAGAAAGAGTATCTGTTCGGCACCAAAGAGTTCGGCACGACCAAAGAGTTCGGACTCAGCCTACAGCCCGGTAAAAGCCGACCAGTCAAGCTCTCCTCTCAGATCGGCAAGAGCTGATCGGTAAAGTCCAGCGGTTCGGTCTCAGCATTCGACCGAACTAGGAGTTAGTGGACTCATGAAAGGCCTCCACGACCTCCGCTATACCCACGATCTATTTAGTGGTACGAAGCAGTTATTGAGCAGTTATTGCTCACCCACGATCTTGTTAGTGGGGCTGCAAACCACGACCTTAGTTCAATGTATAAATAGAACTTAGATCAGATAGAAAAGGGTTAAGCTCTCTAGAGATAAAATAGCATATAGCAAGTCTGTGTTGTAAGCTGTAATCCCAGATCAAGCAATACAATCTTGCCCTCCCTTCTTCCCGTGGACGTAGATTTACTTCAGTAAATCGAACCACGTAAATTCATTGTGTCGTAGTCTTTATTCTCTACCAGCATTTACAAACATCAGAAATTCGCGGATCCATCACTGGCGCCGTCTGTGGGAAACAGAGAACAAAATTTGTGATAAAGCGAATTTTTGATCCATTTTTTCCACCCAAAAAATGCATACCAGATCGCAGAGTACCCGTATTCCTGCCCGTGAGAACCAGGAGGAAGCCAATCCATCCCATAGGTCTGGAAAACAGCCTAGGGATAAATCCACCACCAGTTCTCATGGCGAAGGAACAAGCCGCTCCAAAAATCGTCCCACTGAGTCTTCCCAGCAGCCCGATTTGAATGAGGCTGTCAAGCAGTTTTTGGCGGCGAAGCAGGAGGAATTCTTAACCTTCCTGCGAAAAGGCCAAAAGCAGCCGGAGACGAAATCGGCGGATTCTCCTTCTCCCTCCGCACAAGAAAGTCACTACCGCAGTAGTGCCGTGTCTTCCAGGAAGAAGAATCCTCAACCCCGACATATTCCTGCTCCTCCTCGGTACCGGAATCACAGGAGAACTCAATCTCCTCCATACCGACGAGATATCGGATTCGCCGTGTACGGAGCACTGAAGACTCCGTTCTCGGACGACATCACCCGAACTCCCCTACCACAGAACTACCGAACTCCGTCGATGACTTACGACGGGCTCGTGGACCCTCACGATTTCTTGGGGCGCTATCAATATAACATGGCGAACCAGGGTCTCAACGAGGTCCACATGTGCAAGCTGTTTCCCGAGCTGCTCATCGGGAACGCGAGAAGGTGGTTCGATAGCCTTCCCCAGGGCAGCATCAGATCTTACCGAGATCTAATGGATGCCTTCCACAGGAGGTTCTTTCAGAAAGCGGAAGCCCGAATCACTTCGGCTCAGCTGCTTTCCATTCGTCAAGGTCGCGACGAAAAAATCAGCGACTTTATGACAAGATTCCACAAAGAATGCCTGCAAGTAGACGATCTCAATGATCTGCTTGTCATCTCGGCATTCCAAAATGGAATCCTGCCCGGAGCTCTCTACAGGAAGCTCGTTGAGTGCGGTCCGCAGACAGCTCAGGAAATGTGGGACATTGCGGACCAGTACTCCCGGGCCGATGAGGCAGACCGTCGCAAACGGTCGTTAGACAGCTCATCGTCCCGAGGAGACAGAAGGAAGCCCGATCATAGCGATCAGGGGCATCCTCGCCGGACTCCATTTGAAAGAATTCAAAGGGCTCCGGTGCAAGACAGATTGGGACCTCGTCTCAATCCCGAGAAGCCGCCCGCCCAGTTCGTACCGCTGAACAAGCCGAGAGCGGAAATTTTCGAACTGCACTCTGACCTATTCGAAAAGCCAAAGCGGATGACGAAATCAGCTGCGCGCCGACCACAGGATAGCTACTGCTCCTACCATCAAGACCACGGTCACGATACTGAGGAGTGCAGAAACTTGGCTGCGGGTATCGATGTTCTTGTGAAGGCAGGGACATTGAAAAAATACCGAAGCAAGCAGCCTAAGAAGAATAAAAAGCAGAGTGGTGCGAACTGCGCTCCTCAGGATCCGAAAAGGCAGCCGGATCCCGAAGACGATGACGAGCCGCAATATGATGGAGTAATCCAGACTATTGACGCGCTCCCTGCCGGGAAGACCAAGTCGTCCCTAAAGTCAGAACGCAGAGGCTCCAATCGAGAGGAGCCAACGCATAAAAGGCTGAAGCAGGACGAAGTGATTACGTTCTCGGCTGCTGATCCCGTCCCGGCTATCTCTCCTCACCAAGACGCCATTGTCATCCAAGCCGGAGTGGCAAACAAACTGATCCACAGGGTGTTTGTGGATACAGGAGCGTCGGTTAGCATTCTTTTTAAAGAGTGCTTCGACAAACTAGAAGTGGACCCAGCTCGGCTCAGTCCGGCTCCGCTTCCCCTGAAGAGCTTCACCCAGGAGGACACCCGCCCTGAAGGTATTATCAGCCTTCCGATCACGGTGGGGAAAGCGCCTACTAGCTCCAGTACGATGATTGAGTTTTTCGTGGTGAAAGCTCGGTCCCCGTACAACGTCATCCTGGGAAGAGACTGGCTCAACACAGTTCGGGCCGTTTGCTCCACCTATCACCTCACCATCAAGATCCCTACTAAAGGAGGGATAGCGGTCATCCGAGGTGACCAAAAGAGAGCAAAGGAATGTCTGCAAATTGCGCTTAGAAGTGCCGAGCAGTCAGATCGGCACCACCAAGCATAGCAATCACAGCAGCCGGAGTCAGAGGCGATGACCGAAGTCATACCGGAGCCGAACTCGATGACAGTTCAGCTGTACGAAGACGATCCATCCAGAACGGTTAAGATCGGCTTCGCGGGAACGCCCCTACTTCGGGAAAAAACCATCCAGCTCCTCAAGGAGTATAAAGACGTCTTTGCATGGTCTCCGTTGGACATGACCGGAGTGCCCCCCGAGGTAATCACTCATCGGTTAAATATTGATCCTTCAGTCCGGCCGATAAAACAGAAGCAAAGACTCTTTGCGGCAGAACGAAGTCAAGTCATCCATGACGAAGTCCGTCAATTATTGAAGGCGGATGTGTTGTTCGAAGTGAAGTATCCTTCGTGGGTGGCCAATCCTGTCATGATCAAGAAAAAGGAAGGAGGATGGCGGATGTGCATAGATTTCACCGATCTAAATAAGCACTGTCCCAAAGATTGCTATCCCCTTCCGAACATAGATAAAAAAGTAGAAGCTTTGATAGGCTTTGAAATTTTTTGTTTTCTTGATCTGTACAAAGGATACCATCAAGTTTTAATGGATGAGATTGACGCTTCAAAAACGGCCTTCATTACTGATTTCGGCATTTTCGCTTATAAAAAGATGCCATTCGGTTTAAAGAATGCCGGAGCCACTTATCAAAGGATGGTAGACAAGCTTTTTCGGCACCTGATTGGAAAGGAGGTCGAAGTGTATGTTGACGATATAGTCGTCAAAAGCAAAAGCACTTCGGAGTACGAGCACAACCTCAAGTCCACTCTCAACGTGCTCAAGAAAGCCAACCTCAAACTTAATCCCCAAAAGTGTACCTTTTTGGTAGATTCGGGAAAGTTTCTGGGTTGTTGGGTTTCAAAGGACGGACTCAAGGCAAACCCCTCAAAAGTTCAAATCGTTCAGAACATGGCAATGCCGAAGTCCATACATGACGTGCAAAGGCTAACCGGATGTCTAGCCGCACTGAATCGATTCCTTTCCCAAGCAGCCGAAAAGCAACTGCCGTTCTTCAAGGTGTTGAAAAAGGCACCAAAGTTCGAGTGGGGAGCCGAGCAGAAAAAGGCCTTTGACGAGCTCAAAAGTTATCTAGCCGAGCTTCCTATTCTCTCTGCTCCAACCGAAGCCGAAGTAATATTCTTATACTTAGCGGCATCGGATCAAACCATCAGCGCGGTGCTTGTACGAGAAGAAGGCCTAAAGCAGCTTCCCATCTATTTTACAAGCCGAGCATTAAGAGGTCCAGAAACCAGGTATCAACCTCTGGAAAAGATTGCTCTGGCATTAGTAAATGCAGCAAGGAGACTGCGGCCATACTTCTATGCTCACAAGGTATGCGTCTTAACTGATCTGCCACTTCGGCAAGTGTTGACCAAACCAGAAGCATCAGGCAGAATCGCCAAGTGGGCTATAGAGTTGGGAGAGCACACAATTGAATATCTACCTCGGAAAGCCATCAAGGGACAAGCCTTGGCAGATTTTCTTGCAGAAGCAAAGTTCGATCAAGCAATTCCTGTTATTGCCGAACAGAAGGATTCTGCCAATGCCGAACTAGCACAGCCCTTGGAATCCGAAGTAGAGCCGCCGGACTGCTGGAGCGGATTCGTAGATGGAGCTTCAAACAAGATGGGAAGTGGAGCTGGTATTTTACTTGTCGCTCCCGACGGACACGAGGTAACCTACTCACTTCGGTTCCTATTCCCCACTACTAATAATGAAGCCGAGTACGAAGCCCTCCTGGCCGGACTCCAGCTAGCGCAAAGTCTGCTCGTCAAATCTCTCAAAGTCCATTGTGATTCACAAGTCATAGTAAATCACATGTTGGGTACAAGTGAAGCTCGTGACGAGAGAATGAAGAAGTATTTGGACAAAGCGCAAAGCATCAGCCGAAGTTTCTCCTATTTTCGGATAATCCGCATTCCCAGAGCGGAAAATAGCCGAGCAGATACCTTAAGTAAGTTGGCCTCAGATCCGAGCTCAAAGGCGGAAGAATTAATGCATCGAAGCATTGATGAAGCCGAGGTACATTCAGTATCCAGCTCGCCGAACTGGATGACGCCGATCTTGCAGTATCTGGATCAAGGACAATTGCCCGAGGATAAGAGAGAAGCTCGGAAGATCACGTGCCGAGCACTTCGGTACGAACTTCATGAAGGAGTCCTCTTTAGAAAGTCTTACCTCCAGCCGTTATTGCGGTGCGTAGGACCAGAAGAGACGGACTACATCCTCAGAGAAGTTCATGAAGGATCGTGCGGTAGCCACATAGGAGCCAGAGCTTTAGCTAAAAAAGTTCTGAGATGGGGATATTATTGGCCAACCATGGTACAAGAGGCAGTGCAGCTCGTCAAGAAGTGTACGAAGTGCCAAATTCATGCAAATGTCCCAAGGATGCCGCAGACCGATCTATACACTATGCAAAGCCCTTGGCCTTTCATGCAATGGGGCATAGACATAGTGGGACCACTTCCTCAAGCTCCTCGGCAAATGAAATTCCTTATCGTTGCCGTGGACTACTTCACGAAGTGGGTGGAGGCTGAACCATTAGCTACGATAACGAGCTCAAAGGCATTGGACTTCGTCTGGAAGAACATAGTGTGCCGATTTGGCATACCTCACATCCTCATCTCGGATAATGGGACTCAGTTCACCGACAAGACGTTCAAGAATTGGTGCCAAGAGCTGAACATTCAACAGCGGTTCACTTCGGTCTCCCATCCCCAAGCAAACGGACAAACGGAAGTAACGAACCGGATTCTGGTGAAAGGGTTAAAAGCTCGGTTAGAACAAGCCAAAGGACAATGGGTAGAAAACCTCCATCAAGTCCTATGGTCCTATCGAACTACACCCAAAACCTCCAACGGTGAAACTCCGTATAGTCTGGTGTACGGCACTGAAGCCGTAATTCCGGTGGAGATCGGCGTACCCAGTCCCCGAACTCTAAATTTCTCCTCAGAAATGAATGACGACGGACTGAGAGCAGAACTAGATCTCGCCGAAGAAAGAAGAGAATTGGCGTGCATAAAAGCAGCCAAGTATAAGGAGCAAGTAGCCCGGTATTATAACCAAAGGGTGAAAAAGCTTCAATTTCAAGTGGGAGATCTCGTCTTGAGAAACAACGAAGTAAGCCGAGCAGAAAAGCTGGGCAAACTCGAGCCCACATGGGAGGGTCCGTATCGGGTGTCAGAAGTCCTCGGCAAAGGGTCTTATAAATTGACTCACATGTCAGGAGAACAAGTACCCCGAACATGGCACGTCGCCAACCTCAAGAAGTTCCACTTGTAAGAGACAAAGTCCGGTCAGTCTGTCTTGTGTCTAGTTCGGTCATAGGGGTACATGTTTTTATTTGTTTGTTTTTACTTGTACCTTTTACTTGTCGTTTTATAAAAAGTTTAAAGTTTTTTCTTTCATCTTTTTTATTTTTTTTTCTATGTGTTTTGTCTCTATGTGCTTGTCGTCTCTTACAAATGGTACCAAGGTATATCGTTCTTTAAAGACTGATCCCCTTTTTAGATCGATTATTAAAGACTATTGTGAGTCCAAGCTTCTAAGGAGGATATAAGACCACAATTCAGCTTAACAAGCAGTCCGTCTGAAACGAACTGCAATAAGCCAACGATTGTGAGTCCAAGCTTCCAAGGAGGATACAAGACCGCAATTCAGCTTAACAAGCACTTCGTCTGAAACGAACTGCAATAAGCCAACGATTGTGAGTCCAAGCTTCTCAGGAAGATACAAGACCACAATTCGGCTTAAGAAATAAGCACTTCGTCTGAAACGAACTGCAATAAGGGAAAGTCCGATCCACGCGATAAACCTCGCCGAATTAGGACGACCAAGTTCGGTCAAAGAAGTTTACCTCATAAGACCGGGGACGACCACGTCTAGTCAAAGAGGTTTACTGCATAAGACCACTTCGGTTAACTGGGAAAGTCCGATCCACGCGATAAAACCCGCCGAATTAGGACAAGGGAAAGTTCGATCCCGGCGGCAAATCGCCAAATTAGAACACAAACCAAGTCCGGTCAAAGATGTTTATTTCATCAGACCAAAGACGAGTCCGGTCAAAGATGTTTATTTCATCAGACCAAAGACGAGTCCGGTCAAAGATGTTTATTTCATCAGACCAAAGACGAGTCCGGTCAAAGATGTTTATTTCATCAGACCAAAGACGAGTCCGGTCAAAGATGTTTATTTCATCAGACCAAAGACGAGTCCGGTCAAAGAAGTTTACTTCATAAGACCAAGGACCAAGTCCGGTCAAAGAAGTTTACTTCATAAGACCGAGGACAAGTACGATGAAATTTTTTCGCTAAGCTGTAAATACAGTGTTAGAAGCGAAAACAAAATTTCATTTTTCAAATCTTGTTCGGCATACAACTCCGCTACCCTACAAAATGGCGTTACGCTATTACAAAGGACTATTCTACTGTCCAGGGTTGCTGAAGTTAAGCCACCTATCTGCAAAATCCTCTGGAAGCCGAGTTCGGTTGTTCCGAGCAGATGAAGAATAAGCAGGTCGACGAGATGCTATCCTCGACCCAACGCCTCTTCCCCGAGCCCGAGAAGTCCTAACACCTCGGCGATGAAGAGTCTCTGCAATAAGCATCTGCTGATCTTGCTCGCTCATAGTCACAACTCCTCGGCGAATTTCAGTCCGTCCCTGTCTTGACGATTCCGGTTGCTCCTGAGCCCGTTCTCGTCTTGACGTTTCCGGCTGTTCCGGAGTTCGTTGTTGACTGGGAGTAGGATTTTGAACAAGGGAACCAGAGGTTTGATCTGGAGTGCGAGCATCTGTTGGCACGATATGCCGAAGGAATCTTTCTATGGAGGGGCGCCGAGAAAGAACAATGTTGTACCGAGAAGCCCAGCGCCGCAATGATTTCACAACTTGTTGGCAAGCCGAGCTCTCCAGCGCATTGTTCCTCCGGAGTACATGATATTCCTCCCACAGTTCGTCAACTCGACTCTGAACATCTGATATGGTCACTCCCCCGCGCACACGGATGTAATCCTCGTACGCAGTCCTCTCAGCAATGGTCGTATTCAGCTCGGCCTCCAGATCCTTCTTATCGGACTCTAAGTCCTTATTATCGGCCTTCAGCTTCACTAAACGAGCCAGAAGCTCGTCATTCTTCGTCTGATCGGCTATAGCTCTTTTCTCAGCTTCGTCTAAAGCCGAAGAGTACAGCCGTTTCCAGTGAAGTATCTCCATCTCCTTGAGTACAAAGCAGCTATATTAGTTCGGCAGCTGTACCGAGCAGATAGTAAAATACAACAGGAATAAAGGCGAGTACGAAAAGCTATACGAAGACAAGTGTAGAGAATTTTTCATTCACAAGGAAAATTTTTACACTAAGAGGGCTTCAAGGCCATTTTACAAGGAAGAAACTAGACTAAGAGAAGGGAGACGAAATCATACTCCACCAGCTTCGTCTCCGGCTCCTTGGTCTGGTTCAGCTTCTTTCTCCTGAGCTACCTCAGCCTCGGCCTCGCCTCCTGCCGGCCTCGCCTCCGCCTCCTGATCGGCTTCCTTCTCCGGATGCCCGGCCCGCTCGACTTCGGCCTCCAGCTCCAGCGGCTCGGCCTCACCCTCTCCGTTGTAAGTCGAAGCGGGTGAAACGGGTCCCACGGAGGCAAAGATAGCCTCCAGGTTCTCGTCCCGATCAGCTCGACAACTCCGGACTCGGTCTGCAGAAAGCAGGACCGAGGATGAAGCGAGCTCCTCAAGGAGCGGCAGATTCTGAAGCCGAGCTGCTATCTCTCGGCTGTACAGAGGCAGCACGACGTCGGCCCCCTGCTCGCCCTTATCGGCAATTAGCCTTACCAGACTACCGACAAAGGCCGAGAACTGGCTGCTCAAAAAGAGTTTCTCCGTGTAAACACGGAGAGCCTCCCCCTGGGCAGCCACGGCGGCAGCATCCCTCCGTTTCGTCTGCTCTCGCTGGATGACGAGCTGGTTTTTGGCAAACTGAGCTTCATCCTGGGCCGAAATCCTAGCAGCTCTGGCTTTCTCAAAGTTAGCCTCAGCCTGTTCGGCCCGATGACAAGCAGCCGCCAACTTCCTCTGCATCTCAGCATAGTCATTGGACGCTTTGGAGAGTTCGACGGCGACGAGCTTGGAGAGCATATCGTTCCTCTGAAAATGGATAAAGAAAAAAGTCAACAAAGGGGCCACAAAAAATACAGGAAAAAAGCAAGGCCAGAAAATCAAGAAGAGAATTCACCTCGGCGAAGTCCGTGGGCCATAAAAACGGCTCACAGATATGTTCCGAAGGAGGCGCCAAGACCACATCTTTCTCTGGCGCTCTCGGGGGCTTCTGGGCCTTCCCCTTCCCCTTTGCCGAAGTCGACTCCGGCTTCTTCGGATCCGAAGAGGTTTTTTGCCTTTTCGGAGTCCTCTCGGCATCAGACGCCGAGCTGGTGGTTTTCGGCCTCTCCGGCTCCCTGGACTCCGAAGATTTGCGGCTAGCCTTATTCAGCATGTACACTGCCAAAAAGCAAGAAAGCAAAGTCAGATTTTCTTCGTTAAAGCAATAGAGCATAAAGATAAAAAGAAATCCTCACCCTCGGCCTCTTCGTCCGAAGACGAGATGTCGAACACGACGTCGCCCTTGACGAGCTCAGACTCCGTGTATTGTTTCCTAACTATGGGAATCTTGTTGAGCTCGCCATCGAGCTCGTCCAACGGTTCAGGCCGAGGATGACGGATAACGGACTCCGGCCCTCTCCAGGGAAAACTAGGAGCCGCGGTCCTATCATAGTAGAAGAAGCGATTTTGCCACTTCGGCCACTTCGTTTTACAAAAGGCCCTAAAGGGCTGTAAAGGGATCAAGTAAAACCAAGACCCCTTCCTCTTAAATTGAAAGAATTTAAGGATCGCCTTCAAAGACAAATCCCTTCCTAACCTACGGAGTTCGGCAGCGAAGGCCGACAAGTGCCTCCAAGAGTTCGGAGTCACTTGGCCTAAAGGAAGCTGAAAAAAATCTAGTAAATCTATAAAGGCAGAAGGGAGGGGGAAACGAAGCCCGCATTCTAAGCAGGCCTCGTACACGGTGGCGTACCCCTCCGGCGGGGAGTCAGCCCTATGATCACCGTCAGGTACCACCGCCTTCCCCCCAGGAAAAAAGTATTTTTCGGGTAGGGATATCACAGTATCCTTACTCAAAATACTATGGAAATACTCTACGGTCTTCTCCCCGGACTCTTTCCGGCCAGAAGACCCCTTACCCCCTTTCCTACCGCTACCCGACTCCGAAGAAGAAGAAGACATTTTTCTTACTTTTTGAAGGTGAAGAAAGTCTGAAGAAGCTCTTGAAAGCGGAAGAAAATTTCTCGAGAAAGAGAGAGTATAGAAGACGCAACAGCAAAGGTGTTCAAATGAGGAAGAAAGAGCATATTTATCAGATTCGGGAAAGATTTCGAGATCGTTGCGCCGTTTCGAATCCCACCTTTTCAGGATTCAACGGCCGGATTTTACTGTCGCATTTAATGCAGGCACGCGCAAGGCACGTCCCCTGACGTCAGCCTCCCCCTTACCATTATCCAGAATGCCGAAGTGACTCACCTCGCCGAAGTGATTCACTTCGCTTTTCGGGGGGGGTAGTGATGGGGTACGAACTAAACCCTAATGGCAAGCCCAATAACAGTGACGGCCCATCAGCCCAGAGCCCAAGAAAGAGTATCTGTTCGGCACCAAAGAGTTCGGCACGACCAAAGAGTTCGGACTCAGCCTACAGCCCGGTAAAAGCCGACCAGTCAAGCTCTCCTCTCAGATCGGCAAGAGCTGATCGGTAAAGTCCAGCGGTTCGGTCTCAGCATTCGACCGAACTAGGAGTTAGTGGACTCATGAAAGGCCTCCACGACCTCCGCTATACCCACGATCTATTTAGTGGTACGAAGCAGTTATTGAGCAGTTATTGCTCACCCACGATCTTGTTAGTGGGGCTGCAAACCACGACCTTAGTTCAATGTATAAATAGAACTTAGATCAGATAGAAAAGGGTTAAGCTCTCTAGAGATAAAATAGCATATAGCAAGTCTGTGTTGTAAGCTGTAATCCCAGATCAAGCAATACAATCTTGCCCTCCCTTCTTCCCGTGGACGTAGATTTACTTCAGTAAATCGAACCACGTAAATTCATTGTGTCGTAGTCTTTATTCTCTACCAGCATTTACAAACATCAGAAATTCGCGGATCCATCAGATGCATTGGCCAAGAAGCGGCGCTGGGAATATCCTCAACCAAAATCTGAAAAATGAGCTTAACCTAATCCTTTTCTGCTGAGCCATTTAATTGTTTTAATTAGGCTATTTTTACATGGGAATGGAAGGGAGGCGTGCATAATTGAAAGCTCGAATTAAAGCGAGTCTCTCGAGTTTAAGTCTCGGCTAACGCACAGATAAAAGCAATAAGGTTCACGTAACTTGATTAAGTAACAATAGTCAACGGATCAAGTAAGCTACTAACTCGTTGTTGGGTGCGCAAACTGAGGGACTCGGGCTTTCAAGGCCTAAACCCACAATACTATGAACTAGTAAAAGGAAGTAAGGGTCGAATCTCACAGAGGCATGTTGAGTTGTGTTTGGGACATTTTGGGAACTTTGGCTACTGTCATGCTTTAACATCGGGTTAAGTTTACTCTACTGGTCTGAACTGACCAAGTCACAAATTCTAACGGATCAACTAACTAGGCATGCATAAAATAAAGGCATATTAAACTCACATTAAAGGTATTTCTGCAAAAAGTAGGCGAGACCACTGAAAATAACGTCGCACTACAGTAAAGTTGGAATAACGAAAAAGGTGACAGAGACGGTTATGCTACGAGCTACGACATTCTTCTTCCTCAATCACCCAAAAGTAAATTAGCTAAGTAACTACGGCAGGTCTGAACAAAGCATGTAACGCAAAACATGAAATAAAACAAATCTGAACCACATCCATGCAATTCAAGGAAAAAGGAAACAGATCAATAGAAAACTGCTTCGACAGCATGCAACTAACATCTCAAACTCAAATCCGAACGCAAACAAACAAATATCAGATAGATCTAAACATTTAACACAAATCTAAACTATCAGACAGATCGAACAGAATCAAACTCAAACAAAACAAATTTCAACTCAGAAAATATCAGATCTAAACAAAGTCCCATCTAAAGCTTCATTTCATAAACAACTTCAACAACGACAACTCAAATCTAGAATTCCAACTTCAGATTCAGAAATCGAACGACAAAAACAACTTGTACAAGAGTAACTAAGAGAAAAACATAAAACAACAGCATATTCATAAATTATCCGAGAACTAAAAACTGAAATAAGATAAACAAAGTGGCAACCTGTAAGGGTTTGTATACTAGAAATCACCTTTCGAGTGATTGAATACTGTAAAACTCTAATAATTATTTTCCAATGAATGCAACAGATTATTTTTGTCATAATGTTGTTTTGTTTTACATATAATGGATGTTTATTGCATATTTAAATGTATAAGCGAACATAACATAAGTCTTTGTTCTAGTAGACCGGTTGTGGGCTGCGCTCAATTTAAGGTACGCGGTCAGTTCTGAACAAAGAAAAATAAGAATTTCACAACCCAGACAGACCTAGACTACCTATCGTGAAAGGTTGCAATGTCAGTCCGATTATTTCTAAGCCTTATTGAAATATGATGACGTTGGTGTGGTATAGCACTGAATGGATCTAACAGCAAGACGAGTCTTTATGCTATCTACTGAAAGACGAGGTCTTGATAATTAATTTCTTAATCAATGTACGTTAGCATTGAGCATAAGATATTGAGTATCTACTACTTTGACTTACCAAAGGTGCGAGTTTTTCGTCACCCAACGATCCAGGTATATTGGGTAGTGGTGATCATTGTCTAACGGTGCTAGGATTGCTATTATGTTGAATCGTGCGCGAGGAGACTCTCGTTTGATAACATCCACAAGAGGAGCTCGAAACAAGGTTTTATTATTCAGAACCCAGCTAGTTGGAGTTTAATTACTCTATGAATAATAAATAAGAGTTTCTTGCTAAGTCCACTATTGGAGAATAAAATATGTTAATTAATTAAGTCCATAGCAGACATTAATTAATTAATGGATATTTCTATCTTAAGCGCGGGAAATGAATTAAACAAATAAAAGGAAACCCGGAATACTTGTAATTTCGGATTTGGAAAGGCAGTGCAATATTACTTCTGTAGTGGCTGCTTGTAATATTCCAATATAAGCTTATATTAAATTGTGGGTTCAATTTAATTAGTAAAAAGCTAATTGGGTGAGGCCATGTCCAAATTCTTCCTTAGATTCCTGACTGGGCCCAATATGTGACTTAATATAAATAGGAGAATAAAGGAGACATAAAACATAATTATTATCGCTAGAATTTTCGTCCCCCTCTAGAAAGGGAGAGAATTCGAAAATTGCTCCCTCCGTGAGCTGAGTTCTGTCTTCATTATTCGAGTCCTAGTATTCAGGTGAGATTTGCCCACACAAATATCAGTATACAGTTCGGGACACCAGTCAGAAGATCAGAGGTCGAGTACTGAAGATCTTCACGTGGAGACAGAGCAAGCCATCATCGATTCTTGATTGAATCAATGAGGTAAATTGGCTAATTCCGTAGTGAGCATGTTTTAGGGATTTTATATGCTAAATCATGTTTTAATTCAAGTTATGAGCATGATACATGTGATAATTACGCGAATAGAATTTGTCTAAATAATCTGCTAAATAGATCAATTTTATGTGATCGGATATCTCATGCACGCTTCCGCTGCCAACCCCGTCACAACCCCTCGGGTTTTAAAAAACACAAACGAACAAAAGTTTCTTCTACGGCCATTATGAATTCGTTGTGATGCCATTTGAACTAACCAACGCCCCGGCAGTTTTCATGGACTTGATGAACCAAGTTTTTCACGAGTATCTCGATAAGTTTGTGTTAGTCTTTATCGACGATGTGTTGGTATACTCGAAGAACGAGGAGGAGCATGGATGGCATCTGCAAACTGTGTTGGAAACGTTACGAAAAGAGAAGCTTTATGCCAAGTTTAGTAAGGGTGAGTTTTGGTTGACTCGAGTGAACTTTCTTGGTCATATCGTGACGGCAAATGGAATTCAAGTGGACCCAGCGGTCGAGGCTGTGCAAAATTGGAAGTCGCCGAAAACACCAAGTGAAATCCGTAGTTTCTTGGGATTGGCGGGATACTACCGACGTTTCATCGAGGGATTCTCTAAGATTGCGAGACCGATGATGCAACTGTTAAAGAAAGGAATCAAGGTGGTTTGGACGCCGGAATGCGAGGCGAGTTTTCAACTGTTGAAGGAGAAATTGACTATAGCACCTGTCCTAGCGGTACCAGAACCCGACAAGGACTTCGCCGTCTATACTGACGCGTGGAAAGTAGGACTTGGATGCGCGTTGATGCAAGATGGGAAAGTGATACGTATGCTTCCCGACAATTGAGACCGAACGAGCTTAACTTTCCGACTCATGATTTAGAGCTGGCAGCAGTAGTACACACACTAAAGATTTGGAGACATCATCTCTATGGAGTGAGATGTGAGATTTTTACGGAACACAAGAGTCTCAAGTACTTCTTCGAGCAGAAGGAGTTGAACATGCGACAGCGACGTTGGTTAGAGCTCTGAAAGATTATGACTATGGTATTCACTATCATCCGGGCAAGGAGAACGTAGTGGCAGATGCTTTGAGTAGGAAGAACCAGCCTCAACTGGCTTCTTTTCTAACTCAAGAGGAAACGTTGATCTGTGAATTCGATAGAATGCAATTGGAGATAGTGAAAGCGCCCGTGGCGGCAGGAGGAATAATAGCGACGCTAGTGATTGAGCCAGACTTAAGAACCAAGATCATAGAAGCTCAGCGATGTGATGAGAAATTAGAAGAGACACGAGTGAAAGTGAGAATCGAGAAACATGACCATTTTCGTGAAGAGATGGACAATGCTTTGACGTTCGATGGATGATTATGTGTGCCGAACGACGAAGCACTGAAAGATGAGATTTTGAGTGAAGCACACGACACACCTTACACTGCTCATCCTGGAAGCACGAAGATGTATCGAGATTTGAAGCAACGCTTTTGGTGGAACAGAATGAAAGGACACCATGTCTAGCTTGTCAACAAGTAAAAGCCTCACACCAAAGGCCATATGAGAAATTGCAACCGCTTGAAATTGCCAAATGGAAGTGGGAGCATATAGCCATGGACTTCGTGACGAGCTTACCAAGGTCACAGAAGGGGAACACTGCGATTTGGGTGATCATCGATCGACTCACTAAAAGTGCGCACTTCTTACCGATTAGAACCACCTATGGATCGGACAAGTTAGCTAAGCTCTACGTGAGTGAGATTTTACATTTGCATGGTGTGCCAAAGACCATTGTATCCGATCGCGATACGAAGTTCACGTCGAAGTTTTGGATGAGTTTGCAACGGGAGCTAGGCACGAAATTGAACTTTAGCACTGCTTACCACCCGCAATCGGATGGGCAGTCGGAGAGAACGATTCAAACACTTGAAGATATGCTGCTAGCCGTTGTCCTAGATCGAAGGGAAAGTTGGGAAACTGTTCTACCATTGGTTGAATTCACCTACAACAATAACTATCAAGCGACGATCGATATGGCGCCGTATGAAGCCTTGTATGGCAGGAAGTGTCGATCCCCACTCTACTAGGATGAGGTTGATGAAAGAAAGATGTTAGGACCCGACGCTATCAAGGAAATGACCGAAATTGTGCATCAAATCCGTCCAAGGATCAAGGAAGCTCAAGATAGACAGAAGTTGTATGCCGACGTGGGCCGAACGGAGATCAAATTAGATGTTGGTGACAAAGTATTCTTGAAAGTATCCGACGAGAGGAGTTGTAAGGTTTGGAGTGAAGGGCAAACTGAAACCGTATTTTGTAGGATCGTACGAGATTATCGATAAAGTAGGTCATGTAGCGTACCGCTTGGCGTTACCTCCTAGTTTTGGGAATGTGCACAACGTGTTCCATGTGTCCCAGTTGCACAAGTACGTGTTCGACCCCAAGCATGTGATTCATCGAGGGGAAGTGATCCTGACCCCCGACATGAGCTACGAGGAGAGACCCGAAGCAATCCTAGATCGAAAGATGCAGGAGTTGCGAAACAAGTCGATAGCATCCGTGAAGGTGTTGTGGAAACACCATGGCTCCGAGGAAGCCACGTGGGAGTTAGAAGATAGAATGAAAGAAAAGTACTCCGAGTTGTTTATGTGAGACGATCAAATTTCGGGACGAAATTTCTGTTAAGAGGGGAAGGATGTAGCATCCTAAAAATTTCTGCGACTTTTGTTTTAATATGGATGTCGAGTGATTTTTTTTTCTTTTATGGAATTTATTTGTTCCTATGTGATTGAGTTGATTATGTGAAATAAATTATCGTGAGTGATGTGAAATAAAGTGTCATATTTTTTTTCCAGAGTGGGGAAATAATTAAATGATATCATGCATATTGTTCTAGCTATTTTAGTGGTAATTTTCGGCCCCTTCAATTATTGGAAATTATATTTTCTTTCTTGGATTTAATTAATTGTTTTGGGATATTTATCCAAATCAAATTATCCCTAATTTGTGCTACATGGAATTCGAACCCTAAGCCTATTCTTGAGAGATTTCGAAAAATCCCCTATTTAATTAGGGGGATGAATTATTTTTGATTTAATTGGTGCCTTGTTGATTCCTTTCATTTAATTTAAATCCAATTAAATCTTGCTACATCTTGTTTCCTCACCCTAATTAAATTAAGATTTGAATGATTTCCTTGCGGGAATATAACCCAAATTTTCGGCCCTCCCTGGTTGTAGAGGAATTTATATTTGTTTCCTATTTTGTGGAATCCCTTCTACTCAAATAAATACTAAATTAATTCATATGCCAAATTCATTGGGGATGTGAATATTTTTCTTTTAATTCTCTCTCTATCACACGCCCCATATGCTTTTTTTTTCATTGTGGAATAAATTTATTTGTTACCTATTTTGTGGGAGTCTTTTCCTACAAAAAAAATTAATTACCAAATTTAAATCTTATTCCGATTTTAGTGGAGGATTTAAATATTTCCTTGCTACTCCCTCAAAATACACGCCCCTTCTTACTCCTTCTTGGAGAGTTATTTTAATTATCTTGTTGCCTTATTTATGAAATACCCAATATCTTTTTACCAAATTTTGTGAAGATATTTCTCTCCAAGAATTACCTAATTTTCGAAAACCCTTCTTCCCACATACACACCTATTTTCATTTTAAATGTGGGATTTATTTATTGACCTCTATTTTATTCTTCCACAATTTTAATTGCTTTATTTAATTGTGGGATTTATTCTAGACTATAAATAAGCAAAACCCTAACCCTAGCCCCATTTTCATGCCACTCTCTCCCTCTCCTCTCTCCCACACGATTTCTTCTCCCTCCCTCTCCTTCTCCACCAATTCTCCACCAATCCTTTGTTCTTGCATCAATTTGGAGTTGGAAATTCAAGATTCATCGAAGAATCACATCAATTATCATTCCTACCGATTGTTTTTTAACAAAAAATGTATATTTGAATTCTCTTTCTCATCCTTTCCATTGAATCCATGTTTCTTGATTCCCTCATGCACATAGTGAGTGTAGAAATCATAGATCTAAAAATTAATCGGTTGGGATTGATGTTTTGCACGAGAAAGTATGTGGATATGCATTTATGTATGTGTATGTGTGATGTTGTGGATGATTCGTTGGTGAATGATATGTGAATATATGAGAATATGGTTGTGAGATCGTTTTGAAGCATGATTATGTGTTGGAAACATGAATATATGTGTTTGGATGAATGAATGGATAAACCCTAATTCGAATTTGTGAAGCATGAAAACTGTGGTGTTCGGACAGTAGATTCTGACGTGTGTTTGACCGACCAAAAGATCTTATTTTGGCTCGAATTTTTAACTGAGTAATACTTGAGATGTCTTCTGTGTTGTGTATAAAATTTCAGCCATAACAGAGGTCGGATGGATTTTTAATGAGTTTTACAAAACGACTGCGCAGTTCTGCCAGATTTCTGTCATGTTAAAATAATAATTCTTGTCAAGTTTGAATGAATTACATGATGCATGTGTGATTAAGGAACGTATCTTATGGCGTGGTTATGTGTTATACGTTGAGGTATACTATGGTGTGTTTCCTTATGTTGGTGAACGTTTGGGATGGGTAATTTAAGAAAACGATGAAAGGAACAATAGGACATGCATGATAAGTTGTATTGATGGAAGGCTGATTGTGTTGTGGTGTTGACAAGGGTTGTTGTGCGTACGTGAGCACAAGGAACGAGGGTTGCTTTTGAGTTGTGTATTGTGTTGTCTAAGCAAGCGAGGTGGGCTTTCTTTAACTAAACTCTTTTATTTTTCCAAAGTATGATTGTGGAGCTATAAGGGTGGTTTAAAGCGTTATGTCATGCCATGGATTGTTTTGATTGAGATTGTGTGCCTGATGCCTAGTTCGTCTGAGTTTACTCCGTTAGGCTATATGGCTATGTGTGAAACGAATTCGTGTCTGAGTAGGGCCGCAAACCCTATCAGACTGTGTACACTGGTGGGATCGAGAGCCGTCCTTGCTAGTCGGCCAATCTCGTGGGTGAATAGTGTAGCCACACTTTCGACGCACTGTGGAAAGATGAAGTGATTATTGGATTGTTGAGAAAGTGGGGAGATTGTTTGCTTGGCCAGGCTATGAAATGTTTTTATGTTCTCGATGATATTTCTTAACTACATGTAAAATTCGAGTTCACTAGTATGGATGACATAACTGTTATAAAATGTTTAATGCATGAGCCCATTGAGTACAACAAGTACTCGGCCCTGCATATTTTTTCCCTATGTGCAGGTTGAGCGGGATGTTGCAGCGGATGTTGAGTGAGCTTTAGGGATTCCCGGATGCGTCGTGTCTTCATACATGGCGTGATCCCATGTTTGAAATAAATTTCCGCTGCCATGTTTGAAATAAATTTCTAGAAGTCTTCCGCACTATTTAATATTGTTTTATGACATTAAGTATCCTGAGACTAAAATCTGTTGCTTAACCTTTCAATAAACTAAAATATTTCTTTTTGAAGTTAATTGGGCTTTTCATATTAAATGTCGTCCTTTATTATGTCAAATACTTTGAGACTTTAATCCGCTGATTTCGTTAAACTAAAATGTTTTTTTTTGTAGACTAAAACAAATGTTCTTTTGGGAGTTAATTAGATTTTTGCATTAAGTGTAACCTTTATTGTGTCCCCCATTTCTTCCCCGCTTCTTAGTCCCCCCTTGGTCGCGATTTCCCCGTCCTTGCTATCCTTAGTATGGGCGGTCATGAAAGAAAACAAAATCCCTAACATTGGTGTGAAGGCAGCGGCACCTTTCTCTCTCGGCGGAATCACCGTCTCTCATGCGAATCGCGCTCCTCTCGGTCGTCGGAGCGTCGCCAGCTCCGCCTCCTCTTTCAAAATCGCACGTTTTCCCCAAAATTTATCCAATTCCTTCCTACATCAGAGACGACGCTTCCCTCAAATCTCGCTGCCGCCGTTCCTTCCCTCCCGATGGAGAGTCATCGCCGACTGCCTCTCGGTTCTCCCCCTCCCCTTTATTTTCTCCAAATCTGAAAATTGGAGAAACCCTTATTGAAGGAGAGGCAGCAGCATCTTCGTCGAGCTCTCTTTCTCTCGAGAAAATTGGGTTTATAGGGTAGATTACCTTTAAAATAACATAAATGTACTCATTTTGTTATCTCTTCCATATATGGGAAAAACGCCACCCACATTGGCGTGTTTATACGTGAAGACGTCACCCGCATTGGCGTTTTACAATTTAGAACCGTATGTCGTCGTATTGTATTGAAATACAGTATTTGTTAAAACACGCCAAGCTGGTTGGTGTATTTTGGATAAAAACGCCTTCACCACTGGCGTGGTTCAATAGATATTCTACACTGACGTGGTTCAAGTTAAACACGCCTTCCGTACTGGCGTTTTTCAATAGACACGCCAACGGAAATGGCGTTTTTTAAAGAGTCATCAATTTCAAGTCCTCCAATCAACGCTAAATACGTAAAAGAGTCATCAATTTCAAGTCCTCCACGAAAAATCGGAAGTGCGCACACGCAAATTGAGGCAGTAAGAAAGTAGGATTTCAGGGTTTATAAAGAGCTACCTGAGGAGGAAGCTGGCATTGCTCAAGGGAAAAATTGGGGGAGAGATTTATGGAGGGTTTGAAGTTTGAGGTTTAAGGGGAGAGCGAGAGATCGGTGGGGTCTCCGTGATTGGTGAGGTGGTGAGCTGAGATTGTGGTGTGCGAAGAGTGTGTGTGGTGCGTGAGAGAGAAAGAGGGGGAAGAATGGGGATGAAATTGTTGTGTTTTTTCTCTCTCTAATAATTGTAGCGTGCTTTGCTTTGAGGTGGAGAGCAGTCTCGCTGCTTATTATTTAATTTTAATAATATAATAATTATTGTAACAACTGGTATAATTAAGAGCATCTCCAGTGGTTCTTGACATGCAATAGCCCTCCCATAGCCTTGTCACTGCCACATCATCAGCACTAAAATCCTCCTGCCACATCATCTGGACATGTAACTGGACAAGCAACTGGACATGCAATAGTCCTCCCATAGCCTATCCACATCACTAATAACAATTATATAATTTAATTTACAATCGTAGCAACATACATAATTTAATTTACGAGACAAATACAGGAAAATTGAATAATACTATTAAAATTTAAAAAATGCAATAATTTTAAAAAAAGTACATTAATTTTTAAAAAAGTACAAAAATTAAAAAGTACAATAAAAAAATTACATAAAAAATCACTCCTCGCCGCCATCCTCGCCTCCGTCGTCGCCCAGCCCTTCGTCGTCGTCGCCGCCGCCTCCGTCGCCACCAACGCCGCGGCTACTCCCGCCGGTATCCCTCTGCAACCCCTCCAATTCTTCACGCATGCTCCGGAGCAATACGCGAAGATAAGCCTTCTCCTCGGGGTCCACCGCCGTCCGGAAGTCGGCTAACGTCTTCACCATTTGAGCGCGCGTTTGTTGACGCGCGAAGAATTTGAGCTCCTCGGTGGACCTGCCGAGGGGGGATGCCGACTGGATCTCCTGGGAACTCGGGGTGCCCCCCTCGCATCCCGTTGCGCCCGCCTTTGGCCAACCGGGCGAGGTCGGCGACCGAACGAACGAGGGGTCGGGACCTCATGGGCCGTCTCGGGGAGGTCATGGGAACCACCGCTGCTGCCGCTATAATCACCGGTATATTTCAGTTTCTGCTTCTTCGGCCAGCCAGCGTCGACACCTGCCCGGAATTTCTCTGACTCGTTGAGCACAAGGTAGCAGTTCCAGTAGGTGAACTCATAGTACTTCCCGGGATCCGAGTAGGCTCTCTCCGCAATCCTCCTACAGTCTTCCTCTGTTTGGCCACTGGTCCGCATGCGGAGGGCGTTGGCGTACAAACCCGAAAATCGAGAGACGGCAGACCTGATTCGGTCCCAGCACTTCCGGCACTCCTCCCCGGTGCGCGGTCTCCCTTCAGGGAAAAATGCCCTGTAGGCTGCGGCTATCTTGGCCCACAAGTTGACGATCCTCTAGTTGTTCGAAACGAGAGGATCATCGCAGACACTCACCCACGCCTTGGCCACCGCAACGTTCTCCGCGTCCGTCCACTTCCTCCGGACCCGGCTATCCTCACCAGGCTGCGACGACTCACCGACCTTTTGGCCTTGCCCTTCTTCTTAGGGGCGCTCCGACCCCGCCCTACTCCCCGGCTTTGAATGGGAGTTTCCGGAACCTCGTTAATATCAAAACCCAACTTCTCTAAGGAGAAGGTCTCATACTGCGTGTACTGTGCATCCGTTGGGGTCGATGTGTGCGAAGAACTGGTGGAAAAATCAAAAGCCGACCGATAGACGTTTTCCACCCCGGGCGTCCCCTACGGCGGTGGCATCATCTGTTGCGCCGGTGGCTGCATCCCGGGTGCCCACCCCGGCATCATCTGCATAGGGGGTTGCATCGGCGGTACCCCCTGCCAAGCCGGCACACTTCCCCCGGCGGCCATCGGTGGCATCATCTGTTGCCACGGGTACATGTTGTAGTACCCGGTCATCGGAGGCCAACCACCTCCCACGGGAGCCGGGGGAGTCTGAGACCCTCCCCCGGGAGTCGGGGGAATCTGAGACCCGGTCGTCATTGGAGTACCTTCGTAGTTGTTCTCCATTTCTCGTTGTTGATCTTGTACAGAAATTAAGATAGACAGAGTACTCGTTAAAACAAGTGGTGCGAATGAAAATGATGTCAAAAGCGCGTATATATAGTGTTTCGAAAATTAAAAATAAAAATCTGACGCCAGTCTGATGCCGATCAGGGGCCTACAATGGCGTCGTGAGGATCGGCGTGAGAATCGGCGTGGGCACGCCGATTTTGACGCCGATTTCGCCGACGCCGCTCGCAATGGTTCGGCGTCAGCAAAAAATCGGCGTGCCGGTGACGACGCCGGCATTGGAGATGCTCTAACAGAGGGTTGCGTAATAATTATAGGAGTAATATATTTTATTATAGTATAAATTTAGGCGAAAAAATCGTATGATCAACTTGTAGTATACTGTATGACATGAAATTTGATAAAATAAAATAAAATTATACTCCTATTATTTGAAGTTGCGTACACTACTCTAGCTAGCAATAGTTGACCACAAAATTTATAAATAGGGTTAGTTGTTGTTCATTTCATATCGTCAAAAAATAAAACGAGAGTAAGTTAGAAAGACAGCTGAGCTCATCTTTATTTCCATTTATTTTTATACTTGTTCTACATATACAAGTATCATATTTTTTAATAAAAGTGTCCTCTCAATTACTCAATTACTCCATGTTCCACAATAAGAGTTATACTTTTTCATTTTAGTCTATCACAAAATAAGAGTCACACTTTAACTTAACTATAAATAGTAAATATGTCCCATAAATAGTAAATATGTCTCATATTCCACTGACTTATTCAATTCATTATTTTTTACATTTCTTAAAATCTATGCTCATAATAAGAGTGACTCCTATTGTGGGTTGGAGGGAGTAATATATAAAAATATACTCCCTCCGTCTGTGATTAAATGTTTCATATTTTACCGGCACGATTTTAATAAGTTGTTTAAATTTATGTAGTAAAGTGGGTAGAAAAGTTAGTGGAATGTGAAGACTACTTTTATACATTGATTTTATAATAATATGTGCATGTAATTGGTTAGTGGAATGTAGGGTCCACTTACCAAATATAGTAAAAGTGAAATGAGATATTTATTAGCGGACGGACGAAAAAGAAAAATAGGACATTTAATGGTGGACGAAAGTAGTATTTTTCTTTTCATTTAATAAATAAAACAACATGCATCTCTTAAAATCTAATGTGATAAGGGTGACATCTACCTCGGGCGAAGGAAGTATTTTATACTAGAATTAAAGAATCAACAGTAAAAGCAAATGAAAAAGTTGCATAATGCACCGTAAAATCCAGGCTCCTCATGGTTATCCTTACCACACGTGTTGCATTTACGTTTTGTAGTGAGAAGTTGCTAGGTGAGTGTGTGGCAGTGAGCTCCCTCGATCACATATTTTTGACCAATCTTGATGTTTCTATACTCGGCGCATGTAGTTTTATTAGACACGCCAACAATATCGGCGTGTTTAGCGAATAGTCTAATGAAAAACGCGGAAGGCGTGTTTAACTTGAACCACGTCAATGTAGAAGGCGTTTCTATCCAAAACGCCAATGCAGGTGGCGTTTCTATCCAAAACGCCAGTACGAAACACGCCAGTGGTGAAGGCGTTTCTATCCAAAATACGCCAACCAGCTTGGCGTGTTTTAACAAACACTGTATTTCAATACAATACGACGACATACGGTTCTAAATTGTAAAACGCCAATGCGGGTGACGTCTTCACTTATAAACAAGCCAATGTGGGTGGCGTTTTTCTCATATATGGAAGAGATAACAAAATGGGTACATTTACGTTATTTTAAAGGTAAACTACCCTATAAACCCGATTTGTCCCTTTCTCTCTCTCTGGCAGCGACCGCCTTCAACCATTCCCGTTCCTCTCTCTCGGCGAAATCGTCGCCGTCTCCGGAGGAAACGGTCACCGCCGTGGTTGTACTCCGGGGTTGGAGGTGTGACCGTGCGAGGCAGCCTCTTTCTCGGCCTCTGCAGGCTCGCAGATCGCTGCCCGTCTCGCCGTCCGGCTCTCCGTCGAGCTGCAGCTTCACCTGCGGTAAAACTCCGCCGCTACTCATCGCCTTCCATCGACGTCACGGAGGAGTCCTCCGCTTCCCGTCGCGCCATCACCGGACAATCATATTGTTTACAAGAGAAAGCTACTGCTTATTTGTTGTGTACGCAAGTTGATTGTGGTTTTGGGACAGCCTTTTGATGTGTAACACCCCGAGTTTTTCGTGCACAGATTTCAGAGTATAAAAAAAATTAGGATGAAGAGACGATTGGAAATTAAGGTGCAAGAAAATTTAAGTTTTGAATTACAAATTGTTGGAAAAATTGAAATACAAGAATAGTGGATACGTGCAAGTTGTTACATCATGATACTAAAACCAAGAATACTACACTTTTACATTACGAGCTCCAATACCTAGTATTACATGGAAATGGGAGTACAACTTTCATCTATCCCTATCTTAGAATGAGGATTAAGTCAAAAGAGAAAAATGAGACAAAATAGTGATGTAAGTAAATCTTCTCTCTTCTCCTCCATCCTTCTCGATCTCACAGCTGCCAAGCTCCAAATGTGACGGCCTATCCTGCAAGTCAAACACCAAAAGAGGTTAGAGATTTCCTCGACCAAAAAGGTGAAGTCTTGGATTTTAATCAATCTAGTAAGAATGCCAAATATGCCATGTTCCCATCAAGCAACTCCTGCCAAAGTTCGAAGTGGGGATAAGAATCAAGATCCTCCAAATCTTCCATTATGAGAAAAGAGGCTGTAGAAACCTCAAGATGAGATCACCACCTAAGCTCAAAAGGAGAAAGGCAAATCCCCACAAATCAATGTTGTAAGATCAGCCAACCTGTCTCCTCCCCAAACTTTCACCATAATAGAGATAGATACAAATAGTACAAGGTGATGTGAGCACATCTTTTAAGCTTAAAATAGAAGTGAATAAGATTTTCTTCCACAAGACCAAGGCTGGAATCAGCTTACACAAAATAGGCAAGAAAGTCTCATAGCCAAATTCAAAAGGGGAAGGGGCCAATAGCTCAAAGTAGGAGTAGAAGCTCCTTATGTCTGCCACAAAAGTCCAAGAATTTTTGCTATAAAAACAGCCCTTCCCCACTTCCTTCCACACACCATCTCAATCCCAAACTTCACAAAGTATGAGGAGGCTAGCATGAGGAGCAAGGAGTAACAACAAGGCTTAGGATCAGCCACAATCATCAAGGATTCACCCAAGTCAAGGTAAAACACTAGCACACCTTCTCCTTTAGTTTCAAGACATCATGCTAGGCTCAAGAACTTAGAATCGTGGCTATAGAAACCTCATAACAATAGCAAGTATAGAACATCATGTTTAAAGCTCAAGACTTAGAGCTTTAGGAACCTCACCTCACAAAATAACAAAATAAGAGACAAATTGATCATAAGCTGCCTTAGCTAATTCAATATCAAGAGATGAACCAAAGGTTCACCACAACAAAACAAATCAATTCAAGAAACCTTGAGCTCACATAGCTATTGCTTAAACATCGAACATAATTATGTAAGTAGCAAACTAGATAGAGGGCTTAGCTTAGCATAAGGGGCTGTCCGGCGAGGGTCGAGTGACAATGGAGCTCCGGAGAGCCGACCGGAGAAGCGGCGCTGCTGGAGCAGCAGGGCGAGGTAGCAGCGGCTCGGCTGGTGCCGGCGACGCCGAGTGAAGATAGAGAGAGGGGGGCGATGGTGTCACTGCCTTCCGGGGAGCTCGACGGAGAGAGAGCGAACTCTCACAGTGAGAGTGCCGGCGATTCAGTAGCGCCGGAGGAGTGTTTACGACAGCAAGTCTCCAAGGAAGTCGAGAGAGGTAGAGAAGGAGACGACGAGAAATCGTGTGAAGGAACTCACTGTCGTTAATTCGGCGGAGCTGGGTTTGTCGGAGTCGCCGGAAGAGGCGAAGTAGAGAAGTGAGGCGACTGCAGTTTCAATTTGGGGGTTTATCTCATTTATGCAATTTGGGAGTGAATTGAGAGAGAGATCGATAGGCGCTCTCCGGCAACGGCAAGAATCGGGCGGAGGGCCGGATGTCGTCGCTCACCGGCGACGTCTTGATTGGCCCGAGACCGGTGCCGTCGAGAGGGAGAAAGGAGAAGAGGTGGAGTGCCCTGATTTTGAAAGTGAGGGAGAAAGGAACGATGTAGTATACGTACTGCACTCTTTCCACTTGTTGGGCCATACCTTAATTTAATTGATTGGGCCACCATTTAATTAGTTGGTGATTTGGGGCCAGTGAGCATAATTAAAATCTTGGGCCAAGGGGATTTTGTTTTTTGCTGGGCTAGATTAATTAGAAGCTTGGGTCATTTAATTCAGTGAGAATAAGAAGTGAATTTCGGTTGTGGTCATTGATCAGTGTGCCAAGATAAATCAAAGAAGGAGAAGAGAAGTTGGGCTTGGAATTAATTCTAGTTTGGATCAGTTATTTTGCGATGGGCCTGAGATAGAATTAATTAGTTCTCTTGGGCTGGGATTTTAAATTGTGGAAATTTTGGAGACGCAAGAAAAGGGAAAAGGTGTTCTCAAGTCACGAAAATAATCAAGTTTATGAAAGAAGTACAGTTAATTAAATTTCCGATTTAATTAATATGCAAGTTTCTAAAAATAATTTCTAGAAGTGAACGAAGGATAAAAGAAATTAATCAGGGGTATGCATTCTAATTAAAGTTTAAGAATTTCTCGAGTCTTATTAGTACGTTGTTTGTTTTCAAAAGGCTATCTCCGCAAGTTAAGGGTCGAGTCAGGAAAATTCAAGTTAAGGAGTTTTAAGCGAACGAGGTGGGCTTTCGTTAACTAAAGTGTTTTTATGTGGGCTTTCTGTTAAAAATACAGTTTTATGAGAAGTATTTTTTGTGTGCTTCTATTTAAGATGTGTTGTTAAGTGCGAGCTTGCTATTTAAAGTGAAATATTATGAAAAATGCTATTTGCTTGGCGTTATTACATGATGTTATGTGTTGCTTTACGAGTGCTTATTAAGTGTAGCTTTTGTTGAAGTTTTGAGTTCGGCTTTGACCAATATATGAGTCTGTTCCAAATATATTTACGGGGAAATAGAAGTTTTGAAAGATTTGAGTTCGGCTTTGACCGATAGAAATGAGTTTGTTCCAAATATGTTTACGAGGAAAATGAAGTATTGAAGGTTATGTGTTCGGCTTTTGATAAAAGAAAAATGAGTTTGTTCCAAATATGTTTACGAGGAAAATAAAGTTGCGAAAGTTACGTCAAGCCATGTTTTGTTTTGAACTTTGCCTATCTGATTGACTAGCAAGACGATGTCCCTACTAGACCAGGAGTTTCAGTTTTGTGAATTCGGGTTTGTAAGTGGGATGAGCCCATACATTCCGTTTCACCAGGAGTTAGTGAATTCGGGTTTGTAAGTGGGATAAGCCCATACATTCCGGTTCACCAGGAGTTTCGTGAATTCTGTTCACTAGGAGGTTAGTGGGCTTCTGTTCCCCAGGAGTTAGTCAGATACGGCATATGTTCTAGGAAAATAGATCTACAGATCGCTTTTGAAAAATGAAAAAAAAGGAAAATGTTTTAGTGTTCTCGGACCTTTTCCTAAAACCCCGAGTTCACTCAAAGAGTGGCTTGACAAAACTAGTTTTTCAGTAAATATATTTCGGCACGTGTCCACTGAGTACACCAAGTACTCAGCCCTGCATATGTTTTAAAAATGTGCAGGTTGAGCAGTGATGACGGCGGGCAGTGTTGAGCATAGACGATGAAGATTCTTCGATAGAATAGTACTCGGATGCGACGTGTCTCCATACAAGACGTTATCTGCTCTTGACTCTTCCGTTGCAATGTAAAAGTCGAGTTTGCGCTCTTTGTATCGTGCACTCATATATATATTATTTGAGTTTTTTCGGTTCAAGTTTCAGTTGTGCCACAGTTTTCCCCTTTCTTCCCGCTTCTTTCATCCTCCCCTAGTCGCGTTCAACCAGACTTTCTATCCTTAGAAAACTCGGTCGTGGCATGATGTATGTTGGACTTAACTACCGAATTGTGATTTATTGCATGCTTTCTAAAATGACACCTTGGGCAGTAGCTATGATTGAGGAAGCTTTGATGTCTTAACTTGCACATGAGGCCTACTGTGTTGATTGTATTCTTGCTCAAAGTTTGGGTTTCTATTGCTCAGTTCTAGCAGTTGATATTGCTAAGTTCACATTTTGATTCTTGAGCATCTAGGATCCTGAGTTCTCGACTATCTATTGTGGTTGATCTACATGATGCAAGGAGTAATTGAATGTTAAGGGGATTACCTCTCGGTTGGTGAATCCTTGCTGTTTTCTTGCTGCCAACTCCTCTCCTCGCTCCCCTCTCCACTTCCTGCTGCAATTCCTTACGTTGAGGGAAATTTGTGGTGACTAAATGATGGGGAGAGAGGGTGGTGGGAGGCAGTTTATATAGCTCTCATTCTTAGCATCTTGTGCCTGAAATCTTGGGGAGGAAGTCTCCTATTTTGGGGCTGTAAGGTTGACCCTTTTTCCAGTTTGTAAGTAGGCTTCCCATGCCCATTTGGTGTATATTTTGGCATCCTAGATTGGCTGATCTCATGGCTATTTGTGGATGTATGTGCCCCTTGCAGTAGTTCTCCTCTAATGGTTTATGACTAAGCACACTTTCTTTTGGCTCTCTATCTTCATCCATTTTCTGAAAAGATTTGGAAGATCATGCTCCTTGTCATTTCTTGGTCTTTGGCAGAGGAGATGCTATGTTGTACCATTTACTCTACTACTTTGGTGAAAGCTTAGGGTCATAGCCCTTTTTATTGACAACTTTTAATCCCAATTTGTGTTAACCTTGCAGGATTCCTTTGGTGTGATGTGGCTGCCAATTTGGAGCCTTGTGGGATCATTTTTCAAGAGAGAGAGAGAGAGTAGGGAAAGGGAAAGAAATTCTCCTCTTGAAACTCTTTGGCTTCATCACTAAAATAGTTATCTTTCAAAACTTGTTTTCTAGTGTTGGTAGGATGAAAGGTGTAGTATAGGTGTGTGTGTGTTGTCCCTTTCACACATGTAGGCATGTACTATTTCTATTTCCTCAAGGTGTAACCACATTTCTCTAATAAAAGTATCTCCTCTACTTTTATTCTTGAAATAATAGTTTCATTGCACTTTTTTTTCCAAACGAAAATAATTAGATTATTCCATAGTCGGAAATTACCACGAGAATTCTACGACTACACGTCTTCAAAAGGAATTTAAATTATGCTAATACATTCAATTTATCTTGAAAGAAAGGATCGAAATTCCGGGGCGTCACATACGAGGTCTTGATAAATTATTTATTTCTTAATCAATGTACGTTAGCATTGAGCATACGGTATTGATTATGCACTACTTTGACTTACCAAATGGTGCGGTTTTTTCGCAACCTAATAATCATGGTACATTGGGTAGTGTTGATTAATATCTAGCGGTGCTAGAATTGCTATTATATTGAATCGTGCGCGAGGTGAGTCTCGTTTGATAAAGTCCTCAAGAGGAGCTCGAAACAAGGCTTTATTATTCGGAACCTAGCTAGTTGGAGTTTGATTACTCTATGAATAATAAATAAGCATTTCTTGCTAAGTCCACTCTTGAAATTAATAAGATGTTAATTAATTAAGTTCATAGCAGACAATAATTAATTAATGGACATTACTATCTTAAGCGCGGGAAATGAACGATAAACAAATGGAAGCCCAGATTACTTATAATTTTGGATTTGGATGGGCAATGCAATATTACTTCTGTAGTGGTTGCTCGTAATATTCCAATATAAGCTTGTATTCAATTGTGAGTTCAATTTAATTAGTAAAAAGCTAATTGGGGAGACAATATCCAAAACCTTCCATAGATCCCCTGACTAGACCCAATATGTGACTTAATATAAATAGGAGAATAAAGAAGACAAAAAATACACTTAATTTCATTCAAAACTTTCGTCCCCCTCTCCTGCAATGTGAGGGACAAAAATTCTCCTTCAGCTCTCCTCTGTGAGATAGAATTTCTATCTTCTTTATTTAAGTCCTATTATTCTGGTGAGATCAGCCTACACTGATATCAGCATACAGTCCGGGAACCAGTCAGAAGATCCATGGTCTAGTACTCAACATCTTCACGTGGAGAAGGTGCGAGCCATCTTCGAATTCAAGTTATGAGCATGATACATGTCATAATTGCACGAATAGAATTTGTCTAAATAATCTGCTATATAGATCAGAATTATTATGTGATCAATTTGATGCATGCTTCCGCTGCCAACCCCTTTAATTGGTAACAGAGCTAGTCATTGGCTTTGATTATTTGGATTTAAATTTCGCGAAACTCATGTAAGCATGTATTATTTGATTACGAATCATGTTCTTGGTGTTGTTGTTATTTTTTATGCATATTGACCTCAAGAACAATCGAATCAAAGAACTTGAATTATTTGAGCACACGAGACGTGCCATCCGTCGGCGCTTGCGCCAAAACGGGTCGCGCGACGTGCGCCCGATGAAGGGATGTCGAGACAGTGGGAGCGTGGAGCGGCGATCACGTGGTGACGCACAGACGAGCAAGGGCTCGTGCGTGCCGCCGACCGAGACTGTGAGCCAAGGAGAGTCCAGAACTAGAGCGACGAAGGAGCGGCTATGCCGGCGGCGGTTTCGACCGAGAACCTGCCAGACGCCGCTAGCCGAACCCTAGCGGAAGGTCCAGCCGGAACCAGCCTGGCCGAGACCATCGCGTCTGTGTGCGCGTCACTGGGCCAGGCAGTGGAGCCGCTGGGGCCAACTGGCCGATATGGTGTGAGACAGGCAGGGACGATCTGGCCGAGAGCAGCGACACCTTGCGCGTCGCACTGGCAAAGAGACCGAGCCTCCCCGACGAGCCCAGTGGCCGAGAGCAGCAACGCCATGTGTGCGTGCTGCTGGCTAAGACGCGCTGCTCGTCGGATCTTCGTCGTTCATCGTTCGTGCAAACCTCGTACGATGAGATATCAATGATGGAATTATTTTATGATTATTTAATTCTTGAAATTAAAAGAAATCATTAAAATATTAATATTTAATGGAAATAAAATATTTTGGGAAGATTTACCTAGATTTTAGGAATATTTTAATTATTGACTATGTCTATGGAAATAAATATATTTTATTATATTCCTTGATGCGGAGAAGATTAATTAAATAGTTTCCTAAATATAAAATATATCAAGAATCCTAATTAGGATAGATATGTAGGAATACATTAAATAATATAATATTCTCTTTCTAATCTTGAACGATGAATTAATTTAAGTTTAATTATTCATGTCAGTCCGAGACACATAATGGAAAACGTATCAAGAGCATACGATCCGATCGCGGAGGCGAATACCGAAGTGTCGACTTTTTGGACTACTTGCCAGTAGAGGGAATTGAATCCCAATTGACTGCGCCTGGCACACCCCAGCAGAATGGCGTAGCTGAAAGAAGGAATATGACCTTGTTGAACATGGTCCGATCGATGGTGAGTTATGCACGACTACCTATTTCGTTTTCGGGACATGCCTTTCTTTCTGCAAGACATATTTTAGACAATTTACCATCAAAATCTGTTCCTACTACTCCATTTCTAGAACATCTCAAGATATGGGGTTGTCCGGCGTATGCATTGAAAAATGATCCAACTAAGCTGGAATCAAAGACAGAGGTATGTTTGTTTATAGGATACCCTAAAGGATCGAAAGCTTATGAATTCTATAGTCTCCGAGATAAGAAAGTCATCGTGAGCACTCACGCGACATTATTAGAGGAAGACTTTGTAATGAATCATAAACCCAACAGTGAAGTGGCTCTTGACGAGCTAACTTATTTCACAAGTTCCATTAACCAAGAACTTGTACCAAGTGTACAAAAAATTCCCGTAATTTCAACTTCTACTCCAATTGTTGTAGTGCCGCGTCGCAGTGGGGGGTCTCACATGAACCCAATAGATACATTGGTTTGGGGGAATCTATGGATCACTCCTCAGACGACAATGTATTAGATCCCTGGAACTTTGCAGAGGCGTAGGCGGATGTCGATTAGTGCGAATATGTGAAAGCAATGGATTCGGAACTACAATCAATGATAGACAAAGACGTCTACGATTTATACGTCCTACCCGAAGGCTGTACTGCCATTGGGAGCAAGTGGATATACAAACGTAAGAGTGGACCCGAATGACGAGTTAAAATCTTTAAGGCAAGACTAGTGGCTAAGGGGTATACCCAAAAGGAAGGTGTCGATTACGACGAGACCTTCTCCACGGTGGCCATGATAAAATCGATCTGGATACTTCTGTCTATAGCAGCTTACATGATTTGGGATGTATGGCAGATGGAAGTTAAGACTGCGTTCTTGAACGGTAGTCTTGAGGAGACCATCTACATGGAACAACCCGAAGGATACGCCGTGAAGGGCAAGGAACACATGGTTTGGAAGCTTAAGAAGACCATTTATAGACTCAAGCAAGCATCTAGATCATGGAACCAGTGTTTCGATCAGACTGCTCATAAGTTTGGATTTGAAAAGTGCTCGAATGAAGTCTGCATGTATAAGAAGGTTGAAAAGAGAAATGTTGTGTTCTTAGATTTATATGTAGATGACATTCTTCTAATTGGAAAGAATAAAAAGATGTTGTCATCAGTACGAACTTGGTTGTCAAACCAGTTAGAGATGAAGGATATGGGAGACACGGGACACATTCTCGGCATCAAGGTTCTTCAGAATCGTGAGAAGAGAACGTTGTGCTTATCCCAAGAATCTTACATCGACACTATACTTAGTCGCTTTAGCATGCAAGCCAAGAAAGGTTTCTTACCTTTTAGACATGGCATTCATCTATCTCAAGAGATGTGTCCTAAGACGCCATCTGAGATAGAAGAGATGAGAAGGATAGATACCATATGCTTCGGAAGTTGGTAGTCTCATGTATGCTATGCTTTGTACAAGGCCTGATATTTCCTTTGCTGTTGGCATGGTGGCAAGATATCAGTCGAATCCGGGCCAAGGACATTGGACTGTCGTAAAGAACATACTCAAGTACCTTAAACGAACTAAGGACTATACTCTAGTTTACAATGCAGCCGAGCTCTGTCCTTTGGGATATACTGACTCAGATTTTCAAGCTGATCAAGACTCGAGAAAATCTACTTCGGATATGTATTCACCTTAGGAGGTGGAACCGTAATTTGGAAGAGTGTGAAGCAGAAATGCATCGCAGACTCTACCATGGAAGCCGAATATGTGGCTGCTTCGGAGGCTGCAAAGGAGGCGGTATGACTTAAGAACTTCCTTATGGACTTAGGTGTGATTACGAATCTGTCCAAGAGCATCACCATTTATTGTGGCAATTCTGGTGCTGTGGCAAACTCGAAAGAACCACAGGCTCACAAAGCGAGCAAACACATAGAGATGAAGTATCATATCATTAGAGATATAGTACAGAGAGGAGACATACAAGTGGTCAAGATTGCGTCATAGAACAACCTGGCAGATCCTTTTACAAAGGCATTGGCGGTGAAACCGTTCGAGCGCCATGTTGAAGGGATGGGAGTTCGACTTGCTCAAGACCTCAACTCGCTTTCAGTATAAGTGGGAGAATTAGACGTAGTGCACATTTATTTTGTATACTCGAAAGCTGTTTTGAGTATAAGTGGGAGATTTTTAGAGTTTGTATACTAGAAATCACCTTTCGAGTGATTGAATACTGTAAAACTCTTTATTTTATTTTCCAATGGATGAAACATATTATTTTTGTCATAATGTTGTTATGTTTTACGTTTAATGGATGTTTATTGCATGTTTAAATGTATAAATAACTTAACAAAGTCTAACTCTTTGCTTTAGTAGACCGGTTGTGGGCGTCGTCCACTTTAAGGTAACACGGTCAGTTCTGAACAAAGAAAAATAAGAATTTCACACCCAGATGGCATAGACTACCTATCGTGAAAGGTTGCAATGTCAGTCCGCATATTTCTAAGCCTTACTAAAATAAGATGACATTGGTGTGGTAGAGCACTAAATTGGATCTAACAGCGAGACAAGTCTTTATGCTATCTACTGAAAGACGAGGTCTTGATAAATTATTTATTTATTAACCAATGTACGTTAACATTGAGCATACGGTATTGATTATGCACTACTTTGACTTACCAAATGGTGCGGGCAATCCAATAATCCTGGTATATTGGGTAGTGGTGATTAATATCTAGCGATGCTAGGATTGCTATTATATTGAATCGTGCGCGAGGTGAGTCTCGTTTGATAACGTCCTCAAGAGGAGCTCGAAACAAGGCTTTATTATTCGGAACCTAGCTAGTTGGAGTTTGATTACTCTATGAATAATAAATAAGCGTTTCTTGCTAAGTCCACTCTTGGAATTAATAAGATGTTAATTAATTAAGTTCATAGCAGACACTAATTAATTAATGGACGTTTCTATCTTAAGCGCGGGAAATGAATGACAAACAAATGGAAATCCGGATTACTTATAATTTCGGATTTGGATGGGTAGTGCAATATTACTTCTTTAGTGGCTGCTCGTAATATTCCAATATAAGCTTGTATTGAATTGTGAGTTCAATTTAATTAGTAAAAAGCCAATTGGAGGAGGTCATATCCAAAACCTTTCATAGATACCTGACTAGGCTCAATATGTGACTTAATATAAATAAGAGAATAAAGGAGACAGAAAATACACTTAATTTCATTCAAAAATTTCGTCCCCCTCTCCTACACTGTGGGGATGAAAATTCCCCTTCAGCTCTCTTCCGTAAGATAGAATTTTTGTCTTCTTTATTTAAGTCCTAGTATTCTGGTGAGATCAGCCCGCACTGATATCAACATACAGTTCTAAAACCAGTCAGAAGATCTGTGCTCTAGTACTCAACATATTCACGTGGAGAAGGCGCGAGCCATCTTCGATTCTTTGTAGAATCTTCAAGGTAAAATGGCTAATCCGTAGAAAGCATGTTTTAGGTTTCAATTATACTTAAAACATGATACAGTTGATAATTGCACGAATAGAATTTGTCTAAATAATCTGCTAAATAGATCAGAATTATTATGTGATCAATTTGATGCATGCTTCCATTGCCAACCACTTCATGTTTTCCCCGTGATCGATATCCGGTACTGATAGATTTCACTTAAAACAATTGTTATCAGGCGACTATTAACATGGCTCTGTACGAGGCATTGTGTGGGAAGAAATATAGATCCCCACTTTACTGGGATGAAGTGGGTGAGAGAAGAGTTCTTGAACCAGACTCTGTGGAAGAAATGATAGAGGTTATTCAACAAATTCGTGAGAGGATCAAGGAAGCTCAGGATCGACAGAAATCATATGTTGATGTTTGAAGAACCGATCTACAATTCGAAATTGGAGATAAAGTTTTTCTGGTGGTAGCTTCGTCTAAAGGGATTACTCAGTTCGGTGTGAAAGGAAAATTGAGACCACGATTTATTGGACCTTATGAGATTCTTGATAGAATAGGTCCTGTAGTGTATAGATTGGCGCTACGACCATGTTTTGGAAATGTGACCAATGTTTTCCATGTGTCACAATTGAGGAACTATATGTTCGACCCTAATCACATAATTCATCAAGAGAAGATGGTAATTTTGAATCAAAATTTGAGTTATGAAGAGAAGCCTGAAGAGAAATCATGGTGTTGAGGAAGCTACGTGGGAGTTGAAAGATAAAATGAAAGAAAAGTACCCGGAACTGTTCGAATGATTTAAGCAAATTTCGAGACGAAATTTTTGTGAAGGTAGGTAGATTGTAATGCCTGCTTTTATCATTACCATTTTACGTTAAGAATTTGTTTTGAGAACGAGCGGGTGATAGACCTTGAGTAAAATACCCTCTTTGTTTTGTTTGATGGCAAATGATATTATTGAATGTTTGAATTGTTGTTGGTTAATCGTGTGGTGAAAGTAGTCGGCGAGATTGATGTGAGTTTCGTCGATGGGAAAATTGGACATTCTTTTACTAGCACTTGGAATAACAACAAAGTACTAAATTAAAGCATCACAATTTAGTTAATATTCTAAATCAAATATTTGGGTCTGTCACTTTTATCCATCTTGTTTTAGCCTTTTATATGGGAAGTCCAACGAAAATTAATTCTCCCTCTATTAAAATTTTGGTCAAAAATAATTCTCCCAATTTATCCCACACGGTTTCTCCCATAACTCCATAGTTCCCAGGAAAATCTCCAACTAAAAATCCATCCTCCTTCATATATATTCCTCGACAACGCAATTTCATCATTATTTTTTCAACCTGCCGTTATCTTCTTCCCCCATCAAAAAGGTATTTTCTTTTCTCCTGAAGTTCATGCATACAAAAGAAAATCTCCATACTTTAGCATAATTCCTTGATGTCACAGTGTGAAAGGGTAGAACCGAGAGAGCCGTGAATTCAATTATTCCTGTTGTTCTCTTCATTCCAAAGGTACACCCATTTATCTCTAAATTCTATGCATCCCATTCCATGATATAGTTTCATACACTCACGGCAGTTCACGGGAACAAATCTGCTGAATTTCTTGAAACTGTGTTTTGATAGTTCTTGTTAAAGCCTCAATCTTTAATGCTATTAGAGGTTGCCATTTTGTTTTCTCTATACTTCTGCCCAGTGGCAAATCCAGGACCCGAAAATGGCGGGGGCGGAACTTATATTTAAATATTAAATATTTAATTTAATATTATTTTTAATAATAAAATAAATATATATTATATTAATATTTAAGTAGCACTAGCTTCATTAATAAAATATAAACATGCTTCAGCTTGCAAATATGTATTATTCATTTTAAAATAAAAAAATATATAAATATAAACATGCTTTAACTTGCAAATATGTATTATTCATTTTAAAATATAAAATTATTGTAAATATATGTACATTTTAAATCACTGTAAATATTATATACAAAAGTGATATAAGTAGAGCACTAAATATTTATATTTTAAAAATATTTAAAATGTTTATTTTGTTACATAGAGAATAATTAAGATGCATGGATCAAATTATAAGTACTTTAGGATAAAAAAGATTTTAACACAAGATTAAAAATGATTTTAACTAAAGAATAAATATAACAACATAATATATGCAACTTAGTAAAAGTTTAGATTACATAAAGTATTTAAAGGTATTATTTTGATAATAAGAAGAAATATGAATGGATAAAATAAAAAATGAAAAATGAAAAAAAATATGTTTTTGTTGAGGATTGAACCCTAGACATTTTAGTTAAAAGTCCAACAACGAAACCATTGGACTACTACATTTTATATGACATTTATTGAAAACAAAAATATTTCTACACTCTACGGAGGGGGTGAATATGCTATTTTCGGCTTGATTCAATGAAAAATTTAGGCTCTCCGGACGGTCGGGTAGGGGCGACCGCCCCCACCTGCCCCTGGATCCGCCACTGCTTCTGCCTGCCCATTAATATTTAAAATAGAATAAATAGAGAAGTTAATAAAAGTTTAGAATAGAAAAGGGGAGGGGAAAACTTACCTGACGTGAACGGGATGGATAGTGGCGACGGGAGACAACGGCAGCCAGGCCACGGTGGAGTCAGCAGTGGCGTCTGGTCTTCGACGGAGGGGCGTGAGACAGCGCCAATTTTGGGAACATGGGAGATGGGTGTCGTCTGAGTTATTTCTGATATATATCTGATTTGTGTGAGAAAGAGAGGGAGGGAGATGAGCTTGGTGTTGACAGAGTTGTTTGTTGTGAATTTGTGGAAGAATGGCGGAGGGAGAGAGAGGGAGTTGTTTTGGGTTGACGAAGGAGACGTGTTTGGTGGCTGGGAGTTTTAATATATTATAACTTCTTTTTTTAAATTGATGAGACAGAGATACGATGGTGGTATACTTTTTACTCATTCAATTACTTGTCTTCTTTTAATTTTATTGGGCCATTCTTATCTTGGATTAATTTGTTTTGATTTCAGAAAAAGGAATTAGTGTTGGGTAGGGAGCAAATACGTGTAAGTGGCTGGGAGCATATATACTAAATACTGTCTCTTTTTCTTTCTATAGCTTCTGGGTGGGCTACCTTATTTCTTTTAGTTGGACCCCTTAAATTACATAAATGGGTTGTTTCGCAGTTTGTATTTAGTAGTATTTTTTTTGTTTGGCTAATTAAATAATTATTGAGTAGGCGTTGGACTGTTTGTGCGAGAATTTTATGTTGTCTTTGTGTTTAGAGCGAAGGATAAAGTGAGCACAAACATAGGATGCATGCATTGTTTTTAATTGATTTATTTTGTAAAGTCTAATTTTAGCATATCATACTTTTAAAATGAATGAATTTTTGCACGTCTTTTAAGGTTGGAACAGGAAGTTGATTGGGGAGTTAAGCTTTTGAGGCGGACTTTCTTTTTAAATAAGGACTATGTCCTAAATATTTTTATATGAAAGAAGGTGGAAAATGTTTGTCTTGCCATGTTTTGTGTTTTGATGAACCTATCTGAAGTGGCTATGTCATGTATGATTAATCAAATTCGGGTCCTAGTAGGGCCGCAAACCGTGCTCGGACTAGTGTACACCCCGTAGATCATGTGCTATCTCTTTGGAGTTGGTCGGTCTAATGAAATTCTCTGTTGAATGTTTGGTTAGATCTGGAGTTAGCAAGTCCGATCATGTTCTAAGATCTAGTTATTTGGGTCTAGGTGTTTACGTGATTCAATTGCATGATCTAGGTGTGATTTATTAATCTGCTCTTTTTGAGTGCATGCTATGTTCTCGATTTGGAATGAAGTTCAAATTTGTGTTCTACTTGGTTTGTTTGAGTAAGAAAACGATTAGAATTAATTACGAAGCAGTCTGTGTCACCTTTTTGCTTTTTCCAGCTTTATCTGCTAGTACGTAGTGGTCCCGTTACTTTCCTGTTTCGTAGTCTAATTTCCGTTTTCGTTTATCTGCTTGATCCATTGGAAATGTTAATGTTTCATCACATGTTTTCGTCTAGTTGATCAGTTAGCATTTTACTTCTAAGTCAGCTCAGTTAAGTAGAATAGAACTTAACCCACACCGTTTGCTTGGCATCAGCCTTCCTAGGATGTCCACAATACATGCAAAAACACCTTCATCTATGTGGGATTCGACCCTTACTTCCCTTTACTATTTAATAGTATTGTGGGTTAAGGTATTGAAATTCCTCGTTCCTATCCGCGCGCCCAACGACATATTTTAGGAGTCTGCTGGATCAGTCAGTTGACATCCTCTTGATCAGTCGCGTTAATTTCAATTTGATTGCATCACGTTGCGTACACAGAACGGTTGGAGAATGTCATCTACCTAGGAGCACTCCCCTTGAGTCTTTAGACTTAGGTTCACTCATGCGTATGACATGAAAATTAGTAGGATAAAGTAAATCATGAACCTTCACTATGACATTCTCTAGTACTCCTTCAGGACTAATGCTAGAATAGTTAGCCAATTGGATGACCACCTCTGTATCAACCTATCCTACTCCTATAAACTTGTTATTTTGAGGGCAGCTTCTTCTGGATCACTGTGGACACACTTTCCCCAATGACTATCTTCCCATCAGCTTTTGATTTCCCAGCAATGAACTCCTTAATGAATTTTCTGAATGGAGGGAGCTTCAGAGCTTGTAGGAATGACAAGTTTATCTCCAATTTGCCAAATATCTCCATGAAGTCCACAGGATCCTCCTCCTTTTTCTTAGCTTCTCCTATGTAGGGGAATGGTTTAGCTTGCTTGATTGCACTATTGAGAACTTCATTGGATGATTCTCCACCATCCTTCTTTGCTTCCTCATGTTCCACCTCAGGTTTTGGATTGAGGCTGAAAGGTTCGGCCATCTGGGGTAGTGGCTTCCTCAAGTTTCTGCTTCCTTATTTTCCCACATCAGTTTGTCACCTTCCTCATTTCCCACATTAGGCACTTCATCATCAGTCTTCCTTATAGGCCCTTTGTATTCTCTTCCTGACCTCAAGGCGATTTGACTGATATTTGCCTTGTCGGGCAGCTTGAATGTAGTAGTGATTTTTCCTTCGTTTCCACGCATTTCGCTCTGTAGGTGCTGCTGCGAGCTGAGCAAAAATCCCACCAAATCATTGATGTGCCTTGTGTAGTAAGGATACGGCTGACTAGAACCTTGGTATTGATTCGACCCTGATCCCTGGTTGTGGTGAAAATTCCCGTGTGTCCCTTGGCTAGCATTGTAGTGGGTATTCGGTCCTTGATTCCTTTGATGATTAGGCTGAGCGTTTGAGTTGTTGCTTTGGTATCCCCGCTGGTGTGGTGGAACATAATCTGTTATGTGGTTTTACAACTTTGCTGTAGAGGAATCCCATATAAAGAACATAATGCACCCATAATAGTACAAAGGTAGTGAGGTGTAATGTATTTCCCTAGAAGTTAATTGATTTAATTGAAATGGAGGGTGAATGGGTAAATTGACCTGCTTAACTAGGACCAAGTTTCGACGCAATAAAATTATCGGGGCCTCCTAGGGCCCTTGCATGACTTTTTGCCTGGGCCTGATGCCTTTTATAGGGCCCTTAACCTAAATGCAGACCAAACAATAGATATGTCCAGACAAAGGGTCCTCAACTTGGCGTCTTAGCAAGATTAAACATAACATGACTACTCTTATACACAATATTTAAATATAATTATAGTTATAATTATATTTAATTATTATTACTAATATTTAAATTATGAATCATAAAATATTAAATAATAATTAATATTATTTTTTTTTATTAATATAATATTTTAATTAAGAAACATATAGTATTATATAATAATAATAATATTTATTATTATTATTACTCTCTCTGTCCGTGATTAAATGTCCCATATTTGATCGGCACGGGTTTTAAGAAATTGTTTGACATTGTGTAGGAAAGTGGGTAGAAAAGTTAGTGGAATGTGGGTCCTACTTTTATATATTAGTTTTATAATAAAATGTGAGTGGAATGAGTTAGTGGAATGTAGGGTCCATTTATCAAATAGAGTAAAAGTGAAATGGGACATTTAATAGCGAGCGGAAAGGAAAAATGAGATATTTAATGGCGGATATATATTACTATGAGTTATCTTGACTATCTGAATGCAAATTTATTAAAATAGAAGCATTACTCTCTCTACTTTTTCTCACTTCTACTCTATCTTCTCTCTACTTAACTCACAAAATAAAACTACATAAAATGTCGTGCCAAAAAAGAAATGCTTAACTTAGGGTGGACGGAGGGAGTATGAACTAATAACTTACCAAGTAAAATTCTGCATTTTTCTGTAGACTAACGTGTAATTTTTAACTAGGTATGCAGAGAATCCACCGTGAGAAGGTTGCGTGGAGCAACCAAGCGGACAACGGATCAAGGAAAAATGGAGCATTTGACAAGGAGCTGCTAGTTGATCAAGTCAAAATAAGTGGAAGCAGCAAGGGCACCCAAAGGAGATGGAGCATATTTCAAAGACCCCCTCACAAAGGGCACAATCGACCTTTTAGAAAGAAGACTACCCTAGGGATCAAAGCCTCAAGCCTCCCTATAAATAGGGAGGGGAAAGAAGAATGCGACAACTCTTATCATCAGCTCTCTCCTGGAGTTGAGGCAGGGAAGCTCACATACTCTTCATTCCTTCTACATACTTGGTTTTAGGAATTTAAGTTCTGGCTGTGGTGGTGTTTTTAGTTAGGTATGTAGAGAATCCACCGTGATCGAAGGTTGCGTGGAGCAACCAAGCGGACAACGGATCAAGGAAAAATGGAGCATTTGACAAGGAGCTGCTAGTTGATCAAGTCAAAATAAGTGGAAGCAGCAAGGGCACCCAAAGGAGATGGAGCATATTTCAAAGACCCCCTCACAAAGGGTACAATCGACCTTTTAGAAAGAAGACTACCCTAGGGATCAAAGCCTCAAGCCTCCCTATAAATAGGGAGGGGAAAGAAGAATGCGACAACTCTTATCATCAGCTCTCTCCTGGAGTTGAGGCGGGGAAGCTCACATACTCTTCATTCCTTCTACATACTTGGTTTTAGGAATTTAAGTTCTGGCTGTGGTGGTGTTTTTAGTTAGGTATGTAGAGAATCCACCGTGATCGAAGGTTGCGTGTAGCAACCAAGCGGACAACGGATCAAGGAAAAATGGAGCATTTGACAAGGAGCTGCTAGTTGATCAAGTCAAAATAAGTGGAAGCAGCAAGGGCACCCAAAGGAGATGGAGCATATTTCAAAGACCCCCTCACAAAGGGCACAATCGACCTTTTAGAAAGAAGACTACCCTAGGGATCAAAGCCTCAAGCCTCCCTATAAATAGGGAGGGGAAAGAAGAATGCGACAACTCTTATCATCAGCTCTCTCCTGGAGTTGAGGCGGGGAAGCTCACATACTCTTCATTCCTTCTACATACTTGGTTTTAGGAATTTAAGTTATGGCTGTGGTGGTGTTTTTAGTTAGGTATGTAGAGAATCCACCGTGATCGAAGGTTGCGTGGAGCAACCAAGCGGACAACGGATCAAGGAAAAATGGAGCATTTGACAAGGAGCTGCTAGTTGATCAAGTCAAAATAAGTGGAAGCAGCAAGGGCACCCAAAGGAGATGGAGCATATTTCAAAGACCCCCTCACAAAGGGTACAATCGACCTTTTAGAAGGAAGACTACCCTAGGGATCAGAGCCTCAAGCCTCCCTATAAATAGGGAGGGGAAAGAAGAATGCGGCAGCTCTTATCATCCGCTCTCTCCTGGAGTTGAGGCGGGGAAGCTCACATACTCTTCATTCCTTCTACATACTTGGTTTTAGGAATTTAAGTTCTGGCTGTGGTGGTGTTTTTAGTTAGGTATGTAGAGAATCCACCGTGATCGAAGGTTGCGTGGAGCAACCAAGCGGACAACGAATCAAGGAAAAATGGAGCATTTGACAAGGAGCTGCTAGTTGATCAAGTCAAAATAAGTGGAAGCAGCAAGGGCACCCAAAGGAGATGGAGCATATTTCAAAGACCCCCTCACAAAGGGCACAATCGACCTTTTAGAAAGAAGACTACCCTAGGGATCAAAGCCTCAAGCCTCCCTATAAATAGGGAGGGGAAAGAAGAATGCGACAACTCTTATCATCAGCTCTCTCCTGGAGTTGAGGCGGGGAAGCTCACATACTCTTCATTCCTTCTACATACTTGGTTTTAGGAATTTAAGTTCTGGCTGTGGTGGTGTTTTTAGTTAGGTATGTAGAGAATCCACCGTGATCGAAGGTTGCGTGGAGCAACCAAGCGGACAACGGATCAAGGAAAAATGGAGCATTTGACAAGGAGCTGCTAGTTGATCAAGTCAAAATAAGTGGAAGCAGCAAGGGCACCCAAAGGAGATGGAGCATATTTCAAAGACCCCCTCACAAAGGGTACAATCGACCTTTTAGAAGGAAGACTACCCTAGGGATCAGAGCCTCAAGCCTCCCTATAAATAGGGAGGGGAAAGAAGAATGCGGCAGCTCTTATCATCCGCTCTCTCCTGGAGTTGAGGCGGGGAAGCTCACATACTCTTCATTCCTTCTACATACTTGGTTTTAGGAATTTAAGTTCTGGCTGTGGTGGTGTTTTTAGTTAGGTATGTAGAGAATCCACCGTGATCGAAGGTTGCGTGGAGCAACCAAGCGGACAACGGATCAAGGAAAAATGGAGCATTTGACAAGGAGCTGCTAGTTGATCAAGTCAAAACAAGTGGAAGCAGCAAGGGCACCCAAAGGCGATGGAGCATATTTCAAAGACCCCCTCACAAAGGGCACAATCGACCTTTTAGAAAGAAGACTACCCTAGGGATCAAAGCCTCAAGCCTCCCTATAAATAGGAAGGGGAAAGAAGAATGCGACAACTCTTATCATCAGCTCTCTCCTGGAGTTGAGGCGGGGAAGCTCACATACTCTTCATTCCTTCTACATACTTGGTTTTAGGAATTTAAGTTCTGGCTGTGGTGGTGTTTTTAGTTAGGTATGTAGAGAATCCACCGTGATCGAAGGTTGCGTGGAGCAACCAAGCGGACAACGGATCAAGGAAAAATGGAGCATTTGACAAGGAGCTGCTAGTTGATCAAGTCAAAATAAGTGGAAGCAGCAAGGGCACCCAAAGGAGATGGAGCATATTTCAAAGACCCCCTCACAAAGGGTACAATCGACCTTTTAGAAGGAAGACTACCCTAGGGATCAGAGCCTCAAGCCTCCCTATAAATAGGGAGGGGAAAGAAGAATGCGGCAGCTCTTATCATCCGCTCTCTCCTGGAGTTGAGGCGGGGAAGCTCACATACTCTTCATTCCTTCTACATACTTGGTTTTAGGAATTTAAGTTCTGGCTGTGGTGGTGTTTTTAGTTAGGTATGTAGAGAATCCACCGTGATCGAAGGTTGCGTGGAGCAACCAAGCGGACAACGAATCAAGGAAAAATGGAGCATTTGACAAGGAGCTGCTAGTTGATCAAGTCAAAATAAGTGGAAGCAGCAAGGGCACCCAAAGGAGATGGAGCATATTTCAAAGACCCCCTCACAAAGGGCACAATCGACCTTTTAGAAAGAACACTACCCTAGGGATCAAAGCCTCAAGCCTCCCTATAAATAGGGAGGGGAAAGAAGAATGCGACAACTCTTATCATCAGCTCTCTCCTGGAGTTGAGGCGGGGAAGCTCACATACTCTTCATTCCTTCTACATACTTGGTTTTAGGAATTTAAGTTCTGGCTGTGGTGGTGTTTTTAGTTAGGTATGTAGAGAATCCACCGTGATCGAAGGTTGCGTGGAGCAACCAAGCGGACAACGGATCAAGGAAAAATGGAGCATTTGACAAGGAGCTGCTAGTTGATCAAGTCAAAATAAGTGGAAGCAGCAAGGGCACCCAAAGGAGATGGAGCATATTTCAAAGACCCCCTCACAAAGGGTACAATCGACCTTTTAGAAGGAAGACTACCCTAGGGATCAGAGCCTCAAGCCTCCCTATAAATAGGGAGGGGAAAGAAGAATGCGACAGCTCTTATCATCCGCTCTCTCCTGGAGTTGAGGCGGGGAAGCTCACATACTCTTCATTCCTTCTACATACTTGGTTTTAGGAATTTAAGTTCTGGCTGTGGTGGTGTTTTTAGTTAGGTATGTAGAGAATCCACCGTGATCGAAGGTTGCGTGGAGCAACCAAGCGGACAACGGATCAAGGAAAAATGGAGCATTTGACAAGGAGCTGCTAGTTGATCAAGTCAAAACAAGTGGAAGCAGCAAGGGCACCCAAAGGAGATGGAGCATATTTCAAAGACCCCCTCACAAAGGGCACAATCGACCTTTTAGAAAGAAGACTACCCTAGGGATCAAAGCCTCAAGCCTCCCTATAAATAGGAAGGGGAAAGAAGAATGCGACAACTCTTATCATCAGCTCTCTCCTGGAGTTGAGGCGGGGAAGCTCACATACTCTTCATTCCTTCTACATACTTGGTTTTAGGAATTTAAGTTCTGGCTGTGGTGGTGTTTTTAGTTAGGTATGTAGAGAATCCACCGTGATCGAAGGTTGCGTGGAGCAACCAAGCGGACAACGGATCAAGGAAAAATGGAGCATTTGACAAGGAGCTGCTAGTTGATCAAGTCAAAATAAGTGGAAGCAGCAAGGGCACCCAAAGGAGATGGAGCATATTTCAAAGACCCCCTCACAAAGGGTACAATCGACCTTTTAGAAGGAAGACTACCCTAGGGATCAGAGCCTCAAGCCTCCCTATAAATAGGGAGGGGAAAGAAGAATGCGGCAGCTCTTATCATCCGCTCTCTCCTGGAGTTGAGGCGGGGAAGCTCACATACTCTTCATTCCTTCTACATACTTGGTTTTAGGAATTTAAGTTCTGGCTGTGGTGGTGTTTTTAGTTAGGTATGTAGAGAATCCACCGTGATCGAAGGTTGCGTGGAGCAACCAAGCGGACAACGGATCAAGGAAAAATGGAGCATTTGACAAGGAGCTGCTAGTTGATCAAGTCAAAATAAGTGGAAGCAGCAAGGGCACCCAAAGGAGATGGAGCATATTTCAAAGACCCCCTCACAAAGGGCACAATCGACCTTTTAGAAAGAAGACTACCCTAGGGATTAAAGCCTCAAGCCTCCCTATAAATAGGGAGGGGAAAGAAGAATGCGACAACTCTTATCATCAGCTCTCTCCTGGAGTTGAGGCAGGGAAGCTCACATACTCTTCATTCCTTCTACATACTTGGTTTTAGGAATTTAAGTTCTGGCTGTGGTGGTGTTTTTAGTTAGGTATGTAGAGAATCCACCGTGATCGAAGGTTGCGTGGAGCAACCAAGCGGACAACGGATCAAGGAAAAATGGAGCATTTGACAAGGAGCTGCTAGTTGATCAAGTCAAAATAAGTGGAAGCAGCAAGGGCACCCAAAGGAGATGGAGCATATTTCAAAGACCCCCTCACAAAGGGTACAATCGACCTTTTAGAAAGAAGACTACCCTAGGGATCAAAGCCTCAAGCCTCCCTATAAATAGGGAGGGGAAAGAAGAATGCGACAACTCTTATCATCAGCTCTCTCCTGGAGTTGAGGCGGGGAAGCTCACATACTCTTCATTCCTTCTACATACTTGGTTTTAGGAATTTAAGTTCTGGCTGTGGTGGTGTTTTTAGTTAGGTATGTAGAGAATCCACCGTGATCGAAGGTTGCGTGGAGCAACCAAGCGGACAACGGATCAAGGAAAAATGGAGCATTTGACAAGGAGCTGCTAGTTGATCAAGTCAAAATAAGTGGAAGCAGCAAGGGCACCCAAAGGAGATGGAGCATATTTCAAAGACCCCCTCACAAAGGGCACAATCGACCTTTTAGAAAGAAGACTACCCTAGGGATCAAAGCCTCAAGCCTCCCTATAAATAGGGAGGGGAAAGAAGAATGCGACAACTCTTATCATCAGCTCTCTCCTGGAGTTGAGGCGGGGAAGCTCACATACTCTTCATTCCTTCTACATACTTGGTTTTAGGAATTTAAGTTATGGCTGTGGTGGTGTTTTTAGTTAGGTATGTAGAGAATCCACCGTGATCGAAGGTTGCGTGGAGCAACCAAGCGGACAACGGATCAAGGAAAAATGGAGCATTTGACAAGGAGCTGCTAGTTGATCAAGTCAAAATAAGTGGAAGCAGCAAGGGCACCCAAAGGAGATGGAGCATATTTCAAAGACCCCCTCACAAAGGGTACAATCGACCTTTTAGAAGGAAGACTACCCTAGGGATCAGAGCCTCAAGCCTCCCTATAAATAGGGAGGGGAAAGAAGAATGCGGCAGCTCTTATCATCCGCTCTCTCCTGGAGTTGAGGCGGGGAAGCTCACATACTCTTCATTCCTTCTACATACTTGGTTTTAGGAATTTAAGTTCTGGCTGTGGTGGTGTTTTTAGTTAGGTATGTAGAGAATCCACCGTGATCGAAGGTTGCGTGGAGCAACCAAGCGGACAACGGATCAAGGAAAAATGGAGCATTTGACAAGGAGCTGCTAGTTGATCAAGTCAAAATAAGTGGAAGCAGCAAGGGCACCCAAAGGAGATGGAGCATATTTCAAAGACCCCCTCACAAAGGGCACAATCGACCTTTTAGAAAGAAGACTACCCTAGGGATCAAAGCCTCAAGCCTCCCTATAAATAGGGAGGGGAAAGAAGAATGCGACAACTCTTATCATCAGCTCTCTCCTGGAGTTGAGGCGGGGAAGCTCACATACTCTTCATTCCTTCTACATACTTGGTTTTAGGAATTTAAGTTCTGGCTGTGGTGGTGTTTTTAGTTAGGTATGTAGAGAATCCACCGTGATCGAAGGTTGCGTGGAGCAACCAAGCGGACAACGGATCAAGGAAAAATGGAGCATTTGACAAGGAGCTGCTAGTTGATCAAGTCAAAATAAGTGGAAGCAGCAAGGGCACCCAAAGGAGATGGAGCATATTTCAAAGACCCCCTCACAAAGGGTACAATCGACCTTTTAGAAGGAAGACTACCCTAGGGATCAGAGCCTCAAGCCTCCCTATAAATAGGGAGGGGAAAGAAGAATGCGGCAGCTCTTATCATCCGCTCTCTCCTGGAGTTGAGGCGGGGAAGCTCACATACTCTTCATTCCTTCTACATACTTGGTTTTAGGAATTTAAGTTCTGGCTGTGGTGGTGTTTTTAGTTAGGTATGTAGAGAATCCACCGTGATCGAAGGTTGCGTGGAGCAACCAAGCGGACAACGAATCAAGGAAAAATGGAGCATTTGACAAGGAGCTGCTAGTTGATCAAGTCAAAATAAGTGGAAGCAGCAAGGGCACCCAAAGGAGATGGAGCATATTTCAAAGACCCCCTCACAAAGGGCACAATCGACCTTTTAGAAAGAACACTACCCTAGGGATCAAAGCCTCAAGCCTCCCTATAAATAGGGAGGGGAAAGAAGAATGCGACAACTCTTATCATCAGCTCTCTCCTGGAGTTGAGGCGGGGAAGCTCACATACTCTTCATTCCTTCTACATACTTGGTTTTAGGAATTTAAGTTCTGGCTGTGGTGGTGTTTTTAGTTAGGTATGTAGAGAATCCACCGTGATCGAAGGTTGCGTGGAGCAACCAAGCGGACAACGGATCAAGGAAAAATGGAGCATTTGACAAGGAGCTGCTAGTTGATCAAGTCAAAATAAGTGGAAGCAGCAAGGGCACCCAAAGGAGATGGAGCATATTTCAAAGACCCCCTCACAAAGGGTACAATCGACCTTTTAGAAGGAAGACTACCCTAGGGATCAGAGCCTCAAGCCTCCCTATAAATAGGGAGGGGAAAGAAGAATGCGACAGCTCTTATCATCCGCTCTCTCCTGGAGTTGAGGCGGGGAAGCTCACATACTCTTCATTCCTTCTACATACTTGGTTTTAGGAATTTAAGTTCTGGCTGTGGTGGTGTTTTTAGTTAGGTATGTAGAGAATCCACCGTGATCGAAGGTTGCGTGGAGCAACCAAGCGGACAACGGATCAAGGAAAAATGGAGCATTTGACAAGGAGCTGCTAGTTGATCAAGTCAAAACAAGTGGAAGCAGCAAGGGCACCCAAAGGAGATGGAGCATATTTCAAAGACCCCCTCACAAAGGGCACAATCGACCTTTTAGAAAGAAGACTACCCTAGGGATCAAAGCCTCAAGCCTCCCTATAAATAGGAAGGGGAAAGAAGAATGCGACAACTCTTATCATCAGCTCTCTCCTGGAGTTGAGGCGGGGAAGCTCACATACTCTTCATTCCTTCTACATACTTGGTTTTAGGAATTTAAGTTCTGGCTGTGGTGGTGTTTTTAGTTAGGTATGTAGAGAATCCACCGTGATCGAAGGTTGCGTGGAGCAACCAAGCGGACAACGGATCAAGGAAAAATGGAGCATTTGACAAGGAGCTGCTAGTTGATCAAGTCAAAATAAGTGGAAGCAGCAAGGGCACCCAAAGGAGATGGAGCATATTTCAAAGACCCCCTCACAAAGGGTACAATCGACCTTTTAGAAGGAAGACTACCCTAGGGATCAGAGCCTCAAGCCTCCCTATAAATAGGGAGGGGAAAGAAGAATGCGGCAGCTCTTATCATCCGCTCTCTCCTGGAGTTGAGGCGGGGAAGCTCACATACTCTTCATTCCTTCTACATACTTGGTTTTAGGAATTTAAGTTCTGGCTGTGGTGGTGTTTTTAGTTAGGTATGTAGAGAATCCACCGTGATCGAAGGTTGCGTGGAGCAACCAAGCGGACAACGGATCAAGGAAAAATGGAGCATTTGACAAGGAGCTGCTAGTTGATCAAGTCAAAATAAGTGGAAGCAGCAAGGGCACCCAAAGGAGATGGAGCATATTTCAAAGACCCCCTCACAAAGGGTACAATCGACCTTTTAGAAGGAAGACTACCCTAGGGATCAGAGCCTCAAGCCTCCCTATAAATAGGGAGGGGAAAGAAGAATGCGGGAACTCTTATCATCCGCTCTCTCCTGGAGTTGAGGCGGGGAAGCTCACATACTCTTCATTCCTTCTACATACTTGGTTTTAGGAATTTAAGTTCTGGCTGTGGTGGTGTTTTTAGTTACTTTGGGTTGTGCAACACCGTCCCGTGTGGGAAAAGAAACAATTGCTTTTTATTTTTGTTCGATACAATGTTCTTTGAAGTTTTTGTTCTCTGTTTTTAACTGCGTAGTTTTTGAAACTGGTGTGAAGCCGTGACTTCAAGTTTTCTTTGTGATGTCATGGAAGTTATGATTTTCCCTTGTTTTGTTGCGGATTTGAGTTGTCAAATGTGCTCGAAAATGATTAGCTATCTGGATTTTGAAGTAGTTTTGTTGCTTGGATCTGAATTGCAAACGTTTGATTATTGTTCTTTGATAGGGCTCATTCCAAGCATGGTTTAATGGTGATTGTTATACTAATTGGGGCATTAATGTTAAAAAAAGTATGAGGTTTGCGTGTGTAGGAAATGAAAAAACAGCGAAGTGTTAGTGTGATATCCCCGACCCAAAATATGCATACTTTTACATATCCACATATTTCTTTGCAATGGCATATTTTGTTGTCGTTGGAATAAAAATATTACGTGAGGTAATAGAAAAAGAAATTGATTACAAGGGATTAATTAGTCTAAGTAATAAATATATATGTGTATACATGCATAATAAACATGGGAGTATGTCAGGATGTCCCTAAGCTGTAAATATAAACTGATATATAGATATAGTGCATGCAATCATGCATGGAGTTTTAAACTTGTAAAATATGTGAGAGGAGGAAATGTTTTTTTCATTATTTGTAAAGAGACGTGTCTCATTTATATTTCTTGTAGTATGACTATTGCTTTTTTAAGAAGGTGATAAACATATTAAGTCGGTCTGTACATTAAAATAAGTAGGTAAAAAGAATTATTTTTTCCAATGACAATACTCTCGATTGTAAGTTACGTTTTTGTTTGAAAAGAAAAAAAAAGACAGGAGAAGAACTCACTCTCAAGGAAAATAATTATGAAGGTAAGGTTGGAATATTTATTTAATATGTTATTTAGTCATATAAATATTGAGTTATTTAAAATCATGTGATGAGATTAGTAGAAACAGTACATAAATATATACGCTCTTTTTTAATGAATACTTTCAATAATTATTAATATAGATGCTAATGCATTTAGTTAAATTATTTTGAAATAATTATACACCTAATTAGTATTTTGAAGTATGTGTGTTTTTGCAAATACGTATATATAGGTATAAAAACTAGTATAGTATTTTGATTCCAGCGATACATATGTATATGTTTGTTTTACAAATTAATATTTTCTATATTTATATGTCTATAATATGATGCATGTTATTAGAACTATATGTACACAAGTGGAAGGTATAATTACTTACATATACGTAGAGAAGATAGTTATACAATACTTATATTATAGCTAATTGATGCAATTGGTTGCACATGATTTTGGAATTATTTGAATCATTGGAATAAATAGGATATGTGACAGTCATGCCCCTGAGTCTGATATCAATGGCAATGGACCTACAGGTCATATATATGTATACAATGGCAGTGGGACCTACGAATCATATACAATGGCAATGGGACCTTCGGGTCATAAACAATGACAATGAGACTTATTGGACATAAAGACTCGCAACATAACTTTTTCATGAGCATATTTTCGAATATGATCATTTTTCTCAAACCCTGCGACATATTTTTTTATCAAGAGTCGTCCATGCTTCTATTCCACCGGATTTTGAATCCAATAAGAGAGCAAAATTACCTCCTTTCTCAACTTCAGAGGATTGAGGAATGTAGCTTGACATCCACACAGGTTTTTCCCAACCAAAATCAATCTCGGAAAGACCAATATTTGCCCAACTATTAATAGCAAGCCAAGTAGCTTCTTGAGTCATCTCATTCCTCAATTCCTCCAAAAAATCATACACCCCATCGCTCCCCAATCTTCTCACAAATTCACCATCTATCTTTGCTATCCCTTTTTTCACCTCCCTCAACAACTCTGTCAACTCATGTTCTTTAAGGTAGCTCCACAAGCTCTTGGTAGGCCATGCAAAATTACCAAAACTATCATCTAGAAACGGAGGCATCGCCTTTCTCCGCATGTTGACCGGATGAGTCATCAAAATAGGTTTCATGTCCTTCCCGACGGACTCTTCCGTCGCAGCCTCCATGAAGCATTGCCATATCACTGAGGTCACCACATTCACTCGTGAGACACTAAAGCTACTTGTTTGAGCCTTAAGAATGGATAGGGCAGAGGCATCGAAAACGTACCTTCACAACACAAACTTTCCGGAGCTTAAGTATTTGGACAAATAGCTGGAAGTAAATAAGTTGTTTGGCAATGATGGCTTTTGTGGAAAGGAGGATTGGGCTATACGATTCAAGGGAGGAAACCTTAACCCTAATCCCTGTGCATTGGCAGCCCAACGTTGGAGAAATGTGGAAACTGAAACCATGTCTGCAATTAGATGATGAAATTTGATACTCATGGCTATGCTGCCACGGTCGAAATAGTTCAACTGAATCACCATTATGCTATCACCCGTACCTAGCAGTTTCTCCGCACTAGGATAGAACTAGTTCATCAATTCAACATTAGGGTTTTGCAGGAAATCGCTCATTCGGGCCTCCACTTTGGCGACGGAGAATGGAAGGCCTTGGTCATTACAATCTGCAGAGAGGGCATCTTTGATAATTCCGGCAAAGGGATAGAATGTGACCAGAGTTTGAGAAAGTGACTCCTTCAGATGTTGAATTCTGTCACTACTGTAATAAATTTGTAAAGTCGGTTAGGACGTCAGTAAACTATGAAAACAGTAAAGATACCTTGAAATTTCGCGCTGAGGCTTGACGGGGCAAAAATTTGAAAAATTGCGACATGAATGCTATAAAATAGCCAGCGGTCGCTGGGGAAGAGTCAGAACGTTCCAGTGGCGTTCCAGTAGGCCATTGCGCAAGCGCTAGCGGTCGCTGGGAATGGTCCAGAAGCTGCGAAAATTTCAATCAACACAAAACGAAATTAAAACACAAGAACAAACTTAAATAAACATAAAAAAAATGTAAAATGTTGGGTTGCCTCCCAACAAGCGCTTATTTTTCGTCTTTAGCTTGACATTCTTTGAAGCTCATGAGTTATCCCCCATCTTGGGAATTCCATTGGGATGCCTTTTGTACCTACAAATTCGCGATGTGAGCATAGAATGAAGAAAATTGTAGTAGGTGATGCACTTTTTATTAGCACTAAAATAAGGCAAGTTTCGATGCATGGTTCTCATTTACTAGTACTATAAGAACAAATACCAACAAGGTTTAACGTTTGTAAAGAAAAGAAAAACACAAAGAAAAACAGCAACACATTGACACATAAAGTGTACTCCCCCCGTCCCGCTACAAGTGAGGCGCTACAAATCGGACGTTGTTTTGCAAAAATAATAATAAATAGTTAGAATAAAGATAAAGTAAAGTAAGTAAGATAGTAATATATATATATATATATATATATATACACGACTCTCTTCTATAATATTCTCTCTCTTACTTTACTTTCTCTCCACTTTAACTATTTATTATTATCTTTGCAAAATAACGGCTAGAAAGAAACGCCTCACTTGTAGTAGGATAGAGAGAGTATAGAACTGGTTTAACTTTTGGCAACCGTCCCCACAAGCTTAAGGTCAATCCAATCTTCTACAGTCTCAGATTCCTCCCTTCCCTTCTTCTACCTGATCAGCTTGTCCGTTTGTCAAGATAGCCTCTTTCCTCACCAACTGTTAGATTGACTCGGTCACTCAATCCTCACCATAATTGTTATGACCATTTCTCTCATTTATTTTTCCATACCAATGATACTTTGAGTTCAACTGACTTAGGGCAGTTCCTTAAGGTATATGATTTGGATGTAATGGTGCCAAAGGGTGATTTTATGATTAGGTAAGAGTTCTAGATGTTCTAAGTTCAAAGAGAATTAAAAACTTAACTCAAAAAGCATGAAGATGTGTGAACTTAGGGACAAAACTGGAAAAACCTCCCCACTCAATTTTGACTTAACTTCCCAACCTTAGAAGTGTTCCCTGGCCATTCTGGCCTTATTCATTCTATCTTTTTTTCCAAGTCAGGTTACAAATTTTCCTGCCCTGTTTCTTTTTTAACAACTCCCCTTCTGTTTTCTTTTTCTTTCTTCTTTTTTTCTGGGTCAGGTTACAACTTTTTCCTGCTGATGCACTTTTTATTAGCACTATAAATACCTGCAACTATACATAGTAGGGATAGTATAGCTAAATGTTAGTACCGAATATCGATCACGGGGAAAATAAACATAGACTGGCTATCCTCTACTAAAACTCAATTACTATTTGGAAAACCGAAAGATTTGAAGATTTTTTTGAAAACAAAGAACAATTGAAAGCAAGTAAACAACTAATTGTAAATAATCACGGAGATAAAAGTATAGAAATATGGGAATTCCAGGGATGTGCGTTCACAGTTATGGTTATACAAATTCCAACTACAACACACTAGCACAATTCTTACTTTGATAGAACGACTCACCTAGCTTATGCTCATGCGATGCAAACATTGATTACAAACATTAAGGTTGTCAATCCTAAATACGTAACTCCTAAAAGCTCCTAAGACCCTTGAAAAGTCCTCACTCTCAATTAACAATGTCATTTTAAAGGAAACTAATTGTAGTGTCTATTAAGTGGATCTAACTCGCCAACCTCCTCTCACGATTGTGTAGCGAGTTATATTAAATCATCACAAAATGTGTCACTCAAACGTGAAACATTATCCAATTACTTAAGGAAGAAACAATGTAAGAACAAAACAGATATTAAATAGAAATAGGAATTGTATAACCGAAGTCATTACTAACACATCCCTAGAATCCTATGAGTTTAGTTACACATGATTGAATAAGCTAAAAACATAGATTGTAGGGAAGACAATGAAAACATAAGAACTAAAGTAAATAAAACTCAAAGGTTGAATCCTTTTAGCCTTGATGATCTCTTGAATCCTTTTTCAACCCCTTGCACAATGAAGTACTCTAACTTTAAGCTCTGGAAATATTTGGCAAAGAGAAGATCTTTTTTGATGAAGCTTTGGGAGGTATTTATAGGGAGAAAATCGCCCCTCTTCAAATAAGGAAAAATGTTGCAAAATATGGTAAATCTAGGAGAGAAAGTAGGGCAAATCTACTCGCCGCTTTTTCCCAGCGGGCCGCTGCACCTTCACCAGCGGTCGCTGTGGGATGGTCTGAGGCTTCTGTCTCTTGGGCATCGGTCGCTGCACTTGTTTCATCGGTCGTTGGCAATCATCTCATAACTCTCTGGACTCTTTGTAGCGGTCGTCACGCACTTCCCAGCGGTCGTTGGGCGTGTCCTTTCTTCATGGACAACTTTCCCGGAGCGGGCCGCTACTGGCTTAGCGCTCGTTGGGTGCCAGTGGTCGCCGGCTGTGTTGCAGCGGGCCGCTAGACATGCAGAACAGCTCCAAATTTCCAACTTTGCGTTATAACTCCCTTTTTAGGCTCAAATATGCACATTTCTCACAAAACATGTCAAAATACCAAAATAGACAAAATATGCAAATAATGAACATGTAATGCAACTTTGACATTAAAAACGGACCAAATAATGGCTTTAAAAGCGTGCAAAATCCGACCACCCCCTACTATAGGTAAATCTTGGAGAGAAAGTAGGGCAAATCTGCTCGCCGCTTTTTCCCAACGGGCCGCTGCACCTTGGCCAGTGGTCACCGTGGGATGGTTCGAGGCTTCTGTCTCTTGGGCAGCGGTCGCTGGCATTCATCCCGTAACTCTTTGGACTCTTTGTAGCGATCGCCACGCATTTCCCAGCGGTTGCTGGGCGTGTCCTTTCTTCATGCACAACTTTCCCGGAGGGGGCCGCTACTGGCTTAACGGTCGTTGGGCGCCAGCGGTCGCCGACTAATGAGGCTCGTTTTATGCATGTTTTCTGTGAAAAAACTGCACCCCAATCTGTAAATCTAAGATGCAAATATGAGCCAGGTGTGTGAAATTCCACCATATTCAGAAGATTGAACTGATCAGTAGGGCGGACGAACGAATCAAGAAATGAAGTTGAAAACCTACAATGCTGAGTTGATCAAGTAAGAAGTAAACGGAACAAGCTGAAGTTTTTCACATAGAAGATTGAGCTAAGGACCCCACCAAAAGCCAAGGACATGAACGACAATTCGAGAGGATGGTACCCTATGGATCAGAGCGTCCACCTCTCTATATATAGAAAGCCCAGCGCGAGTAGAAGGGGGTCGACGAGGTCCACGGTGTGCATCTTTGGAATTCAGCTCTCTTCTACGGCTGAAATGGAAGCTCGTTTCACTTCATTTTCATGATTTCTTTCACACACACACTTGGTTCCCGTTCTAGTTTAGTTTAGTTTAGTAGTGTTTGCTACCAGTTTATTCACTTAACTCGCTTGGTTGCTGTAATTACGCTTCGAGGAGCGATGAAACAATTTTTGTTTTCTTTAGTCTACTTTTAGTTTATGTGTTTGTTGCAACTCTTGATGTTTTTGATACAGTAAATTTAGTGTTAAGATTTCATTTCCCGTTGGATTTCTCTATTATTATGCATGAATTCCCTGATCTATGTTTGATTTCCTATTACGATGCATATCTTAGCTCAAATGTTTTGTCGCGGTTTGATTTGGTGGATCTGAGTCTTTGATTTATGTTTTGCCTAATTGTGAAGAAAATTATGGATGAAATGTTTTAGGATGTTTAGATTAGATATAGAGCATAATCACAAAAGCCCTTATTGATTCTGTGAAGAAGATGAAGTTGTTAGGGAAGTTTTACTTTATCGTACGTTCTGCAGGAGACTGGCAGTCGTCCACTTTATTATGTTTGTCCATTTTAGGAAATAACATGATGAGTTGATCAAGTAGATTTTATTCCGTTTAACAAGTGGATGAGCTTAGTTAGTTTAGTCTCTCAAGTCAAGCATCCCAACTTAACCCACGGTAGTGAAGCGTGGCAGCAGTCATCCCATTCGTGTCCACGACCAATGTAAAACACATCATCTCTGTGGGATTGATCCTTACTTCCCTATACTAGTTAATAGTATTGTGGGCTAAGGTTTTGATAGTGATTTTGAGTTCTCACTCTAGTCAGATCTGAGTTAGGTTGACCAGTCTGAATCTCCAATGGATCCACTCACCGACATTTTGCAGGGAGAAGACATACACCTGACCAGCTGGACCAGTTTGACGATTTAACTTGAGTAATCCAACGACAACAAAAGAACAAAAGAACAAAAGAACAAAAGAACAAAAGAAGAGGAAGCAGAAGTCCAAAAGCATAGATGCAAATGGCGCCGTTGCCGAGGAATGATGGTGTTTATCATACATTTGTTGCAAGACACTTTGGTGTACATGTTGTTAATAATTCCTTTTTGTTTGCAGTTGAGAGACAACTCAGGGTAACACCAGTAGAAAATCAATGTCCTCATCTATGTGGATCAAGCATTTTCCCTGCTATAGCGGACCCAAGGGACTACTGAAGCAAGGGAACACATAGATGGACAGAGCATCTCCGGTTTTCCTTAAGAATTGTAGTGTAAATCTTGTAAATAAACTCTTTGTTGTTTTTTGTTTTCCAAGTTGGAAAGCACCAAGTTTGAGAGGCAACCAGAGGGAGATGTGGAACCAGTCATTGCCAAACCAAGACCACATCCTAGCCAACTGTCTGACTCGGATGCCATCGGAGAAAGAAGTCAGGGCATCACTTTCGTGAGTCCATCTGAACCAAAGGCCATCCCGGATGAGGAAGAAGCTACAATGGTTGGCGATCATGAAGATGATCCGAAGATAGGGTCACTCTATGCCCACATTGAGAATGAACCAACCTATGCTATCTCCAACACCTCCAGTCAAGAAGCAATATATGTCAAACCAGACTTGCTGGCCATATTACCTGTGTTCTTGGGAGCCAGTACCGAAAATCCAATCAAGTTCTTGCATGAGTTCAGCAAAATTTGTGGAGTGCAGAAAAGACCAAATGGGTCGAGTGAGGAGGACTTCAAATTGAGGGTAATACCCCTCTCTTTGAAGGGCGAAGCGGATACTTGTTTCAGAGGATTTTTACCCAACACCATCAAGGCATGGTCGGATTTCGAGAGGGAGTTCTTGAAGCAATTCTTTCCAGCAACGAAGGCAAATGTACTTCGAAGGGAAATCAGAGAAGCTACCCAAGGATATGATGAGAGCTTAAGCAAATATTGGCACAGATATAAAGGTCTTTTGGACACATGCCCAAACCATAATATGTTAGAAGTAGAGATCTATTCAAGGTTCTACGATAGGATGGATGCGAAAAACAAAGACCTGGTGAACTCATCAAGCGAGGGAAGTTTTTCCCAACTCCGGTTGAGTAAAGCTAAGATCGTCTTGGAAAAGCTTCTAAGTGCAAAAAGGGGCTACGATGATACATCAGACACTTTGCCCCAAAGCAATGTAAAGAATACCCTCACGGAGGATAGCGACGGTCAGCTGAAGAACCGGGTGGATAAGCTTGAGTGGGCGTTCCAGTCAGTGCTCGAAACAAATCACCCACAAGCTTCCTCAATCAAGACCCAACCCTAAACTGACCAAGTAAATCACTGTTAGAGCACGGGTGAAATCTGGAATGCAAACAGGAGTTGGAATCCTAGGGGGCAGGCAGAGATACACAAACATGAATATTTCTTCTATGTGGAACAGAGGAGCAGCTGAGCCTCACTTCAATGGAGCTGGTCTGAGGAAGAACACTCACCTGCCCTGTACCAGTCAGAACCATATCCAATTGCCACCCAAATGCCTACATGGTAAATGGGATATCCAAACCACCAACCTCATCCTGATTCTAAGGACTATGAGCCCAGTCAGCCAACTTATCAAGCAAACTATCCCAGCCACTATCCACCTTTCCAAGATCAACCCCAAAGCCCATGGTTCCCAGATGCAGAGGATTACCAAAGCCAAGCTTGTCCTATTCAACATCAATATCAACCTCAGCCTCAACAGAGTCTTGAACCACCCTTGAACGATAATCATTATGCAGACTATACAGAAGAAAGGATGTGTCGTTGCTTAAAATCAAATGATGAGCTTACCCGGGAAATACAACAGATGTATGATGAGCAAAAATCCAGCATGGATGAAATGATTAAGCAAGTCACCCTACTAGCTGATATCATGAAGGGGATACAAGAAGACAGAGCAGAAGCCAGGGTGAACGAGAAGAGGGTAGAAGAAGAAGGTGTAAGTGAACCTGAAGAAAAGGCTCCATCAGAGGCTGAGCAAAAATCAGAGGGATTAGTGGAGAAGCAAGAAGGAACAGGAGCCGTTGAAACTGAACCAGCAGAGGAGAAGTCCCAAGCAGAAGAAGAAGCGATCGTTGCACCTCTCATGTACGACATGACATCCGAAACTCTAGAGGAAGTGAAGGATGAGCCTCAAAGAAACGAAAAAGAGGACATCAAGCACCGTGAGAGACCGGGGGCTTCTTTATTCTACCTCCGGCGAGAACAGAGCATGCCTTCGAAGAAAAAGTGGAGAGGCACGTACCCGAAATGGAAGGAGAGAATGCACGGGCAGAGAAACCCCCTCCAGTGATTGACAAGCCTGATATGTGCTACGAAGAGGAAGGGCCAAGGTTGAAGGAGGGAAAGAGGCCCAAGAGAAATGCTACAAGGTCCATCTACTGGGTACAACTAGAGCCATGTCCTGAGCCGTTCAAGGTGGAAAAGTCTCCTGACACTAGACTACGCCCTAAGGAAAAGAAGAAAATTCAGGGGCTTACAAGAATCACAAGAAAAAGTGGGCTATCGTGATGGTGATGTGCCTTTAGAAAAATGGATGGATAGAAAGAAGAAAAGTTAGTTCAGGATCCCCAGTTGATAATCGTTCCCACAACGAGTTGTCAACCTCTAAACTGATCAAGTTGAAGGGAAACTCAAAATCAATTGATCCAGTCAAACGCAAAGATGACAACGAAAACCAGAGGATGGATGACTATAAGGAGGAAAGGAAGCTGCCAGTTCGTAAGCACAGAGGTGCAGAGATGATTAATTGGGCAGAAAGTAATACTCCCTAAGTCTTGGTAGGAATCGAAGCAGGTCGAATTCAGAAATGCAAGGAACAACTTTCGAATCCACAAATCCACCACCTCCTGGGGATTACAAGTTTGAAGGGAGTACCCTGATCTCTAACTTGTTCCTACTGTTCCATCTAAAAAGTTGGTAAATAAATCGGCAGTATGTGTAACAGGAGAAATTCCATTACGCATACCCAACCTAATCAAGTAAATAAATGGCCATTGGAAAATTCTTGGAGATTCACTCACTCGACTCGGTTCACATGTGTGAGCAAGGCACTTGACCAAGTGGACTCCGAGAATTACCCACAATTGGGAATAAATGATTTTTCATTTTTTTTTGCTTTATTTTTAGAAAATCCTAAACAAATTTAGTTCAGAAAATGGCGAAATTATTTCTTGATGTGTATGGAGCAAGTTTTATTTTTAACTTAACATCTTTCGAATCTTGAACTATCTTCTGCCAAAACTCAGGAAATCTTTTTCTTTTCAAGTAAGGATTTTACTGCAAGGGTAAGAGAGAGAGAATTACTGCCATTTTGTTTTTAAATGGAAGAGGTAAAAAAGGAGGGAAGCGTAGAAATTTTTGAATTTCAAAATTTGTGCAGGAAGGTGAACTTGTGCTGATGTCACGGCAACCGTTCCCTCTTCTCCTTCCACCTTTATTTATCATTCTCTCTCTCACACCTAGTCACATTTTGAAACCTCTAGCACTCAAAAGTTTAACAAAATTCTAAATTTTCTTTCTCTCAGTTTCCGGCGAAGCCACTCATCAGCACCATCCACATCCATGGACAAATCAACAGCCTCCAGTCAAACCCAGAAACCCTCTGCTAAACCTCGCGTGAGAAAGATTCCGTCCACTCCTCAACCACGGATCTTGACGCCTCCAGCAGTACAATCGATGGTGTCACCAACCATGGGTATATCTCAGCCACCGGAGACGTCCTTGGGCTTATTGAGGATGCAATGGCAAGGTTCAGCCCTTCTGAAAAAATGAGTGAAATCTTCACTTAGTTAGCCGACAAATTCAGAGAAACAGAAGGAGCACCTGCATCCAAACACATGGAATTCCCTGCCGACCCTATGACACCAGTCAGGACACCGGCTACACAACCTCTTGAGGAACCAACGACCATATCCATCACTCTCCACGGCGGGAACAAGGCCGCGCAAGACCAGAATCGTGAAGATGGAGGAGAAGTAGAGGTTGTGGCAGAAGGAAACAGCCTAGGGGAACAGGGCGACGGAGAAGGAAATGATGAAGCAGAGGATCCTGAAGAGAAGATCATACCGCAGTCGATTGAGGAGAAGCAGACCGAAAAGGGTCAGGAGGTGATTGCTATAGAAGGAGAATAATCGGAGGACTATGAAGAAACCCTCAGTGAGAGGACAACCAGAAGGAACCTCCGAATGCAAAGGAGCTTAGAGGAAGAAGAGCCTAAGAGCCAGCGGGAGGAAGTCGTAGCCCTGGCCACTGCGAAAAAGGAAACTGCTGAACGGAAAAGGAAGGGGAAACATGTGGCAACCTCTGGCAAGAAAGGGAAGCCGCGTTCGGCCTCCTAGGGTGTTGTCATGCAAGAACCCCTCGAGGACCTTGCTACATCTCTTCACAGTCAAACTGAGGAACAAGAATATGAAGCCATGGAGACAAGCGATAGTGAGGGCGTTTATGAAAAGTTGAGAGTGACAATAGACCACAAGCTGCTGGAGGCTATGGTCTACTTCAAAGACCCAAAGAAACGGAAGAATTGCGCGGGCAGAGGCCAGAAATGAAAGAAGGCAAAGTCTGGAAAGAGGGTACACCTCCCTTCGTTAAGAGGATTGGAAGTTGAGGAACAATTCCTTACATACATTAAGGCAACAGGTTTTGAGTGGCTCTTGGAGCACTCATTGGTGCAGGTCCCTATGGGCCTGGCAAGGGAATTTTTCACTTCCTTTTATTTTATACACATGACGGATCTTGATTCTCCCTCAATCAGCTTTAGAGTCTTCAACCAATAAATGCTGATGACGCTTAGAGAATGGTCTCTGTGTTTGGGGCTGCTGACCCCAGAAGAAGACGAGGCAGTGGAGTGGGCTGATAGAGAAATCGGCCAGCCAGAGGATACAGATGGTTTTAACGCGCAGGCAGCCTGGAAACAAATGACCACGGAGGACGCCGCTCCTTTCAAGACAAGTGTGTCCAAGGGGACAGATATCATAAATCCCGTCCTCCGGTTGGCTCAAGTCTTCTTGGCGCACAACCTTCTTGGCCAGGCAAACGACACCATCACCACTTCTGAGCTATATTCCATGTGGTGCATGCTGGCCGACGCTAAGGTGCACCTTGGGTATTGGATTGCCCAGGCTCTCCACAAAATCACCCGTCACCCTGTAAGCCATCTTTACGCCTACCATCTACTAGGGGCGTATCTGCAGAGAAATGGCACAATGACAATAACCAGACCTCGACCGATCATCACTATGTGTGACGCCCCCGATTGGTTTGATACTGGGTTCTTCATAAACTCAGGGTTGGTCATAAGGGATGAGGAAGACGCGCTTCATTTCTATGAAGTGGGTCAAGCGGAGGAGGCGCCGATCGAGTTGGATCAGGAGACGGAAGTTGAGAAGACGACCACTAAGGTCAAGAAAGAGGCTGAGGAGAAATCAACCCCTACAGAGGCCAGATCAACTGCCAACGAGGAGAAGTGGCAGAGGATGATGGAGCACATGTTACGCAAATTTGACGAAACCCATGAAGCCCAAAAGGAGCTTTTTGAGTTTCAATCTGAGAACATGAATAAGTCCCTCTCCCTTATGGAGAAGATGACTACTTTAGAGGAAATGAATTCTCAGATTGCCCAGCAGCTCATGTCCGCCTCTGTTTCAAGAGAGAACCTACCGAAAGAAACCAAACAAGATTCCACCCCAGGCGCCACCCCTGTCCTAGTTTTGCATAAAAGAAAGGATACCGCTAACGTGGCCGAGGAGCCTACCAGGAGAGTCAAGTTGACACGCACCAAGCAACTGACCCAGTGGTCTGGCTCCCCGGGCAGCCATAAGAAAAACTAAACTTAGACAAACCAAGTAATTCTTACCTTCGGTTTTAGTTTTATGTTTTTCTTTGAGCATGCTTGTGACTATCTGTATATATATGCTTATTCTTATGCCTTGTGTGATCTCCTTCCACTTAGCCCATTGCTTGGTCTAAGTATGAGAAGTTTGTTTGTACATACATGTTCTTCATCTTTGAGTTTTTGTTCTCTTTACCTTATCCCACTTAGCTCGTTGCACGGTCTAAGTGTGAGAAGTCTTATCTATAAATATGATCAACATGCTTGGAATTGTATATATGTTTTTGATACCTTCTCCCACTTAGCCCAATGCTTGGTCTAAGTGTGAGAAGTTTGAGTATTCTTACTCAAACACTGACCACCCTGTTTTCCACTTCAACAAGTTCACTTGAGGGCAAGCTGATATGAAATGGGAGGGGGGAAAAGGTCAGTGCAGTCAGTTTTTGAAGCACACATGTTTAGTCAGAGTCTTTGTGTTTTTAGATATTAACTGGTTTAAGAAAATGAAGGCAAGATTCCCTTAGTAAAAGTGATTGAAGAGATGATACATGTTGAATTGTGAGATTCTCTTCTTCAATAAACCGAAATATGTTTGGATGAAGTGAGAACGATAGAAATGCTTTAATCTAGAATGCACCTCGAAGCCCAAACACTTAACTTTTCTTTTGAAAACCAAAAGTTTTACCCACATGTGAACATAAGGGATAGGGCTGAGACAACTCACCAATTTGGGGTAAAAGGAATAGGCTGGCTAATCTGATAAAATTAGAGGAAAATGTGTTGCCAGAGAAAAAAAAGGTGAAGAAGAATAAATGAGCTTTTAAGAAAAAATGGAAGGTTCTTTGTAAACTTTACCCACAAAATAAGAGAAACCTTAGAGAAACAAAAGGGCAGGAATCATAAAACTTGATCCTGAAACAAAAAAAAGAGAGAGATAAAGAATGTATAAAGCTAGAATGGCTAATATATATATATATATATATATATATATATATATATATATGATCATCCTTTGGGAAATAGTCAGAATAAACAGAGAGGTTGTCTTGGTTCTTTCTCTAAGTTCACATGTTCACAAATAAATTTTGAGTTTATTATCTGTTATGAACTTAGAACCCTTAGGACTTCCATCTTATCTCACAGAACACCGTTACAACCTGATCAAAGACCTTAAGGAACTGTCCCAAGTTGGTGATTCTCGCAGCATCAATGGTATGACAAAATGAATGAGTGAATGGTCCTAAAAATTCTGGTGAAGATTGAGTGACTGAGTGAATCCAACAGTTGGAAGGATAAAAGCTATCTTGACTAACAGTCAGGCTGATTAGATAGACAGGGGAGGGAAGGAATCTGACAATGTAGGCGATTGAATTGACCTTAAGCTTGTGGGGACGATTGCCAAACAACATAAACTAGTTCTATCTTTTCTATTACATGACAATGTGTTTAGTTTACTTATGTGTTTTCCCTTCTAGGTCTTTTACAAGTTTCCCTTTGTTTCATAACGCTTTTGAATAAGAACCATGCTTGAAACATGTCTATTTTCTTTTTCTTTTCTTTCATACTTGAGTACAAGTATGGGTCGTTTCATGCATGTTTTCTTTGATAAAACTACACCCCAATCTGTAAATCTAACATGCAAATATGAGTCAGGTGTGTGAAATTCTGCCATATTCAGAAGATTGAACTGATTAGTTGGGTGGATGAACGAATCAAGAAATGAAGTCGAAAACCTGCAATGCTGAGTTGATCAAGTCAGAAGTAAACGGATCATGCAGGAGTTTTCCACATAGAAGATTTGAGCTAAGGACCCCACCAAAAGCTAAGGGCAGGAATGACCATTCGAGAGGATGGTACCCTAGGGATCAGAGACTTACGCCTCTCTATATATAGAAAACCCAGCGCGAGTAGGAGGGGGGTCGACGAGGTCCACGGTGTGCATCTTAGGAATTCAGCTCTCTTCTAAGGCTGAAATGGAAGCTCGTTTCACTTCAATTTCATGATTTCTTTCGCACACACACTTTGTTCATGTTCTAGTTTAGTTTAGTAGTGTTTGGTCCCCGTTTATTTACTTAACTCGCTTGGGTGCTGTAATTCCGCTTCAAGAAGGAGAGATGAAACAATTCTTATTTTCTTTAGTCTACTTTCAGTTTATGTGTTTGTTGCAACTCTTGATATTTTTGATTCAGTAAATTTAGTGTTAAGATTTCATTTCCCGTTGGATTTCTCTATTATTATGCATGAATTCCCTGATCTATGTTTGATTTCCTATTACGATTGTCAGGTGTCGTATCGAGCACAGGATGTATCCTACTGATCAGGATGGAACCCCAGCTATGCCTGAACCTGGTATCAATAATTCCTCAACCCACTTCTACTGACTAGTATAGTGGACGTAAGGGTCGAATCCCACAGAGATGAATGCGCTTTGGAAATTGTGGTGAAATTCTGGAGAGGTTTGGTTAGCTACCACGCTTTTGGTTGAGACTTTATCTAGGCTGGAAGTTAAGATGTTACTCTACTGATTAGGAGGTGTGAGAGACGTTTGATAAGTAGTTGTGTACGTGAGAGTAGGGGACATTATGTCTCTGAAAATATGTGTAAGGTACGGGATTACTATAAAAAGCTAAACGGAATATGAGAGGAAAAGAGGTAGTTAGGTGACTAGACTGACATATCTGTAGGGTACCAGCTGAAAAGGTAGAAAAAGTAAAGGACAAAAGCAAAAAGTAACTAAAAAGTAAAAGTGGTCCCAAACTTGGATGTGGATGTTATCTTCTTCAACATGAATAAACTCAGATCAACAATCTCAGATTTCATGAATGAGAAACACAAATTAACAAACTTCACAGCTCAGATCCAAAATTAAAAACTCCAAATCAAAAGATTAATCTAGCGAAACTGAAATCATACTGGGTGACATGCAAGGTGGCAGAAACTACGTAAACTAAGCTTTCACATTTAACCATTTCAGATCTAAAATCTAACAGCTATCTAGACTTGCAAACTCAGGCAGATTAACTACAGAAATGAAAACATGCGATTCAACACTGGAAATTACCGTAACTATTGGATTTAAGCTACCTAGGCAGAATGAAACAGATTCAACAAAAAACGATGCTCAAAGACAACTTCATTGCATAAAAGGTGTTTGGATCTAAACGAAATTCTTCAAAAGCAAACGGAAATTGAAAGTGCAACAGGTCCAACGTAAGGAAACACGTAAAGATTAACTAAGAAAGCAAATAAAGATTATTTTGCCACTCCAGGCGATGAAACTGTTAAAACTTCGAGACACGCTGGCTGGAACGAGATGATGGGGAACTCCAGCGAACTGATGAGCTTCAGGTGACCATGGCTGTCGGCGAGGAACGAGAATATGAAGGATAATGCTGAAGGATTGATTTACCGAAGAGAGATTGCTAACTAAGCGTAGGAGTTCATGAACTAAATGATGATGATTCTCTCTCCAAGTGGCTTCCTTTTATAGGGAGGCCTGCCCTTGATTTTTAGGGTAGACTCCAAACATGAAGTGACTCTTTTGCCCCCTTGCTTGCGGCTAATCTTCCCAGCTATCCTTCTTCTCCATCTCGAGCCTTTTTAGCATGCATACCGGTCAGGATAGCAACATCCTGATGCCCTTTTCACCTGAATTCTCCTAACATTCCCATACTGGCTGGAACACTTCCCTGCACACTTTAGCAACTGTTTTGCAGATATATTCCAATTATGCACATTATACTGACTAGTAACCAAGGCCTAGAATACAACTTATCAAACTGCTCACACTTACCACATGCTTGTCCTCAAGCGTGAAGAACAACAAAACAAGTAAGTCGAATTCTAGCTTGGTTACTCCCCTGACCGACTCTATCCTAACCTAGACCCTAAACTATGGCGCAAAGAAAAACACATAAGCACGGACACATACACATAAACAGAACTGAAAACACTTAAACACATTAACACAGTAAATATAGTAACTGGGCTATATTTTCAACCATCCCTCCCCTTGGGATTAGGTGCAATCCGGCCTTAGACAGCCTTGAATTTCCGCCCCCCTTTCCTTCCCAGTCAGTACATCCGCTTGTCAAGATCACCCACACTTTCGGCTTAACACTGGATTCTCTCAGTCGCTCACTCCTCACTGGGGATGTTAGGACTGTATTCTCTCATAACGCTGAACCACAGATGCTTCGGACTTAGATCTCACGTGCTGCTACTGAAGGTCTTTTAGACTTGTAACGGGGCTATTGGTTTATAGTGTTTGGGTTGGTTGTTCCTAAGGCTCTAAGGTTCAAAAATCATTACTTTATTCTGATGCGGGGAACTGTGTGCGCTCAGGCTTTCGGCTGCCACTTCTGCTTGGCTAGACTTTTTCCGAAGTTGCTTCCCAACTGATCAGTAGCGTCTTGTGGCTTCGCCACCCTTATTCATTCTCATTCTTTTTGTGGTCAAGTATTTTCGACCATTTTCTTCGCATTTTCTCATTTTCTTCTGTGGCTTCGCCACCCTTATTCCTTCTTATCTTTTTGGGGCCTGGAATCTCTTCCTGGTCATTTTCTCCTTGCCTCTCTATTTCTTCCACTTGGTTTTCTTCTTGTATGTCCCGCTGGCCAGTTGCTTTCTTGCCTTATGCCTCGCACACACACAATTCCAGGGGCTAGGGTTTATATCTGGGTATATATGGCTAGAAAGTGGGGTTCTAAGGGTTGGAAAATATTTTTTTTGGGGGGGGGTTCCTACTGCCTTCAGTGTTGCTACACGCGGTCACTTTACCCTAGGCACCTTGTGGCAGCCACTCTTTTCTTTTCTGAATTAGTGGAAAGTGGTTCCACTTTATGCTTTTAACTCACATTTTAAGAGGGCTTTTGTGTTTGGGCTCTAAGTGTGGGCTTTTCTCTCATACTCGCATCATCTATACTGACTAGGAGATACTAAGGGGGGGGGGGTGGTTTCCATTTTCCAGCATGTCCTATCTCCCTCAATTCCCCTCACTGTCAGTTCGAGACAGTTGGGTTTTAAGCCCAATCAAAATAAAAAATTAGACCTAGACACTACACAAACACTTAAACACAGATAACACATAAGTACACATGTCATACTGGCCAGTGCATTTCCCCCCCCAACTTCACACATGTCTGTCCTCAGATGAGGCTGTGAAGTGGAAAAAGGTAATGGCCAGTATGGTTGACGCACAGACATACCAAAACACAACAAAACATACGTATACTAAAAACTTCTCACACTTAGACTATATAATAGGCTAAGTGGGAGAGTTTAAAATCTAAACAGAAACCAACAAACCTAAACACTTATATACAACAAACTCCTCACACTTAGACTACGCAGTAGGCTAAGTGTGAGCTACATGCATACGAAAACAAAACAAAGAAAAACACAACACATGCGTCAAAATAGCGAACCCTTACTTCTCACACTTAGACTATTGCGTAAGCTAAGTGTTATGAAAAGGGTTTGCTCACATACTACACATATTATACTACCTAAAAAAACAGCAAAACACAATTAAAATACGAAAACTAAAAACTGAAAATAAAAAGAAAACTAACTTGTCATGGGGGGGGATGCGGTCACATGTTCCTCCTGCTCCTTCGCGGGGCAGGCTTTACTGCAGGTGGTTCCGTTGGTTGTTCCCCCTCTGTCTCGGACTGGTTTCCTTCAGGCTCGGCCGACTCCTCGGCATCTCCGTTCTCTTGTTTCTCCTCTTCTGTTTGGGGTCCTTGTGATCTGACTTCCTAGCCTCCGTGGCCGCTTGTACCAGCTTCTCGTACTAACTTTTCAGCAGCTAACTCCCTCAAGATTCCTTCCATCACAGTTGCCAAACGGTTCAACTCCGCTCTTGCTTTCCTATTTTCATCGGCTAACTCCGCCACTGCTTTTTCCAACCTCTCCTGCCTCTGCTCCTGCGCTGGTGTTCCCTGAGCTGCCGTCGCTCTCTCGGCTGGTATAGCTTCTTCTCCCATCGCGTAGAAACGTGGTATGCCCTGCCTCATGTAAACGATGTTCGTTCGAACGAACAATGGTGTATCAAAGAGGCCAGGAGGGTCGACCATCGCCAAGGGGGATAAGTCCTCTCCCTCTGAGATAGCTATGTTGTTCCTGACAAACACTCCCAATATATGGCAGAGGGAGAGGTTCCTCGCTGGATGGGTGGCGATGAGGTGACACTGGTACGCGGTCCAGAAGCCTAGGTGCACTGTCCTCCCGCGCTTAGCACACCAGAAGAGGTACAGTTCGGTCATTGAAGTTCGGACGGCGGAATTTGAATGCCCCAACAAATTAAAATCCAGCTAAAGCTGAACCAGACGCAAAATCGGGTTGTTGAAATGGACGGAGCGGGAAATCGTGGACTAGAACTGCCCTGCATCAGGGTGAGTAAGTTCCTCCCAGGCTCCCTGGGGCTCAAATTCCACATGTCTGCGGGGAATTCCCCGCTCCCTACTTCTCCACTGAGGCCCTATGGCCTCCTCTAAACTGCATATTCCTAGACGCACGGTCCACTCAATCAAGCTCATCCGTATATCTCCGCCAAACAGCCTAAACATGATACATTCCTCATCTAGATCAGTGGTGACCTTAAACCTAAAGGTCGTGAAAAACTCCTTTGCTAATCTAACCGGGACACTCGGATCCCTATTCTCCAACAACCACTCAAAACCCAACGCACGCAAATAGGCCAGAAACGACTCACGAGCTTCCAACTCATCCAAGGAAGGGAGATGGAGTACCTTTCCACATTTAACCTGCTTGCTCGTGTCATCCTTGGTGCCGAAAGCATCTTGGAGCTTTTTGGAGTAAAAAATTTTCATCTCCTCCACCAACTCGTCCGTGAGCTCCACTACCCATCGCCTGAATCGGAGTCTCTCTGCAGGAGGATGTAATAGCTCCCGATGATCGTCTGGGAGTTGTTGCTCCTTGTACTCCTCATCCTCCATGGATGTATCGCTATCTGATTCGGATTCATCGCTGGCAGTGTAATCGTTATCGCTGGACTCTCTGCGGTTCGGTGGGGTTCTCTGAGCGGCTTCAGTTATGACTATGCTAGTGTTCGCTATGCGCGACTTCTTGGTGATCGATTTCCCCCTAACAGGAGCTTTCCCTTTCCGTTTCCTCTCTGTCTGGTATCTGTCCCTCTCTTTAGCACTCTCAGCCTTGTCTTTCTCTTCTTCGGGTTCCTTCTCAGCTTGTGTTGAAAGTGGATCCTGGGTAGTAGGGCCGGTCTCTCCGCTGGTACATGCGTTGTCAACTCTCTGTTCCTCGTGGTCTACTGACTTGGATGCGAGGTCCATACCCTCAGCCATCCCGTCAGCCTCTTCACTTTGGCCACTCGGTGTTGGAGAGACTGCTACGGTTTCCGTTACAGTATCCTCTAGGTCAGTAGCAGGTAAAGACTCCTCCCCAGGTTTTGTGGGAGTGGTCCTCTCTTCTTCACTCAAGATCTCAACGGGATCTGCCTCCGTGTTCGGCTTTGCCTTACTAGCTGCCCACTTTCCTAAGCATCGTTGTGACACCCTTGTCGGCTTCGGTTGTTCTGCCCTAGGGTCGCCCTTCAACACCAACTTCCTCCCGACGGCCTTCGGTTTTGTCACCGGAGGTGCCACTGGTTTGGGTACTTCTGGTCTTGCTTCTGTTTCTTCTGTTTCCACATGCACAACACTCTTCCCCGCCTCTGTCTGGGGTTCACTGATGCCGAGACTTCTTTCCCAGTCTGACTGTCCACCTCCTCATCTACTAGCCATTCGGTTGGGTCTTCTAAGTAGTTATCTTCTCCAAGTTCTCCATCTTCACCTACCGCCCTCGATGCGACGTCCCGCCCCTCAGCCATCGCAGCGGTATCATCTTCCATCCGATTGACATCATCCATGATAGCCTTAAATTCTTCATCGGTCATTATGCCCTGCTTCTTGGCGTCTCATTCAGATCTATGTCCTCTCTCGCTACTTCTTGGGGAGTGACTTCTGCCGTCGACGTTTTCTCTGATCCAACTTCTCCCTGTAGGCTCCCCTGTTCCTAACCTTTCCTCGCTTCACGTTCTTCTGAGTCAGAATCGTAATGAGCGGAAATGGGGTCAATCTCCATTGAATCACTGTGTTGTGGAATTTCTGAGGGTTCCGAGGGCTTAGGTGGTGCGGTAGTCGATGGAGCTTCTCTTTCTGGTGGAATTTCGGAGGAAGTCTGAATGGAAGTGGGGAGTGTTGCTGTAGAGGGCACAATCGGTTCCGAAGAATTTTCTCCGATCACTCTCTCTTGTCCCCCGATTTGACCAAAACCGGCCAGCGCCGCCGACCAATCCCTATTAGGGTCCTGCTGTCGAAGAAACGCCGCCATTGCTTCCAAGGAGACCATTGTTGGCGCTTGAGGAGTCGGCTCCGATGGTTGCGGTTGCGGTTGTGGGCTCGGCGGCCGTTCTTCCCGCGACGGTGGTGATTCTGGTTTTTCTTCCCTGCGGGTTGAAGTGGGTTTGATTTTTGTTGCCCATGCATTCTTTCCCATGGCTTAGATCTGTGAAATTCTGGATATAAAGTGGGGGTTGGTGTTTGTGGAGTGATGGTGGAAATTTTGCAGAGAGAAATGGGGGAGACGGCTGGTTATGGGTTGGAATAGGGCAGTTGTGGGTTTGCAACTGGTTATAGGCGGTTCCAAATCGCGTCATTTCGAGGGAGAGGCGGTTGAGAATACTGACTCCCGATTGGTTGGCGTGTCTACTCTCTCTGCTCACGCGGCCCTTCCAGCTGCTGCCACCCTGCAAAAGCTGCAAAAAGTCCACAAATTCAAATTCGTCCCTTAATGATTTCCCTCTATATTTTCCTAGATTAGAAATAAAGTAAAAAGGACACTTAAATAAAATAGGAGTTTCACCAAAATGGTATTCTGATGGTCAGTACGTACTCCTATTAATATTTGAGGTCCGAAAAATATTTTTGGTTTTTTTTAAACTAACTAGCATGCAAAGGTTTAAAATAATTAATTACCCCATATGTACCATATTTACATCTTCCTTAGGAAAATTGGAATTCTACTCTGCCAGCATGTGTACATTACGCTAAAAGGAGTTAGCTTAGTAGAATCCCAATCCCTATCCTACCGGTCAGTATGAAACCTGAGTATGTGGTTCAACCACATCACTATTGGCCCTAAATACCTTCAGCCTATGCCCATTCACAATAAAGGGTTCAGAGTAAGGAAGACTCCCTGAAATCTCCACTGCTCCATTAGAACGGAGTACGGTGATGACATAACGCCCTGTCCATTTCGACTTGAGTTTTCCAGGCATGAGCTTCAACCTCGACTGGAAGAGTAGTACTTTCTGCCCAACATGAAGATCTTTGGTTCTAAGATTCCTGTCGTGCCACAATTTGGTTCGCTCTTTGTACCACATGGCTGAATCAAACGACTCCAATCTGAGTTCCTCTAACTCCTGCAGCTGCAGCTTCCTTTCCTCTTCATAGGCTCTAGCATCCATATTCACTTGTTGTACTGCCCAGTATGCTCGGTGCTCAATTTCCACTGGTAAGTGGCACATTTTTCAAAAACGATTCGGTACGAGGACATTCCTATGGGGGTTTTGTAGGCTGTGCGATATGCCCATAGAGCATCCTCTAACCTCATACTCCAGTCCTTCCTGGAAGGATTTACGGTCTTCTCCAGAATCTTCTTTATCTCTCGGTTAGAGATCTCTGCTTGTCCGTTCGCTTGCGGGTGGCAGGGGCTTGATAGTCTGTGATGCACTCCGTACTTCTTCATCAAGACTTCGATGGTGCGGTTACAGAAGTGGGTGCCTTGATCGAATATTATGGCCCTTGGTACTCCGAATCGACTGAAAATGTTATTTTTGAGGAACTTGTCTACCTCTCTTGCTTCACACGTGCTCGTGGCCTTGGCCTCTACCCATTTGGAGACGTAGTCAACTGCAACTAAGATATATAAGTTCCCATACGACGAGGGAAAAGGCCCCATGAAATCCATCCCCCATATGTCGAACAACTCACAAACAATGATCGGGACTTACGATATTTCGTCTCGCGCGGATATTCCACCGGTCAGTTGACAACGCTCACAACCTCTACAAAACTCGTAGGCATCTTTGTTGTGGGTTGGCCAATAAAATCTGCTATCCAGAATCTTTCTCGCCGTCATCTTGGGACCGAAATGTCCTCCACATGCCAGAGAGTGGCAATGCGTCAATGCGTCCCTCTGCTCCCAGTCAGGAACGCATCTTCTTATCACTTGATCGGCTCCTACCCTCCAAAGATACGGGTCGTCCCAAAAGTAGTATTTCGACTCACTCTTGATCTTCATTCTTTGAGCTTTGGTGACGTTTGGCACTTCTGGAAGCTCCCCTTAAACGAGGTAGTTGGCTAGGTCCGCATACCATGGCTCCTCCCCTACTTTTTCCTTTCCTCTTTCTGTCACATCCTGGCCAGTAAGCTTCATCACTTCTTCCCAGTCAATTTTTCTGGCGGCAAAAATAACTTCGCACAAGTGTTGATGTGAACCCGAGTGTCCCAAAGAAAAATTGAAGAACCGGATTTGAGGACAAATCCTTTCACAAAGAAGGAGAGGATGATGTGAATCCGGGTATTCACAATCATAAAATACAACGATGTCGAGGGCCGTGGGTTGATTGGGGTCCGAAAAGAGGGTGGAGACATGTCAAGGTGCTCAAGGCCTCGTGGGGGGAGGGAACGGAAGCGACGCCCGTCCAAACATTTCTTATGGAGTCATTTGCCCCTCACTGCGTGACTTTCGTATAATGGTCATAACTCTATCATCCGGACTCCGATTGGGGCGTACAAGATACTCACGCGAAGCCCTTTCGAAGACGAAGATAGTGCTTTTGGAGGATTCTAGAGAAATTGCCCGACCGGGCGATTTTCAATGGAAAAACGCCCGACCGGGCGTTCTGTCAGTTTTTGGTCGCGAATTCCAGAAAGTTCGCTCGACCGGGCGTTTTGCATGAGCCAAAATGCCCGACCGGGCGTGTTGCGCGACTTGCGTTTTTGGACTCTTTTTGTCTCTTTTATTTAGCACTTTTAGTCCCTTGTATAAATACCAATGTCTAGGGTTTTGTGGGGAGACTTTTGAACATTATTGAAGAACAAAGACTCCATTGGAGCACCCATCTTCATCATTGAAGATTTATCCAAAATCCCTTGTGGTTGCATTTAATCTATTGCCGGGCTTAGATTATTTGTTAAGGTATGCTTGCTAGTTCTTGTGTTGCTAGTTGATGGAGCCATTAGGTTTTTGTTTGTGAAAGTAGCCATTGGGTTTTTCTTTCTTGAGCTTGAATCTAAATCATAACACTTATCATCTTCTTCTCTTTTTCCATCTTTTTATTGTCATATTTCTTGTTTGGGTTATTGGATATTATTGCAAGAACAAATCCGGGCAACATATGTTTATTGAATCCTTAAGATTCACATTAAGTGTTCTTCCGGGAATCGATCTCTCACCTCCTCGCTATTTCCATCATGCACTATCCTGCTCAAATGATCTGCAACCTTATTCTCAACCCCTTTCTTGTCTTCCACTTCCTAATCAAACTCTTGTAACAAGAGTACCCATTGGATTAAGCGGGGTTTGGATTCCCTTTTAACAAGAGAAGAGCAAGTAGAAATACAAGAGCGGACTTTCACCGGCTGTGTTGCAGCGGGCCGCTGGATATGCAAAACAGCTCCAAATTTCCAACTTCGCGTTTTGACTCCCTTTTAAGGCTCAAGTAGGCGCATTTCTCACAAAACATGTCAAAATACCAAAATAGACAAATATGCAAATAATGGACATGTAATGCAACTTTGACATTAAAAACGGACCAAATAATGGCCTTAAAATCATGCAAAATCCGAGCGTATCACATGCCCTATTTATTCTGATTGGTTCTTTATTTTTTTCTATATATACACATTTTTTTCTTTTTTCTGTCCACACCCCTTTCTCAGTTTCCCTCACTAGTTCAACCCATTCCTTCTATCCCATTGGTGAGTTGCCCCACTCCTGCCCCCTTGTTCACATGAGATGAAATTTTATTTTATGGCTTCAAAAGAAGGGGTAAACAAATCAGGTTCAAGAGTGTTAGCTAGGGGGGTGCCCTTACAATGAGGCTGGTTCACAGGTTCGAAAGAATCATGCTCAACTGGTTGTCCCTATTGCCTTTAGTCCTTCCAGCCTTATGTCATTTCTCTCTTAGCATCATTGGCAGCCACTCTATTTTTTCTTAAGTAGAAAGTATTCCACTCTAGGCTTTTAACTCACTTTTTAGAGGGCCTCAGAGAGGATTTTCAGATTAAAGCATTTCCATCGTTCTTACATCTTTCGAACTAATTTTTGGTTTATTAAAGGAGAGAATCTCGCAAATCAACATGTGTCCTCTCTTCAATCACTCTTACTAAGGGAATCATGATTTTTTTCAGACCAGTTCATACTAGAAACAACTAAACCTAACTAGTATTTGATTTTGAAAACCCTAACTACACTAACTCTCCCCCCTACCAGTTCATTTTGGCTTGCCCCCAAGCTAACTTGATGAAGTGGAAAACTGGTGGAACTGAAAAAGACAAACTTCTCTCACTTAGACCAATCAATGGGCTAATTGAGAGAAGACAACACATAAGCATTTATACAGCTATAGTCACCATAAACATATGCACATATAAACTTCTCAGACTTAGACCAATCATTGGGCTAAGTGGGAGAACTTACATTGAACAAAAACGGCCACACAAAACACATGCTATATACAAGAAACTTCTCACACTTAGATCAAGCATTGGACTAAGTGGGAGAAGAACATACAGAACAAACATAAAGCCGACATACTTGCACACATATGAGTTACCTAAGGAAAGAACTATAAAAATGAAAGTAAAAGACATGAAACCAAAATTTACTTAGTTTGGTTGGGGGGATTTAATTCTTTTTCTAGCTCCCTTGGGAGCCAAACCGTCGAGTCAGTTGCATGGATCGTTCCAGCTTGACTTTCTTGAGAGCCGATGGTGCTGGCTCCTCTGACTCTTCTGCAGTTAGTTGGCTGGCAGTGGTGGTTATGGTTTCCTTCCTCTTTCTCAATGGCCTAACAGGGGTGGTATCCGGGGTGGCTTTCTAGGGCTTGCTTTCTTTGGATGCAGAGGTGGAGGATGTTAGGTGCTGGGCCAAGTGGGAGTTCATTTCTCCCAAAATAAGTGTCCTCTCCATGAGGGAGAGGGCTTTCGTCATTCTCTCCTTCTTGATCTCCAGTAACCCTCTTGTACCTAAGTGGCCTCGCCCAGCTTGGTAAGCATATCCTCCATCATCCTTTGTAATCTCACCACAGTGGCAGTAGGCCTCGCCTCAGCAGGAGCTGGTCTCACCTCACCCTCTTCTTCCATCATCACTGGCACCTCCTCTGCCTGCTCTGCATCCAACTCTTCTCTCTTGACAAGCTCCGAGTTGACGAAAAAAACAATATCGAACCAATCTGGGGTGTTGCACATCTGAAGAAAGGGTCCGGGCTTGGCCAGCGTCATTTTGATGTTCCTTTGTAAGTAAGCTCCGAGTAAATGGCAGGCGTAAAGGTGGCGGACCGGGTGAGTGGCTATTTTGTGGTAGGCACGGGCAATCCAGTAGCCTAGGTGAACCTTTACTCCGGTCAGCATGCACCAAATGAAATTCAATTCCGGAGTGGTGATGGTGTCGTTCGCCTGGCCAAGGAGGTTGTGTGCCAAGAAGACTTCTGCCAACCGTAGGACGTGGTCTGTGATGGCTGTCCCTTTGGATACGCTGGTCTTGAACGAAGCCGCATCCTCTGGATGGCCAATCTATCTCTTGGCTCATGCCTTTGTCATATCCTCTTCTTGGCTTATAAGACCCAGACTTAGAGACCAATCCCTAAGACTCATCATCATCTCTTGGTTGAACACCCTGAGCAGATGGAATCTACGTCAAGATCGGTGGTGTGTTTAAAATGGAAAGAGGTAAAAAAACTCCCTCCCCGAGTCTATTAGGACCTCCACCAGTGAGTGCCCTATGAGCCACTCAAAACTGATAGCCTTGATGTACGCTAGGAATTGATCATTCGACTCCAACCCCCTCAGGGATGGTCCCTGATTTAGTCTTCTTTCCGGCCGCTACTCGCCCTGCACAGTCCTTTCTCTTTTTCGGGTCCTTGAAATACACCATAGCCTCCAGCAGTTTTTGTTCTACTGTCACCCTCAGTTTCTCGTACACCCCTTTCACTTTCACTTGTATCCATTTAATCTACGTCCTGTTCTTCGCCTTCTTCTTCTTCTTGGTTGTAGGGCAAGCGAGTAAGATCCGTAATGGGCTCCAGGATGATTACACTCCGGGAGGCCTAGCGCGGCTTCCTCTTCTTGCTAGAGGTTGCAATCTGTTTCCCCTTCCTTTTGCACTCTAATGCTTGTCTCTCCTCGGAGGCTACGGTTTCAGCCTACTAAAGCGTGTCCCTGGGTTCTTCAATCTCCAACAGCCTTCGAGTTCTCAGGTTTATTCTGGTTGCCCTCTCATGCAGGGTTTCCTCATCCTCTTCTGATCCTTCCTCTTCCAAAACAACGACTTCCTTTTCCTTTTCTACAGAGTTCCTTTCGACCGGCTCCTCTATGGTCTCACCCTCTTCGTTTCCCCGTTCATCTTCCTGTCTTCCTGCCTCATCGTTTCCCCCTTCATTCCCGTCCACCGCCTCTATGTCGTCGTCTCCTTTGTTGTTCCCCTCCTCACCTTCCTCCACTTCCGCCTCATACTCCGCCTTATCTTCTTGATTTCCATCGTTTCTGGCGGAATCCATCATGGGGAAAGGGTTTTGTGAGGTCGTCTGTTCGACGAGGGTTTGTACGGCGGATGTCTCAGTCAGGGTTATGACATTGGCGTAAACTCCGACTGGAATTGGGTCAAGGTTGACCTCCTCCTTCCTGATCTCGTCGGCCATTAGGGTGAGAAGGCCGTTTATCTTTCCGGCAGGGCTGAACTTCCCCATCATATCTTTAATAATTTTCAGATACGACTCGCTCGTGGACGTGTTTGGTGGCTGAGGCATACTGACGGTCGGCGGCACCGTTGCATGTGGCATCGAATGCGTCGCAACCTCAGGTCGTGGGGTGGAGGGAATTTTTCTCACTCTGATCCGGGTGGAGGAAGTTTATGTGTTCTCCTTCTGAGAGGGTTCATTTGCTAAAGATTTATCCATGTTATATTCGTCGGTGTTTGGTGGTGGCGGAGAGTGGTTTCGTCAGAAGCTGCGAGAGAGTAAATTGTGAGAGAGAGTGGTGGCTGCTAAGAGTTGTGAAATACGAAATGGGAAGAAAGAAAAGAAAAGAAAAACTTAGTCAAGGGGAAAAGAGGAAGAGGGAACGGTTGTAGTGATGTAAACGACGGTTAGCCTTCTTGTGAAAATTCAAAATTTGAAATTTTTAGAATTCTCCCCTTTTTTTACCTCCTTTAGTAAAACGTACATGTAGTCGGTTCCATCTTGATCAACTAGCTCAGCTGCCAGGTTCAGTTGTTCTGTCTGTCTTCACCTGGTCAGTCTGCTAGCAATTCTGGCAGTTTCTCCGCGTCATTTTCGAATTGATCAAGTCGCCCTGACACTTAGCCGCTCCGATGTTTTTCAGCTGCTGTATACTTAAATGGCCAGTTCTTTCAACATTACCACCCCGATTAGTGTAACAACCAAAGAAAAGGGGCAAGTTACATGCATCGTTCCCTTGACCGACACCTAGAATTAAGAACAAACTAGACTGATTGTTCTAGACTCGACACAGAACATACACAAACACACATAAAACATTCAAACAAGCATTCACATTTTTATGACTGAACTTTTGGCAACATTCCCCACAAGCTCAAGGTCACTCCAATTGTTTTGCAGTCTCAAATTCCTCTTTGTGTAATTTGATCAGTCTGTCAGTTTGTCAAGATAGCCCCTACTCTAGCCAACTGTTGGATTCACTAGGTTACTCATTCCTCACCAGAAATGTTAGGACCATTCTCACATTCATTTTGTCTTACCACTGATGCCTTGAGTTCTACTCACACAGAGAAGTTCCTAAAGGTCTTTTCATTTAGTTGTAATGCGGCTAAGGGCTTGTAATATGCTAGGGGTTCTAAGTTCAAGAAGTGTAAGCAAAAATCTGTGAAGGACATGTGAACTTAGGGACAAAAGTTAGGACCAACCTCCCTTTTATAGTTGCCCCTTGTCTAAAGATATCCCATGGCCTATTCTGGCCTTATTCAACTGTTTCTTTTCATCGGACAAGGTTACAAGATGTCTTGCCCTGATTCTTTTCTTTCTAGCATTTTTCCTCTTCCTTTTTTTTCTGGGCCAGGTTATAAATTTCTCTTGCCATGTTTTTCTTCACTTTTTTTTTTCAATAACTCCCTCTCTTTGTTCTCTTTTTTCCTTTCTTTTTCTCTATACCCTTGTTCATCACCTATTTTCTACCCTAGTTGGTGAGCTGCCCCCACTCTTGTTGATTCAAAAGAAAGGACAATTCTGTACAGGCTCTACTTTGTTAACTAGGGGTGCCCTAACAATAAGGCAGGTTCAGTTGGTTCAAAAGAATTAGGCTCAACTGGTTTCTCCTATTGCCTTTAGTCCTTACTCCCCTATGTCATCTCCCTCTAAGCATCCAGTGGCAGCCACTTTGTTCTCTATTTGGTAGAAAGTATTTTACTCTAGGCTTTTAACTCACTTTTTAGAAGGCTTCACAGTTGGTCTAAAGTTTGGGCTTTTCCATCGTTCTCACTTCACTCAAACTGACTTCAATTTTTCTAGAAAGAGGGATCTAACAGATCAACATGCAATGTCCTCTTCATTCACTCTTGTTAAGGGATTTCTGCTTTTCATTACAGCCAGCGCATTCATCTCTATGGAGTGAGATGTGAGATTTATACGGATCACAGGAGTCTCAAGTACTTCTTTGAGCAGAAGGAGTTGAACATACGACAACGACGTTGGCTAGAGATCGTGAAGGATTAGGATTGTGGTATTCACTATCATCCGGGCAAGGCGAACGTAGTGGCTGATGCTTTGAGTAAGAAGAACCAACCTCAACTGGCTTCTTTCCTAACTCAAGAGGAAGCGTTGATCCGTGAGTTCGATAGGATGCAGTTGGAGGTAGTAAAAGTGCCCAAGACAGCCGGAGGAATAATAGCGACGCTAGTGATTGAGCCAGACTTAAGAACCAAGATCATAGAAGCTCAGCGACGTGATAAGAAATTAGAAGAGACATGTGTGAAAGTGAGAATCGAGAAAAATGACCATTTTCGTGAAGAGGCGGACAATGCTTTGACGTTCGATGGACGATTATGTGTGCCGAACGACGAGGCACTGAAAGATGATATTTTGAGTGAAGCACACGACACACCTTACACTGCTCATCCTGGAAGCACGAAGATGTATCGAGATTTGAAGCAACGCTTTTGGTGGAACGAAATGAAAGGAGGCGTAGCATCGTTCGTGGAACGATGTCTAGCTTGTCAACAAGTGAAGGCCTTACACCAAAGGCCATATGGGAAATTGCAACCGCTTGAAATTCCCGAATGGAAGTGGGAGCATATAGCCATGGACTTCGTGACGAGCTTACCAAGGTCACAGAAGGGGAACACTGCAATTTGGGTGATTATCGATCGACTGACTAAAAGTGCGCACTTCTTACCGATTAAGATTACCTATGGATCGGACAAGTTAGCTAAGCTCTACGTGAGTGAGATTGTACGTTTGCATGGTGTGCCAAAGACCATTGTATCCGACCGTGATACGAAGTTCACGTCGAAGTTTTGGATGAGTTTGCAATGGGAGCTAGGGACGAAATTGAACTTTAGCACTGCTTACCACCCGCAGCCCGACGGATAGTCAGAGAGGATGATTCAAACACTTGAGGATATGCTACGAGCCGTTGTCCTAGATCGAAGAGAAAGTTGGGAGACTGTTCTACCATTGGTTGAATTCGCCTACAACAATAGCTTTCAAGCGACGATCGATATGGCGCTGTATGAAGCCTTGTATGGCAGGAAGTGTCGATCCCCACTCTACTGGGATGAGGTTGGTGAAAGAAAGATGTTAGGACCCGACACTATCAAGGAGATGACCGAAATTGTGCATCAAATCCGTGCAAGGATCATGGAAGCTCAAGATAGACAGAAGTCGTATGCCGACGTGTGCCGAATGGAGATCAAATTCGATGTTGGTGACAAAGTATTCTTGAAAGTATCCCCAACGAGAGGAATTGTAAGGTTTGGAGTGGAGGGCAAACTGAAACCGCGTTTTGTAGGGCCGTACGAGATTATCGATGAAGTGGGTCCTGTAGCGTACCGCTTGGCGTTACCTCCTAGTTTTGGGAACGTGCACAACGTGTTCCATGTGTAGTAGTTGCGCAAGTACGTGTTCGACCCCAAGCATGTGATTCATCGAGAGGAAGTGATCCTGACCCCGACATGAGCTACGAGGAGAGACCCGAAGCAATCCTAGATCGAAAGGTGCAAGAGTTGCGAAACAAGTCGATAGCATCCGTGAAGGTGTTGTGGAAACACCATGGCTCTGAGGAAGCCACGTGGGAGTTAGAAGATAAAATGAAAGAAAAGTACTCCGAGTTATTTATGTGAGACGATCAAATTTCGGGATGAAATTTCTGTTAAGGGGGGAAGGATGTAGCATCCCAAAAATTTATTTGTTCCTATGTGATTGAGTTGATTATGTGAAATAAATTGTTTTGAGTGATGTGGAATGAAATGTTATATACTTTATATTTTCCAATGTGGGGAAATAATATGAGATCTTGCATTTTGTTTTAGCCAAATTCATTGGGAATTTTCGGCCCCTTCAATGATTGGAATAAATATTTTCTTCTTGGATTTAATTAATTGTTTTGGGATATTTATTCAAATTAAATCCAAATCGAATTATCCCTAATTTGTGCTACCTGAAATTCGAATCATAACCTAATCTTATGTGTTTTCAAAAATACCCTATTCTAATTAGGAGGATGAATTCTTTTCTTTGATTTAATTGGTGCCTTGTTGATTCCCTTCTTTTATTTCAAATCTAATTAAATCATGCCACATTTTGTTTCCTCACCCTAATTAAATTAAGATTTGAATTATTTCCTTGTGGAGATTAAAGCCAATTTTCGGCCCTCCCTTATTGTGGAAGAAAATATATTTGTTTCCTATTTTGTGAAATTCCTTCTATAAATAAGTGCCAAATTAATACGTATGTCTAATCCATTGGGGATGTGAATATTTTCCTTTTATTTTGTTTTCCATCCTACACGCCCATATGCCTTTATTTGCCTTGTGGAAATTAATTTATTTGTTACCTATTTTATGGGAATCTTTTCCTATAAAATAAAAAAATTACCAAATTTAAATCCTATTCCTATTTAATTGAGGATTTAAATATTTTTCCTTCCATGCTTCAAAAATACACGCCCCTTTTTTATTTCCTACTTGGAGATTTAATTTATTTTGTTCCCTTGCTTGTGAAATACTCATTGTTTTATTACCTAAGTTGAGAATATATTTCTCTCCAATTAAATACCAAATCAATTCCTTGCTAATTAAATAGCAATTTTCAAAATTTCCCTCCCCTCAAAACACACGCCTACTTTCATTTTAATCGTGGGATTTTATTTTATTTCCCCCACAATTTATTTATTTTATTTGAGTGATTAAACCTAGACTATAAATTTAAAATAACCTAACCCTAGCCACCAAAAACTCACGCCTCCCCTCTCTTCTCTTCATACCACATGCTCCTTCTCCCTCTCTTCATCCTATCCAAAAATCCATCATCAATCATTTGTTCTTGCATCAATTTGGAGTTGGAACTTCAAGATTCACCGAAGAATCGCATCAATTATCATTTCTACCGTTTGTTTTGATCAATAAAGGTATAATTGAATTCTTTTCCTCATCCTTTCCATTGAATCCTTGTTCTTGATTCCCTCATGCATATAGTGAGTGTAGAGATCATAATCTCAATGTTAATCGGTTGGGATTGAGGGTTACATGAGAAAATATATGTGTATGCGTTTATTGATGTGGATGAATGAACTTGTAGATAATTCGTTGCTGAATGATATGTGAATATATGAGAACATGGTTGTGAGATCTTTTTGAAACATGATTATGTGTTGGAAGCATGGATATACGTGTTTGGATGAATGAATAGATAAACCCTAATTCGAATTTGTGAAGCATGAAAACTGTGGTGTTCGGACAGTAGATTCCGACGTGTGTTTGACGGACCAAACGATCTTATTTTGGCACGAATTTTAACTGAGTATATTTGAGATGTCTTCTGTGTTGTGTATAAATCTCAGCCTCTTTTTAAGAAAGAAGAATTTTTAATGAATTTTTAAAGTTAACTGCACAGTTCTGTCAGAAATTGTATTCTCGTCCAGTGAGTTTCGGTGTTGATGGAAGGCTGATTGTGTTGTGGTGTTGACAAGGGTTGTTGTGCGTACGTGAGCACAAGGAACGAGGGTTGCTTTTGAGTTGTGTATTTTGTTGTCTAAGCAAGCGATGTGGGCTTTCTTTAACTAAACTCTTTTATTTTTCCAAAGTATGATTGTGGAGCTATAAGGGTGGTTTAAAGCATTATGTCATGCCATGGATTGTTTTGTTTGAGATTGTGTGCCTGATGCCTAGTTCGTCTGAGTTTACTCCGTTAGGCTATATGGCTATGTGTGAAACGAATTTGGGTCTGAGTAGGGCCGCAAACCCTATCAGGTTGTGTACACTGGTGGGATCAGGAGCCGTCCTTGCTAGTCGGCCGGTTTCGTGGGTGAATACTGTGGCCACACTTTCGTCGCACTGTGGAAAGATGATGTGATTGTTGGATTGTTGAGAAAGTGGGGAGATTGTTTGCCTGGCCAGGCTATGAAATGTTTTTGTGTTCTCGATGATATTTATTAACTACATGTAAAACTCGAGTTCACTGGTATGGATGACATAACTGTTCTAAAATATTTTCGGCATGAGCCCATTGAGTACAACAAGTACTCAGCCCTGCATATGTTTTCCCTATGTGCAGGTTGAGCAGGATGTTGCAGCGGATGTTGAGTGAGCTTTAGGGATTTCCGGATGCGCCGTGTCTTCATACATGGGCGTCATCCCATGACTCTCTTTAATACTTGTTTATTCGCTGCCATGTTTGAAATAAATTGCTAGGAGTCTTCCGCACTATTTAATAATGTTTTATGACTTTAAGTACCTTGAGACTAAAGTCCGTTGCTTAACCTTTCAATAAACTAAAATATTTTCTTTTTGAAGTTAATTGGGTTGTCATATTAAATGTCGTCCTTTATTATGTCAAATGCTTAGAGACTTTAATCCGCTGCTTATTCCGTTAAACAAAGATGTTTTTTTTGTAGACTAAAACAAATGTTCTTTTGGGAGTTAATTAGATTCTTGCATTAAGTGTAATCTTTTATTGTGTCTCCCATTTCTTCCCCGCTTCTTAGTCCCTCCCCTTGGTCGCAATTTCCCCGTCCTTGCTATCCTTAGTAAGGGCGGCCGTGACAGAGTGGTATCAGAGCTTCGTTCTTTTGCTCTGGTCTGAGAGTCTTATTTTATCTTAAGCTAGATTAGTGAACCTTAGACTACAAGTGTCACGAAGTCTTAACATCCAAAGCATCACGTTCAACCAAAGAAAGTGAGGTATATTTTAAGTTGTTGAAAGAATGTGAGATCGATGTATAAAATTGATGATGATATGATGAGGATGTTTTGGCAAGTGTACGCATGTGAATAAATGTTATGTGTGAAAATGATACTGTGATGATGTGATTATGTAGAATATGAGCATGATTGGCTAGATGATCTAAGCACGTGTTGTATGTGCGAATATGATATTGTTATGGTATGATTATGTGGGACATGAGCAAGTTTGGCATGATGTCCTAAGTATGTGTTGCATGTGTGAAAGTGTTATGGCGTAAGCATGTGAACACAGAAAGCCTTAAGATGATCTTGAATTCAGTGATACGTGACAAGCTTTAGACATATCACAAACAGCGAGTTAAATGTAGTTTGAGGAATCTTCGGTTACTAAGGAAAATTTTCGTCTTCACGTAGATAGTACGAACGAAACGAACCGCACTTAAAAGCGATCAATATAGTGCCAGAATGCGACAAGCAATAGACGATTACCGCCGCTACGAGAGAGAAGAAGGAAAAGCTCTAAGAGAGGTCGTTGCCCATTTCGAAACCCTGTGGTGAGAGGTCCGCGGGTACCATGTGTCGTCATATGGTGGCATAAGGAGACTAGTTGAGTTGATGCCCGAGAATTGGAAAGATTGGATGGAAGCAACGGCCAGTCGGTTAACTTGGTACGAAAAGCGAAGTAACATGATGGATGGTGACATGAACGGTTTCTTGAAGGCCGTGAAGTGTGCTCTAGTCGATTTCCGCTTTGAATTACCACCAACGGCGGAAGAGGAGGAAGATGAGATAGTATGGGAGGATAAACACATGGTCGAGGTTGGACTCGTGGCAGGAGGTGAAGCTGGAGCACGAGTAGGAGTGGTTCCGGGCTTGGAGGACGATTATGTATGGGTTGCCATGGAGGATGACGAAGACCTCCGTTTGCTTGATGAGTGTCACGAAGAAGAGGACCCGGAAGAAGAAGAGGATCCGGAAGAAGAAGAAGAGGACGCGGAGGAAGAGGAGGACCCAGAGGAGGAAGAAAATAACGATAATTAGTTCGATGTTTGTTTTTGTTTTAAGTTGTTAGACGAGTAAAAGTAGTACGCCTTTTTTGTTTATGGTCTCGAACGAATGTTTTGTTTCCTTTCCAAGCTTCTATAGAAGTTCCACATTTGTTTTAACTTTGCGTACTTGTGGTCTATCGTTTCGTGCACGTGAATGGATGCAAGCAAGTTTTGTTTTTGATAACGGCAAATACTAACAACGATACTAACTTGTGTTTTAGATCAAGATGCCACCGAGACGTAGACGTGGCCCACGTGTAGGGGGAAATGAAGAGGGACGGTCCGGGGGAAGTGTTGGGAATCAACCTCCACCTCCACCACCACCCCTACCGCAACCTCGAGAAAAGGATTACATCAACACCTTCTGAAAGGGGAATCTCCCAAAGTTTGATGGGTTGGGAGAGCCCCCGAAGGCAGAGGCCTGGATACGCGACCTAGAGCGTATCTTTGATTTTATGGAATGCACCGACAAGGAACGTCTGGCATGCGTGACTTATCAGATGACTGGGCCTGCCGATTATTGGTGGGAAACTAAGAGAAAGACCATGGACCCTGCCCGCAGAGAGGCGTTGACATGTGACGAGTTTAAGTTGGAGGTGTACAACAAGTACGTTCCCATGAGCTACCGACGGGCCAAAGTGGTAGAATTCCACACCTTGAAATAGGGAAACATGATGGTGACAGAGTATAACTGTGCACTTTGTGAGATGACCCGATATGCGCCCGAGTTGGTGGACACTGATGAGAAGATGGCCGCGAAGTTTCGATCAGGACTTAGGACCGAGATAAGAGTAGCAGTGGCCAGCCGCCAAGGAATTCCCTACTCCGAGATTTTGAGTTGCGCCTTAGATGTGGAAGAGGCACTACCTAAGGACGCGAGGGCAGTGAATCCTACACCGCCCGCACCACAATTGAACTATCGAGACAAAAGGAAGTGGGAAGGCAACCGAGCTCCTTTTGACAACAAGCGACACCACCCCGCCTACCGCCAGCCACAAAACTATGGCCGACAGGTTGTGCCACAACGCAGGGGAAATCAACAGAGGGCACCTTTCTGCAATCGGTGCTCCAAGTTTCACGCTGGCGAATGCAGAGCCGGAGGCATTCGATGCTTCGCTTGTGGTAGAAACGGACACATGTCTCGAGAGTGTCCAAACAATAAAGGAGGAATGAGGAATGGACACGGACAGAGGCAACCGCAACAACCGCAACCGATTCGGCAAGTTGCCCCACAACCGGCAAGGGCGTATGCACTGAGAGGGAATCCAGGGCAGGAGCAACAGGCCAGCAAGGGCAAGGATAACTTGGCAAGTATGGGCAAGCTCCAGCAACTACCTATTATCGTGTTGTTTGATACAGGTGCTTCGCACTCTTTTATTTTGATGTCATGTGTGAATGCCGTAGAACTCCCTACTGCTAAACTTGAATCGGGTTTGAATGTGTCTTCACCCGTTGGAGGTCTGATTGATATTGCACAAACTTGCTCGAACGTAGAGTTTGTGTTAGGAGAGTTAGGAGTAGTAGCTTGACTTTTGCACGTTATGCCTTTGGAGAACGTAGACATAATTTTGGGAATGGATTGGCTTACCGAGAACCACGCAACGATTCACTGTAAAGAGAGACGGATTTCTTTTCAAGCCCCTGGCAATGAACCGACTATCTTGTATGGGATCTCCATAAACCGACGAACCTCCATAATCTCTGCTTTGCAAGCAACCACGATGATAAGAAAAGGGCATCCGGCGTACCTTGTGTACTTGAATGGTGAGGAGAATAAGGACTTGAAGGTGGAGGACGTGGCAATAGTACGAGATTTTCCCGACGTGTTTCTTGAAACTTTTCCTGGACCGCCGCCCGACAGGCAAGTAGAGTTCACCATTGATTTGGAACCCAGATCTGCGCCAGTATCGAAAGCACCATACCGAATGGCTCCTAACGAGTTGGCTGAATTGAAGATTCAGTAGCAAGAACTACTCGATTTGGGATTTATTCGACCTAGTGTGTCACGACCGCCCTTCTAGGGTATAATAAATGCGGCGATCGCGACTTAAACGGACTTAAATATAACAAGGAAAATAGGCTAGGGTTTCATCAAGGAGGTTTGACCGACATACTAAATGAACAAATAAGTATAAAACAAGAAAGGGACTCGGGTTTAAATAATGAGTTGGGCCGGCAATTAATACTCAAAGGAAACGATTAAGAGTTTGACATTATCCAACAGAATCACAAGAAAACAATAACCGGACAAATTTAAGTTCGGCCCAACAACTAATAAGTAATAGAAATATCGCAGCGGAAAACGACCATGAGAAGGAGTGACGTCATGTGTGAAGACACAACGACACCCATAATTCAAAGATAAACATTTAATTCTTCAAGTTACTTGCTCAACACCACCAACCTCTCGTCGCCGCTCAACCTGCACATAAGGAAAACACATGCAGGGCTGAGTACTATAAAGATACTCAGTGGACTTATGCTGAAAACATTTTCATAAAAATTACTCCCTCCGTCCCATTAAATATGCAACATTTATTTTTCGGCACGAGATTTTATGTAGTGTTGTTTTGTGAGTTAATGAAGAGAGAGTAAAGTAAGAGAGAAGAAAAAGTAGAGAGAGTATTGTTTCTATTTTTAGAAACGTTTCATTTTTAATGGGACAGACCAAAAAGGAAAACGTTTCATTTCTAATGGGACAGAGGGAGTATTATTTATCTATCATGCCATACGTAAGTAACCATCGGGGTTTAGCTTTAGAAAGGCCCGAGGCACTCAAAATCATTTCCCATTGTAAAAAGTCGACTGATCAGTCATTTTCCCATAGACGTTAGTCATATCCGCACATACATGACAAGGAATGCGGCCGCAAACCAGGTCACTAGACCGGCCAACCCATACACTGACACACGGTCTACCATTGGTGTACACTAATCCAAGTAGAGTTTGCGGCTCTACGAGGACCCGAATTCGATTTAAATAATAGTGGCAAAAGTCACATCAGATAGGCACGTTAAAACCAAACAAGGCATGATAAACACAATTCCATTCTCATCGGTAAAATACTTAGGACATCGTCCTTATTTAAAAGAAAGTCCACCTCGACTGCTTAGATTTCAAGTATTTCCTTTCCCTTGCTGTCACGCTGAGAGCGCGAGTTATCACCTTTACATTATGTGTATCACAATCAGTCTCAAATACCGACTCAAAATCATGCATGTCCCCAACGTTTCCCTTTTTCCCCATCTTTGAATAACACATCACGTCATCACATATATAAATCATGTATATCACTTATAACAACATAGTTGTTTTTGTAAAGATAGAAATCTGGCAGCACTGCGCAACCATTTTATAAAAATTATTATAATCTCACCCTACTTCCGTTGGGGCTAAACTTTTACCACAATACAGTAGACTCATCAAATAACTTCCAGTTAAAAATTCATGTCAAAATAACCTTTTTAGGTCGGTCAAATCGAAAACGTAACCTAGTGGTCGAGAAAACATTTTCCGGCAGAATTGTGCAGTCAACTTAAAAAATTCACCAAAACTTCATATTTTGTCCAAATGAGTTGAAATTTACACACAACATAGAAGACATCATGAAGTTTACTCAGAAAAAGAATAGAATAAAAAGGAGTTCATTTGGTCGGTCAAAAACATGTCGGAATCTACTGCCCGAATCCACAGTTTTCAATGCTTAAAAATTTGAATTAGGGTTTTATCCCCATTCATTCAAACACAACCTTTTCATGGTTTTAACACACAAACATGCTTAAAAGAGTCCTCACACTCATGTTTTCATATAATCATACATCATTCACCAATGATTCATTAAATCTTCATACAATTTCATTCAAAACGCATACACACATACAAATACAAATTCCCACCGATTAAATCCTTAGATTTGAAATCCCTACACTCACTATATGCATGAGGGAATCAAAAGAATGTTTAGATGGAAAGGAATGAAAAATAGAGGTTTGATTGTACCTTTCTTGAACGAAACAATCAGTATAAACGAATATAACTCTTGATTCTTCAACAAACTCTTGGCGAATCGAAAGGATCTTGAGTAGAGTAGAAGAACAAGTGTGGGAGGAGTGGGGAAGAGAGAATGGGCGTGTAGGCGTGTGGGATTGGGTGGCTAGGGTTTAGGTTTTAGTTTAGTCTCTATTTATAGGGTTGAAAATAAAATATCCCACAATTAATTTGATGATTTGGGAGAATAAATTAAATAAAGATTTGAGGGGATTTGAGGGAGATGATTGGCGTGAATTTGAGGGAGGAAATAAGGAGGAATTTTCAAAAATCTTGGCTATTTAATTAGCCTTTGATTTAATTTGGTATTTTCACGGATCAGAATAAAATAATACAGAGCAGAAAAATTAATAAAATCCTCCCACATTATAAGGAAGTAGGCGTGTGATTTGGCCCTCCCACAAGGAAAAATTTCCAAATCCTTAATAAAATAAAGTAAGGTAAGATTTGCTAGGATATTCCAATTCATTCATGGAAAGAACTAAATAAGGGATCCAAATAAATAATAAATAATTCCTCCCTCCCACAAAATTTGGAAGATTTCGAAATCTCCCTTAGTACAACAATAGGAGTCGATTTTCTCATGAAGAAATAAGGTAATTAGGCTTTGGATTTAATTAGATAATTATCCAAAGCAAATAATTAAATCCAAGGAAATAAAATTCCTCTCCAACAATTAACAGTGGTCGAAATTTCTCATCAAAAGGGTCAGGTAATTATTGATGATCCTATTTAAATCTCACTCCCAAAAAATAATGATTTACTGCAATATATATTTCATTCCGCATCAATTAATTAAAGCCACGTCATAAATCGGCGAAGTTGACTCGGTCAAATCAGAATTAGGTCACCAAAGCAAACACATAACAATTCGTCATTTAATTGCGGCAATCAAAGATATAAATGAAATCGTCTTAGGGTTCGAAAATTAGGGTTCGAAAAGTGGGGCGTTACATCCTACCACTCTTAAAAGAAATTTCGTCCCGAAATTTGGTACTCTCGTGGGAAAAGTTCTGGGTATAATTCCATCATCTTGTCCTCAAGCTCCCACGTGGCTTCTTCGTGCCCGTGGTTTCTCCACTGTACTTTCACGTAAGCAACTGGTTTATTTCTCACGTTCTGGACCTTTCGGTCAAAAATCGTTTGGGGTCTCTCCTCATAGCTCAAGTCCGGGTTCAACGCGACTTCTTGGTAGTGAATCACGTGCTTTAGGTCAAACACGTATTTCCGCAATTGCGACACATGAAAGACGTTGTGCACGTTCCTAAGGCTTGGGGGTAGCGCCAAACAGTATGCAACAGGACCCACTCCTTCGAGGATTTCATAAGGCCCAGTAAATCGCGGTTTCAATTGTCCCTTGACACCAAAGCGCGTTATCCCTTTCGACGGGGATACCTTGAGAAAGACCTTGTCGCCCGCTTGAAATTGTAAGTCGGTTCGTCGTGCATCCGCGTATGACTTCTGTCTGTCTTGAGCTTCTTTTATCCTCGCACGAATTTGTCGAACGATTCCAACCATTTCTTCGACTGCATCGGGCCCGAGTACCCTTCTCTCACCAACTTCGTCCCAGTAGAGCGGGGATCTACACTTTCTCCCGTACAAGGCTTCATACGGCGCCATGTTTATCGTTGCCTGGAAACTGTTATTGTAGGCGAACTCAATTAGTGGTAGTGCGGACTCTCAACTTCCTCCTCGGTCTAACACCACGGCTCTTAACATATCCTCGAGGGTTTGGATCGTTCTTACGGATTGCCCGTTCGTCTGTGGGTGGAATGCTGTGCTGAAGTTCAGTCGAGTGCCTAGCTCAGGTTGTAGGCTGATCCAAAATCTTGAAGTGAATTTCGGGACACGGTCGGATGTGATTGTCACTGGGACTCCATGCAGTCGCACTATTTCCTTTATGTAGATCCGAGCTAGCTTGCTCGATCCATGCGTTACGGGGATCGGTATGAAATGCGCACACTTGGTGAGTCGGTCTATAATTACCCATATGGTAGCATTCCTTCTTTGCGTCTTGGGCAATGCTGTCACAAAATCCATGGCGATGTGCTCCCATTTCCACTCGGGAATTTCTAATGGTTGCAACTTCCCGTACGGTCGTTGATGTACAGCCTTCACCTGTTGGCAGGCTAAGCAGCGCTCCACGAAGGCCGCTATATCCCTCTTCATACCATTGCACCAAAAGGACTTCTTTAAGTCTTGGTACATCTTCGTACTTCCTGGGTGGGCGGTGTAAGGAGTCTCATGTGCTTCGCTTATCACTTCATTTTTGAACTCCTCGTTGTCCGGCATGCATAGTTTTTCTTTGAAGGTAAGAGCGTTGTCACCTTCTTCACTAAAGTTTCCAGATTCGTCGGTTCGCACCTCTACACGTATTTCCTCTAGTTTCGCATCCATCCGATGTGCTTCAACAATTCTCGACCTTAGATCAGGTTCAACAACTAAAGTGGCGATTCGCGCTTCCACCGTTTCAGGTGTTCTCACTACCTCCAAACGCATCTTACTAAACTCGCGGACCAGGCTTTCTTTGTTGGTGAGAAAAGTGGCCAGTTGGGAATGACCCTTCCGGCTCAAGGCATCTGCCACTATATTTGCCTTGCAGGGGTGGTAATTGATGCCACAATCGTAGTCCTTCACCAATTCGAGCCACCTTCATTGTCGCATGTTTAAATCCTTTTGCTCAAAGAAATATTTCAGGCTTTTGTGGTCCGTAAAGATCTCACATCGAACTCCGTAGAGATGATGTCTCCAAATCTTTAGGGCATCATGCACTACTGATACCACTCTGTCACGCCCGCATTTTCTAAGGATAGAAAACACGGTTGATCGCGACTAGGGGAGGGTTAAAGAAGCGGGGAAGAAAGGGGGAATCAACACAACTCGACCATAGCTCGAAATAAAAATCAGAGTATCTCAACAATCAACAACTCGAAACAAATATTATCTTAACAATACTTGGCAAAAGAAACAATATTCAGCGGAAGCATCTCGAGAGTAGAATAATGCTATGTATGAAGACACAACATATTCCGAACATTTGATAGACATTCTTCACTTTTATGCTCAACACCCACCGCGCTCGTCACCGCTCAATCTGCACATTAAGAAAAACAATATGCAGGGCTGAGTACTTGATGCACTCAGTGGACAATTGCCAAAACAATTTTATAAAAACAGTTATATCATGCCACCATTGAGTGACCTCGGGGTTTTAACTTGAAAAGGCCCGAGACACTAAAAATATTTCAAACACAAACTTTCAACTCATCCTCAAATCCTTTTTCCTCATCATTTCAAACCAACCATTTCTCCTTGATTATTTAAGAAACTGCCATATCTGTTCTTTAGGGTGCCGTGTAAGGGGCCACTTTCCACGAGCACGAAAACCGGCCAACCCATTCGATGACTCACGGTCCTCATCGTGTACACTAGTCCGAGTAGGGACGCACCCTTGCTAAGACCCGAATTCGATTAAACTCATAGTAGGGACTCACTCCCCACTAAATAATCATCAACATCAACATCAACATCAATCTCATCAACATCAATCTCATCAACATCAACCTCGTCAACATCAACAACATACTGTGAAACGAGATTTGTGGCCGCAAACTCGATCACTAGACCGGCCGACCCAAAAGACGGCTCACGATCCCCATTGGTGTACACTAGCCTGAGTAGGGACTCACTCCCTAGTCAGACCCGAATTCGATTTCAATAGGTCTAGTAGGGACAACTCCCTTGCTAAACAAACAGATAGGCATTTCTCAAAACAAACACATTGCATGATATTCCCTTTGCAAACTTTATTTTCCTCAAAAACGTATTTGAAACATAAAATCATTTTTCTCTGTCAAGGTCGAGCATCATCTCACATCACATCAACAAGTCGAGCAAATCACAAAGCACTCGCTAAATCAACGCGTATATCACATAACATCACTTTCACTTTAAGCACATAAACCACATCATCATCGAATAAAAATTAATAATACTTGCAATCTCAATTAAAATGAATTTTGTCACATAAAATGATGCTCGAATCAATATATTAAAACTAAAGCTCTTAAAAGTATTTAGTTCGAAAGCCCACCTCGATCGTTTAAAGCCTTAACGTATGCTCCATTCCTTTCTCGAAAAGCGTGCATAGAGTCATCCATTGATTTAATGTACTCCAATTCATCTCCTTTACTAAACAAAAGGCCCAACACTTAAAGATAAATTCACATGGCCCATAAAAATTAAATAAAAAGGGTCCAACTTCTTTCTTACCTGCCCACGTGAAATTCAAAAAGAAAAAGGATTGAAACCCCCAAATCTCTTCTCATTAATCCCCTTTCGTCGTCTTCTTCTTCTCTGAAATCAAAACCAGGAGAACAATCCAAATTGAAATCTCTGAACTCCTCCTCAAATTCTCACTCAACGCCGCCGGCTAACAAGCGATTCCGTCGACCCGAGTCACCCGCGATGTCACCGCTGTTGCCGTTGAGAAGAAGCAGAGTCACCACTCTCGTTTCTTCCGCGAGAGTCGCCGTCGTTCAGTGGCACCGGTTCATCGTTTCTCCTGGCCGGTTGTCGCTGTTTTCGCAAATCTGTGCAACGGCACTGCCCCTCGACGTCTCCGCCACTCTTTGTTTGGGATGAGAAATTCTGCAATTCTCTCCCTCTCTCGGCCTTTGCTGCACCAGCAACCCCCGCTGCCGCTGTCACTGCCTCTCCGTCACCGCCGAGCTCCAGTCGTCTCAGCTCCGTTCACCAACCGCCGCCGACATCTCCCCGCATCATCTCGGTCAGCGCCAGTTCCGACTCCCAAACATGCTGGGTTTGAAATTGAGATGGAACGGAGAATCCTACTTGCTTATTTTCGACTCCAGAACTCTCTGCTTTCACTCGGGTTTTTTTTTTCTCTCTCAATTTGTGAACTATGTACAGAACGGGATGTAACTCTGCAGTTTGGAACGTGGTGTAAATTGGAATTCTGATCGTGCAGGAGATGGAGAGAAATGCTTGTAACTGCAGATCATGGGAGAAAGCAAGCTTTTATTTCAGAAATTGAATGAATGTGGAAGGAATCGTGGGATTGAGGGAGAGATACATGTATAGAAATCGTTAATCTCTAATTGGGCTTCAAAGTGTGGTTTCCAAATAAAATGAATTGGGCTTGGAAACTTAAAGTTCTTTGATGAAATTGGGCCCAACATGTAAATTGTAGAGTTTGGCTAAGTTGGTTAAAGAATAAGAAAATTTGGATGACCCAACACTCTTAAAATTAATAGCCCAAAGCCAAATTGTAAAATTATTCTCTCGACAAAAGAAACAAGGTCGAAAAAATTTTCAAGTGTACAAACGACGGTCCTTTCAAGAACACAATAAAAAAGAGTAGAAAAAGTCGGGGTGTTACAATCTACCTACCTTAACAAAAATTTCGTCCCGAAATTTGCTTACGTCCTTCGAATGGTTCGCACCTAGCTTGCTCCAAAGTCTCACGCAATTCCAAGAAAAAGTTTCATGGTCCACCGGCCTCCATTCGCACTCTCGATCTCCTTGTCTCGTCGTGCCTTGACAAATTAGGGGTTCACCCCAACTTTCAGATTCTCATTCGTATTCGTCACTCGGGAAAGTGATAGGTTATCTCAACTCAAAACTACTGTTCGCGCGTATTCAATCTAGCCTACAACATAAGCACTCTATGTTCGCAACATACTTCATCATCATTCATACTTAAAGATAACCAAGTATAACACACAACATTTTAACATCCCAAAGCAAAAACACTTTCATACTTTAAAACTCCATAATTTCTCTTCAAAACTTGCTCTTTTCTTAAACATCAGAAAATACTATTCTCAATTTGAAACCAAACCCTCACGGAAAGATTTCACTTCCTCGTTCTTATAAAAATCTTTTCCTCTTTCATTCTCAAAATTTCTCTCATTTTCCATTCTCCAAAACTTTCTCATAAAAATTTCCAAAAAAAAACATATTACCTTTTTCTCAGTTGAGTGTGACGAGTCGGGATGTTGAGCCTTCAATGCATAATTATTATTATCATCATTATTATTACCATTATTATTTTAGTCTAGCGAAACAAGTCTAGACTAAGACTGAAAAAGACTCTCGGGTCCAGAGCGGAAAGAAAAACCTGGCTCTGATACCACTCTGTCACGCCCGCATTTTCTAAGGATAGAAAACACGGTTGATCGCGACTAGGGGAGGGTTAAAGAAGCGGGGAAGAAAGGGGGAATCAACACAACTCGACCATAGCTCGAAATAAAAATCAGAGTATCTCAACAATCAACAACTCGAAACAAATATTATCTTAACAATACTTGGCAAAAGAAACAATATTCAGCGGAAGCATCTCGAGAGTAGAATAATGCTATGTATGAAGACACAACATATTCCGAACATTTGATAGACATTCTTCACTTTTATGCTCAACACCCACCGCGCTCGTCACCGCTCAATCTGCACATTAAGAAAAACAATATGCAGGGCTGAGTACTTGATGCACTCAGTGGACAATTGCCAAAACAATTTTATAAAAACAGTTATATCATGCCACCATTGAGTGACCTCGGGGTTTTAACTTGAAAAGGCCCGAGACACTAAAAATATTTCAAACACAAACTTTCAACTCATCCTCAAATCCTTTTTCCTCATCACTTCAAACCAACCATTTCTCCTTGATTATTTAAGAAACTGCCATATCTGTTCTTTAGGGTGCCGTGTAAGGGGCCACTTTCCACGAGCACGAAAACCGGCCAACCCATTCGATGACTCACGGTCCTCATCGTGTACACTAGTCCGAGTAGGGACGCACCCTTGCTAAGACCCGAATTCGATTAAACTCATAGTAGGGACTCACTCCCCACTAAATAATCATCAACATCAACATCAACATCAACATCAATCTCATCAACATCAATCTCATCAACATCAACCTCGTCAACATCAACAACATACTGTGAAACGAGATTTGTGGCCGCAAACTCGATCACTAGACCGGCCGACCCAAAAGACGGCTCACGATCCCCATTGGTGTACACTAGCCTGAGTAGGGACTCACTCCCTAGTCAGACCCGAATTCGATTTCAATAGGTCTAGTAGGGACAACTCCCTTGCTAAACAAACAGATAGGCATTTCTCAAAACAAACACATTGCATGATATTCCCTTTGCAAACTTTATTTTCCTCAAAAACGTATTTGAAACATAAAATCATTTTTCTCTGTCAAGGTCGAGCATCATCTCACATCACATCAACAAGTCGAGCAAATCACAAAGCACTCGCTAAATCAACGCGTATATCACATAACATCACTTTCACTTTAAGCACATAAACCACATCATCATCGAATAAAAATTAATAATACTTGCAATCTCAATTAAAATGAATTTTGTCACATAAAATGATGCTCGAATCAATATATTAAAACTAAAGCTCTTAAAAGTATTTAGTTCGAAAGCCCACCTCGATCGTTTAAAGCCTTAACGTATGCTCCATTCCTTTCTCGAAAAGCGTGCATAGAGTCATCCATTGATTTAATGTACTCCAATTCATCTCCTTTACTAAACAAAAGGCCCAACACTTAAAGATAAATTCACATGGCCCATAAAAATTAAATAAAAAGGGTCCAACTTCTTTCTTACCTGCCCACGTGAAATTCAAAAAGAAAAAGGATTGAAACCCCCAAATCTCTTCTCATTAATCCCCTTCCGTCGTCTTCTTCTTCTATGAAATCAAAACCAGGAGAACAATCCAAATTGAAATCTCTGAACTCCTCCTCAAATTCTCACTCAACGCCGCCGGCTAACAAGCGATTCCGTCGACCCGAGTCACCCGCGATGTCACCGCTGTTGCCGTTGAGAAGAAGCAGAGTCACCACTCTCGTTTCTTCCGTGAGAGTCACCGTCGTTCAGTGGCACCGGTTCATCGTTTCTCCTGGCCGGTTGTCGCTATTTTCGCAAATCCGTGCAACGGCACTGCCCCTCGACGTCTCCGCCACTCTTTGTTTGGGATGAGAAATTCTGCAATTCTCTCCCTCTCTCGGCCTTTGCTGCACCAGCAACCCCCGCTGCCGCTGTCACTGCCTCTCCGTCACCGCCGAGCTCCAGTCGTCTCAGCTCCGTTCACCAACCGCCGCCGACATCTCCCCGCATCATCTCGGTCAGCGCCAGTTCCGACTCCCAAACATGCCGGGTTTGAAATTGAGATGGAACAGAGAATCCTACTTGCTTATTTTCGACTCCAGAACTCTCTGCTTTCACTCGGGTTTTTTTTTTCTCTCAATTTGTGAACTATGTACAGAAAGGGATGTAACTCTGCAGTTTGGAACGTGGTGTAAATTGGAATTCTGATCGTGCAGGAGATGGAGAGAAATGCTTGTAACTGCAGATCATGGGAGAAAGCAAGCTTTTATTTCAGAAATTGAATGAATGTGGAAGGAATCGTGGGATTGAGGGAGAGATACATGTATAGAAATCGTTAATCTCTAATTGGGCTTCAAAGTGTGGTTTCCAAATAAAATGAATTGGGCTTGGAAACTTAAAGTTCTTTGATGAAATTGGGCCCAACATGTAAATTGTAGAGTTTGGCTAAGTTGGTTAAAGAATAAGAAAATTTGGATGACCCAACACTCTTAAAATTAATAGCCCAAAGCCAAATTGTAAAATTATTCTCTCGACAAAAGAAACAAGGTCGAAAAAATTTTCAAGTGTACAAACGACGGTCCTTTCAAGAACACAATAAAAAGAGTAGAAAAAGTCGGGGTGTTACAACTACTGCTAGCTCCAAGTCGTGGGTTGGGTAGTTCAACTTGTGCGGTCTCAATTGTCGTGACGCTTACGCGATCACTTTATTGTTCTGCATCAACACACATCCAAGTCCCACCTTCGAAGCATCCGTGTAGACCACGTAGCTCATTCCAGGCTCTGGCACAGCTAAGATTGGTGCAGTGGTCAGTTTCTCCTTCAAAAGTTGAAAACTTGTCTCACACTCCGGGGTCCAATTGACTTTTACCCCCTTCTTGAGTTGTTGGGTCACTGGCCTCGCTATCTTGGAGAATCCTTCTATAAACCTTCGGTAATATCCTGCCAAACCCAGGAAACTCCGAATCTCGTTTGGTGTCGAAGGTACCTTCCATTGTTGTACCGCCTCAACCTTGGCGGGATCCACTCGAATACCTTCTGCTGACACAATGTGACCGAGAAAATTGACTTCGTTCAGCCAAAACTCACACTTCCTGAATTTAGCGTATAGCTTCTCGGTCCTCAACGTCTCCAAGGTGATTCGTAGATGTTACTTGTGCTCTTTCTCATTCTTCGAGTGGACGAGTACGTCATCTATGAAGATCAAGATAAATTTATCCAAGTATGGGTGGAACACTCGATTCATCAAGTCCATGAATACTGCAGGTGCATTAGTCAACCCAAACGACATCACAACAAACTCATAGTGGCCATATCTCGTATGAAAGGCTGTGTTTGGTACATCTTCTCCTCAGACTCTTAACTGATGGTATCCGGACCTTAAGTCCATCTATGAGAACACACCGGCCCCTCGAAGTTGGTCAAACGGGTCATCTATCCTCGGCAGTGGATACTCGTCCTTGAGAGTCAATTTGTTCAACTCTCTATAGTCGATACACATTCTCATCGACCCGTCCTTTTTCTTGACGAAAAGCACCGGTGTGCCCCACGGTGAGACACTAGGCCTAACGAATCCTAGGTCCATGAGCTCTTGAAGTTGTATCTTGAGTTCATCCCACTCTTTAGGCGCCATTCGATACGGTGCCTTAGACACAGGTGCGACTCCTAGTTCGAGGTCGATCGTAAACTCCCCTTGTCGATCTGGCGGCGTCCAGGTAACACTTCGGAAAAACGTCTAGAAATCCTCACACAACAGTGACGTCTTCCACTTTCCTTTCCTCCATCTCCTCTCCGTGTTGAGATCGATGCTGAATCGACTGGTACCATTTTCCGTGGTATGGTATCCTAGAATCATCCCACTTCCATTTCTCCCAGGAGTGGTGTGATGACGAGGTAGTGATTTCCTTAGCTCTCTCCTTAGGCATCGCTGCCTCAATATCCAGTGCTAGAGCCAGTGCTTCTGCGTAGGGAAGTCTCCCACGGCTCGCCAACGACATCTTTATCTCGTGCCTTAGTCCCTCGCGGAACTTATCAGACAGCTTCTCATCAGTATCGGCTTGATCAGGTGCATATCGTATCATGCTGTTGAGTGCACGGTCATACGTCCTTGGGTCAGATTGTAGAATTCAGACGCCTTCGCCTTCCGGTAGCTCTTCGGCACGTACTTGCTATACACTTCCGCCTTGAAGCCTTCCCAAGTCATTCCTTCTGCTTGGTCTCGAGGCATTGTCTTCATCCTGGTGTCCCACCAGAAGTCGGCAGTGTCGGTCAGTTGGTAGTTCACACAACTTAACTGTTCTCGATCATTGCATCCTAGGATTGCGAAAAATTCGCTCCAGTGCGCGTATCCATGATTCGGCCTTGGCCGATTCTCCCATGAAAATTTCTATTAACTCTCCTCGTTTTGTCTTCCAGCTCCCACACAATTTTCTAATATTCATGGTATTATCACACATTTCTTTTCTCGATCGTCTAGTCGTCCTGTGGCTCTTTCTCGTCACCTTTCATATGTTCTCTCTTGTTGACGATATTTATTTTGTGCAATAAACTCTATGATGGGGCTTGTACACCCTCTACAATTTCCTCGCACGATGGTGACCGTAGATACATCTTCTCATATTCATTATTCGCTTGTCGTTCGATCGATCCTTCACTCATAAATGTATCTCGTCAGTTACGTCGACGCTTCTGATTGGTGTGCCATTTTTTAGCATGTCTGACTATAGAAACTTATTCCTTGTGTAAATTCGAGTCAACTACTGCATTTCTCTACCGTCTAGTATCAAGGATTCGAAATTTGACCCAACAGTCTTACTTGGATATGAACATATTTCAAATTGTTGCAACATTGCTAAGGATGTCTTTAGTCGGGAAGGCTCCAAAATTAACCAAGGAAACAAGAACAACAATGCAATGATTGAGTTTCATTGGACTCAACCCGTCCATTCTGAGAATTAAATGGTTTAGAGGTATCAAATAAAACCCATAGAGCTTTGAGAATTTACTTCTGATGAGAGCTTTGAAGAACATGAGATAGGTCATGGAAACAGGATGAAACTGCAAAAATTCTCAAATTCCATAGCCGACTGCTAGATCACAATTTGCAAAATTCCGAACAACAATGAAGGATATCGTTCAAACATGTCAAGGCCTAAAATAATCAGTCGCGGCAGGATTTAGAAACATGGACAAATGTCATGAAGTAGTACAAATGATGGTTCAACAACATCATGTTATTGGAAAAGATGAAATCACATCAATGGGTTCACGGGTTTGTTAAAGACAACTCAAAGTGAATGGAACTTTTCAGAAATTTAACACGATCAACCCGTTAAGGAAGAAGAGAACATGATAGCCTTAACTTGGTGTTGCAGAAAGAAAAATCGTTGAGTATGAAACAATATATGTAGTGAAACCGAGCTAAAAAGAATTTCACTTCTGCAAGAAAGAACTTGTCACATACATGGTTACAAAATAAAGAGGTGAACCAGTAGTTCCAAGAATAATATTCCATTATTTGAAGAAAACATGTCTGGAGGTGTGATCATACTGAAGGTCATAACTGCAAACAACCTTAGGAATGAAGTTCAATGACGGAAGTTCATAAGGTCAAAATATTGTCCTTATGAATGATGAATCAAAGGAGACTACTCAATCAAGCTATCCAACGTTACCAAGGCAAACACAAACTTTCGAGACAAGTGAGTCATGACTCGATATAGGAAAAAAAAATAATGGACATTACTTGCAAATTGGGAGTCAACCAAGGTGTTTAAATAGGCAAGGTCTCACGTTTATTCAAAACGTCCCGAAAGGAACTTAGAATCCAAGTAAGTAATGTTGAAAGTAAAACGTTCATTCTAGCAACGAGGGTCGCACTCCCTCGCACATTTTTGCGAGCCTGAACATGGTAACATCGTTCTATGAAATCGTGGATTCCGAGTTGTGATTCATAGTATCGTCGAAAATTAATAACTATTTTTGATGGTCGCATCTTCAAAGTCTTCTTGCCATGCCACGTAGTTTTAGAAATGCATTGCCATTGCACACGTGATCTTAAAGTGTCTTAAACGTCGTCGTACTTTTGTCGCATTGCCACTTTGGCATGGTATGCAAGACTGCATAGTTTTATTAGATCTTAGGTATGATCTCGCCATTGTGAGGATATACCAAAGTTCGAAATATATATTTTCGTTGGTTTTACCACTTAGGAAAGTGATATTGCAGTTGTCAGCTTACAACTAAGTTCTAGCACGTTTAGTCTGACCTACCTCTTAGGCACTCTATAATTTCAAGCATAGCTTGAAGTCTCGTACTTCAACCTATATTTGATCATTACCTAACTCAAGCTTCATATGACTCCTACGTTCGCAACAAAGTTCAAAATTTCCACATTTCACTTTAATAGTGGTTATATACAATACCTCGTAATTCATCGGTCATGAATTTTCACCACATATACGTCATCCATATATTGCACAATCAACACATTTATTCGCATAAGTCATTTGGTGTTCCATAGCATAACAAACATCGTACATTAATATGTGTGAATAGCAACACTCAGTCAATCAATCATCCATGGAATCGCATTTCATAAATCATCATGCTCATCTGTATCACAAACACAACTCGCAACTACACGCATATCACTCACAGTTTCATGGTCATGAAATTTCAACCGCCTAGGCATAAAATTTTGCCGTTCATGGAAGCAACATGTATTTCCTTCAAGTAAATTTTGCAGTTTCGCGGACGTGATAGCAAATCTCAACATCGACCAATACAAGTTCACAATCATACTTCAATATCCAGCACATTCAACACCATTATGCCTCACTGTTAAACAAAAACAATTGTATAATCTCATAGTGTCTCCCGGTTCATATCTTCACAACATTTTCCAAAAGCCATAGTATTTACTTATTTCCCACAGGTGTTGTTTCATAGTATAATCAAGTAATCACACTCATACTTCACGTTTCACAATTCATGTAATATCAATCATTTAGAATTTCATCTATCCAAACTCATAGAAGTCCAATCACGTATTCGCCGATTTTCCTTATCGGGGTGTGCACAACAATATTCATCATTTTTGGCATAGTCGTATTAAGCAATTTCATATCCATGTATTTTCATCATCCCATACTTCCAAGCAACATTTTCAAATACGTCATATTAGCATCGATTCCCATAGAAATATCTTCATTCTCACAAGAGTAATATTCCCATCGCAATTTACAACATTTCACAGTTTCAGATCAATATTAATCAAGATACTTATTACCTCATTCTTCGTGGTTGGACGGGGACGAGTCGTGGTGTTGAGCCTTCAACGATTATCAACTAGTCAATTTACACATGAATGGATTTTGACTCAAACAAGACTCCTGGGTCCAGAGCGGAAAGAAACTGAGGCTCTGATACCAAACTGTCACGACCGCCCTTCTAGGGTATAATAAATGCGGCGATCGTGACTTAAACGGACTTAAATATAACAAAGAAAATAGGCTAGGGTTTCATCAAGGAGGTTTGACCGACATACTAAATGAACAAAAAAGTATAAAACAAGAAGGGGACTCGGGTTTAAATAATGAGTTGGGCCGGTAATTAATACTCAAAGGAAACGATTAAGAGTTTGACATTATCCAACAGAATCACAAGAAAACAATAACCGGACAAATTTAAGTTCGGCCCAACAACTAATAAGTAAAAGAAATATCGTAGCGGAAAACGACCAAGAGAAGGAGTGACGTCATGTGTGAAGACACAACGACACCCATAATTCAAAGATAAACATTTAATTCTTCAAGTTACTTGCTCAACACCACCAACCTCTCGCCGCCGCTCAACCTGCACATAAGGAAAACACATGCAAGGCTGAGTACTATAAAGATACTCAGTGGACTTATGCCGAAAACATTTTCATAAAAATTATTATTTATCTATCATGCCATACGTAAGTAACCATCGGGGTTTAGCTTTAGAAAGGCCCGAGGCACTCAAAATCATATCCCATTGTAAAAAGTCGACTGATCAGTCATTTTCCCATAGACGTTAGTCATATCCGCACATACATGACAAGGAATGCGGCCGCAAACCAGGTCACTAGACCGGACAACCCATACACTGACACATGGTCTACCATTGGTGTACACTAATCCAAGTAGAGTTTGCGGCTCTACGAGGACCCGAATTCGATTTAAATAATATTGGAAAAAACCACATCAGATAGGCACGTTAAAACCAAACAAGGCATGATAAACACAATTTCATTCTCATCGGTAAAATACTTAGGACATCGTCCTTATTTAAAAGAAAGCCCACCTCGACTGCTTAGATTTCAAGTATTTCCTTTCCCTTGCTGTCACGCCGAGAGCGCGAGTTATCACCTTTACATTATGTGTATCACAATCAGTCTCAAATACCGACTCAAAATCATGCATGTCCCCAACGTTTCCCTTTTTCCCCATCTTTGAATAACACATCACGTCATCACATATATAAATCATGTATATCACTTATAACAACATAGTTGTTTTTGTAAAGATAGAAATCTGGCAGCACTGCGTAACCATTTTATAAAAATTATTAAAATCTCACCCGACTTCCGTTGGGGCTAAAATTTTACCACAATGCAGTAGACTCATCAAATAACTTCCAGTAATAATTCATGTCAAAATAACCTTTTTAGGTCGGTCTATTGGTCGAGAAAACATTTTCCGGCAGAATTGCGCAGTCAACTTAAAAAATTCACCAAAACTTCATATTTTGTCCAAATGAGTTGAAATTCACACACAACACAGAAGACATCATGAAGTTTACTCAGAAAAAAGAATTGAATAAAAAGGAGTTCATTTGGTTGGTCAAAAACATTTCGGAATCTACTGTCCGAATCCATAGTTTTCAATGCTTAAAAATTCGAATTAGGGTTTTATCCCCATTCATTCAAACACAACCTTTTCATGGTTTTAACACACAAACATGCTTAAAAGAGTCCTCACACTCATGTTTTCATATAATCATACATCATTCACCAATGATTCATTAAATCTTCATACGATTTCATTCAAAACGCATACACACATACAAATACAAATTCCCACAGATTAAATCCTTAGATTTGAAATCCCTACACTCACTATATGCATGAGGGAGTCAAAAGAATGTTTAGATGGAGAGGAATGAAAAATAGAGGTTTGATTGTACCTTTCTTGAACGAAACAATCGGTAGAAACGAATATAACTCTTGATTCTTCAACAAACTCTTGGCGAATCGAAAGGATCTTGAGTAGAGTAGAAGAACAAGTGTGCGAGGAGTGGGGAAGAGAGAATGGGCGTGTGAGAGAGAGTGTAGGCGTGTGGGATTGGGTGGCTAGGGTTTAGGTTATAGTTTAGTCTCTATTTATAGGGTTGAAAATAAAATATCCCACAATTAATTTGAAGATTTGGGAGAATAAATTAAATAAAGATTTGAGGGGATTTGAGGGAGATGATTGGCGTGAATTTGAGGGAGGAAATAAGGAGGAATTTTTGAAAATCTTGGCTATTTAATTAGCCTTTGATTTAATTTGGTATTTTCACGGATCAGAATAAAATAATACGGAGCAGAAAAATTAATAAAAATCCTCCCACATTATAAGGAAGTAGGCGTGTGATTTGGCCCTCCCACGAGGAAAAATTTCCAAATCCTTAATAAAATAAAGTAAGGTAAGATTTGCTAGGATATTCCAATTCATTCATGGAAAGAACTAAATAAGGGATCCAAATAAATAATAAATAATTTCTCCCTCCCACAAAATTTGGAAGATTTCGAAATCTCCCTTAGTACAACAATAGGAGTCGATTTTCTCATGAAGAAATAAGGTAATTAGGCTTTGAATTTAATTGGATAATTATTCAAAGTAAATAATTAAATCCAAAGAAATAAAATTCTTCTCCAACAATTAACAGTGGTCGAAATTTCTCAACAAAAGGGCAAGGTAATTATTGATGATCCTATTTAAATCTCACTCCCAAAAAAAATGATTTACTGCAATATATATTTCATTCCGCATCAATTAATTAAAGTCACGTCATAAATCGACGAATTTGACTCGGTCAAATCAGAATTTGGTCACCAAAGCAAACACATAACAATTCGTCATTTAATTGCGGCAATCAAAGATATAAATAAAATTGTCTTAGGGTTCGAAAATTAGGGTTCGAAAAGTGGGGCGTTACATAGTGTGTCGCCGTGGGGAGCGTCGGTGTTATTCGTGAAGAAGAAGGATGGAACGATGAGGATGTGCATTGACTATCGCGAGCTCAACAAGTTGACCTTGAAGAACAAGTACCCACTGCCAAGGATCGATGACTTATTTGACCAACTTCGAGGAGCGGGCGTATTTTCGAAAATGGACTTGAGGTCGGGGTATCATCAACTAAAATTCCGACGAGATGATGTGCCTAAGATTGCTTTTCGCACTCGTTATGGCCATTATGGATTCATTGTGATGCCATTTGGACTGACTAATGCCCCGGCAGTTTTCATGGACTTGATGAACCGAGTTTTCCACGAGTATCTCGATAAGTTTGTGTTAGTCTTCATCGACGATGTGTTGGTATACTCGAAGAACGAGGAGGAGCATGGATGACACCTGCAAACTGTGTTGGAAACGTTACGAAAAGAGAAGCTTTATGCCAAGTTTAGTAAGTGTGAGTTTTGGTTGACTCGAGTGAACTTTCTTGGTCATATCGTGACGGCAAATGGAATTCAAGTGGACCCAGCGAAGGTCGAGGCTGTGCAAAATTGGAAGTCGCCGAAAATGCCAAGTGAAATCTGTAGTTTCTTGGGATTGGTGGGATACTACCGACGTTTCATCGAGAGATTCTCTAAGATTGCGAGACCGATGACGCAACTGTTAAAGAAAGGAATCAAGGTGGTTTGGACGCCGGAATGCGAGGCGAGTTTTCAACTGTTGAAGGAGAAATTGACTACAGCACCTGTCCTAGCGGTACCAGAACCCGACAAGGACTTCGCCGTCTATACTGACGCGTCGAAAGTAGGACTTGGAGGCGTGTTGATGCAAGATGGGAAAGTGATAGCATATGCTTCCCGGCAATTGAGACCGAACGAGCTTAACTTTCCGACTCATGATTTAGAGCTGGCAGCAGTAGTACACGCACTAAAGATTTGGAGACATCATCTCTATGGAGTGAGATGTGAGATTTATACGGATCACAAGAGTCTCAAGTACTTCTTTGAGCAGAAGGAGTTGAACATGCGACAACGACGTTGGCTAGAGATCGTGAAGGATTAGGATTGTGGTATTCACTATCATCCGGGCAAGGCGAACGTAGTGGCCGATGCTTTGAGTAGGAAGAACCAACCTCAACTGGCTTCTTTCCTAACTCAAGAGGAAGCGTTGATCCGTGAGTTCGATAGGATGCAGTTGAAGGTAGTAAAAGTGCCAGAGACAGCCGGAGGAATAATAGCGACGCTAGTAACTGAGCCAGACTTAAGAACCAAGATCATAGAAGCTCAGCGATGTGATGAGAAATTAGAAGAGACACGTGTGAAAGTGAGAATCGAGAAACATGACCATTTTCGTGAAGAGGCGGACAATGCTTTGACGTTCGATGGACGATTATGTGTGCCGAACGACGAGGCACTGAAAGATGAGATTTTGAGTGAAGCACACGACACACCTTACACTGCTCATCCTGGAAGCACGAAGATGTATCGAGATTTGAAGCAACGCTTTTGGTAGAACGGAATGAAAGGAGACGTAGCATCTTTCGTGGAACGATGTCTAGCTTGTCAACAAGTGAAGGCCTTACACCAAACGCCATATGGGAAATTGCAACCGCTTGAAATTCCCGAATGGAAGTGGAAGCATATAGCCATGGTCTTCGTGACGAGCTTACCATGGTCACAGAAGGGGAACACTGCGATTTGGGTGATTATCGATCGACTGACTAAAAGTGCGCACTTCTTACCGATTAAGATTACCTATGGATCGGACAAGTTAGCTAAGCTCTACGTGAGTGAGATTGTACGCTTGCATGGTGTGCCAAAGACCATTGTATCCGACCGCGATATGAAGTTCACGTCGAAGTTTTGGATGAGTTTGCAACGGGAACTAGGGACGAAATTGAACTTTAGCACTGCTTACCACCCGCAGTCCGACGGATAGTCAGAGAGGACGATTCAAACACTTGAGGATATGCTACGAGCCGTTGTCCTAGATCGAAGGGAAAGTTGGGAGACTGTTCTACCATTGGTTGAATTCGCCTACAACAATAGCTATCAAGTGACGATCAATATGGAGCCGTATGATGCCTTGTATGGCAGGAAGTGTCGATCCCCACTCTACTGGGATGAGGTTGGTGAAAGAAAGATGTTAGGACCCGACACTATCAAGGAGATGACCGAAATTGTGCATCAAATTCGTGCAAGGATCAAGGAAGCTCAAGATAGACAGAAGTCGTATGCCGACGTGCGCCGAACGGAGATCAAATTCGATGTTGGTGACAAAGTATTCTTGAAAGTATCCCCGACAAGAGGAGTTATGAGGTTTGGAGTGAAGGGCAAACTGAAACCGCGTTTTGTAGGGCCGTACGAGATTATCGATGAAGTGGGTCCTGTAGCGTACCGCTTGGCGTTACCTCCTAGTTTTGGGAATGTGCACAACGTGTTCCATGTGTCGCAGTTGCGCAAGTACGTGTTCGACCCCAAGCATGTGATTCATCTAGAGGAAGTGATCCTGACCCCCGACATGAGCTACGAGGAGAGACCCGAAGCAATCCTAGATCGAAAGGTGCAGGAGTTGCGAAACAAGTCGATAGCATCCGTGAAGGTGTTGTGGAAACACCATGGCTCCGAGGAAGCCACGTGGGAGTTAGAAGATAAAATGAAAGAAAAGTACCACGAGTTGTTTATGTGAGACGATCAAATTTCGGGATGAAATTTCTGTTAAGAGGGGAAGGATGTAGCATCCCAAAAATTCCTGCGACTTTTTGTTTTAATATGGATGTCGAGTGGAAATTTTTTCTTTATGAAATTTATTTGTTCCTATGTGATTGTGTTGATTATGTGAAATAAATTGTCTTGAGTGATATGGAATGAAATGTTATATACTTTATATTTTCCAATGTGGGGAAATAATTAAATGAGATCATGCATTTTGTTCTAGCCAAATTCATTGGGAATTTTTAGCCCCTTCAATTATTGGAATAAATATTTTCTTCTTGGATTTAATTAATTGTTTTGGGATATTTATTCAAATTAAATCCAAATCGAATTATCCCTAATTTGTGCTACCTGAAATTTGAATCATAGCCTAATCTTGTGTGTTTTCGAAAATCCTCTATTCTAATTAGGAGGATGAATTCTTTTCTTTGATTTAATTGGTGCCTTGTTGATTCCCTTCTTTTATTTCAAATCCAATTAAATCATGCCACATTTTGTTTCCTCGCCCTAATTAAATTAATATTTGAATTATTTCCTTGTGGAGATTAAAGCCAATTTTCGGCCCTCCCTTATTGTGGAAGAAAATATATTTGTTTCCTATTTTGTGAAATTCCTTCTATTCAAATAAGTGCCAAATTAATACGTATGTCTAATCCATTGGGGATATGAATATTTTCCTTTTATTTTGTTCTCCATCCTACACGCCCATATGCCTTTATTTGCCTTGTGGAAATTAATTTATTTGTTACCTATTTTATGGGAATCTTTTCCTATAAAACAAAAAAATTACCAAATTTAAATCCTATTCCTATTTAATTGATGATTTAAATATTTTTTCCTTCCATGCTTCAAAAATACACGCCCCCTTTTTATTTCCTACTTGGAGATTTAATTTATTTTGTTCCCTTGCTTATGAAATACTCATTGTTTTATTACCTAAGTTGTGAATATATTTCTCTCCAAGTAAATACCAAATCAATTCCTTGCTAATTAAATAGCAAATTTTGAAATTTCCCTCCCCTCAAAACACACGCCTACTTTCATTTTAATTGTGGGATTTTATTTTTAGGGCTGTCAAATCGGGTACCCGACCCGAAATTTTTGGGTACCCGATCCCGAAAATCCCAAATTTTACTACCCGATACCCGATCCGAAAATGATTTCGGGTACCCGGATACCCGATTCGGGTATCCAGTCCCGAAAAATCGGGTACCCGGATACCCTATTAAAAAAATTTAATTTCATCTTTTTAGTTATGAATCGATTAAGCTCAAATCATTTTTTCTTTTTCTTTAACTTCAAACTAACTACACCCCTTAAATTTAGTAATGAAATCAATTAAACAGTCATTAACTGGATGTGACTCTAATCACCACTACAAAGAAAAAATGCAAAAATCATCAGCTGTTTACAATGAAATTATATACTAAGTGCAACATAAATCCCTAGAACATCTCCAAATTCATACACCAAAAAACTCTTTCTTTGCAGCTGAAGCTGAAACAGAAGAAACAAATACTCTTTCTTTTTTGTAAACAAGATCAGCCGACTCTATTTTGTACCAAAATACATTCACCAACATAAAATTATATATATTTCAGGTTTTCGGGTATTACCCGATCGGGTATCGGGTAACCCGATACCCGAAAATCTCAATAACCCAATACCCGATCCCGACCCGAAACCCGATTTTTCGGGTATCGGGTATCCAATTACCCGATTTTTCGAGTTCGGGTATCAGGTATCCAATACCCGATATCCATTTTGATAGCCCTATTTATTTTATTTCCCCCACAATTTAATTATTTTATTTGAGTGTAGGATTAAACCTAGACTATAAATTTAAAATAACCTAACCCTAGCCACCAAAAACTCACGCCTCCCCTCTCTTCTCTTCATACCATATGCTCCTTCTCCCTCTCTTCATCCTCTCCAAAAATCCTTCATCAACCCTTTGTTCTTGCATCAATTTGGAGTTGGAACTTCAAGATTCACCGAAGAATCGCATCAATTATCATTTCTACTGTTTGTTTTGATCAAGAAAGTATAATTGAATTCTTTTCCTCATCCTTTCCATTGAATCCTTGTTCTTGATTCCCTAATGCATATAGTGAGTGTAGAGATCATAGATCTCAAAGTTAATCGGTTGGGATTGAGGGTTACATGAGAAAATATATGTGTATGCGTTTATTGATGTGGATGAATGAACTTGTGGATGATTCGTTAGCGAATGATATGTGAATATATGAGAACATGGTTGTGAGATCTTTTTGAAGCATGATTATGTGTTGGAAGTATGGATATATGTGTTTGGATGAATGAATAGATAAACCCTAATTCGAATTTGTGAAGCATGAAAATTGTGGTGTTCGTACAGTAGATTTCGACGTGTGTTTGACCAACCAAACGATCTTATTTTGGCGCGAATTTTTAACTGAGTAAATTTGAGATGTCTTCTGTGTTGTGTATAAATCTCAGCCTCGTTTGTCGAAAGATGAATTTTTAATGAATTTTTAAAGTTAACTGCGCAGTTCTGTCAGAAATTGTATTCTCGTCCAGTGAGTTTCGTTTTTTTTATTTTACCAACCTAAAGATGTGATTTTGATGTGAAATTTTAACTGGATGATCTTTGATGTGTCTACTATGTTTTGGTAAAATTTCAGCCCCAACGGAGGTCGGATGGACTTTTAATGATTTTTACAAAACGACTGCGCAGTTCTACCAGATTTCTGTCATGTTAAAATAATACTTGTTGTCAAGTTTGAATGAATTACATGATGCATGTGTGATTAAGGAACGTATCTTATGGCGTGGTTATGTTTTATACGTTGAGGTATACTATGGTGTGTTTCCTTATGTTGGTGAACGTTTGGGATGGGTAATTTAAGAAAACGATGAAAGGAACGATAGAACATGCATGATAAATTGTATTGATGGAAGGCTGATTGTGTTGTGGTGTTGACAAGGGTTGTTGTGCGTACGTGAGCACAAGGAACGAGGGTTGCTTTTGAGTTGTGTATTTTGTTGTCTAAGCAAGCGAGGTGGGCTTTCTTTAACTAAACTCTTTTATTTTTCCAAAGTATGATTGTGGAGCTATAAGGGTGGTTTAAAGCGTTATGTCATGCCATGGATTGTTTTGTTTGAGATTGTGTGCCTGATGCCTAGTTCGTCTGAGTTTACTCCGTTAGGCTATATGGCTATGTGTGAAACGAATTCGGGTCTGAGTACCCTATCAGGCTGTGTACACTGGTGGGATCGGGAGCCGTCCTTGCTAGTCGGCCGGTCTCGTGGCAAATAGTGTGGCCACACTTTCACCGCACTGTGGAAAGATGATGTGATTGTTGGATTGTTAAGAAAGTGGGGAGATTGTTTGCCTGGCCAGGCTATGAAATGTTTTTGTGTTCTCGATGATATTTCTTAACTACTTGTAAAGCTCGAGTTCACTGGTATGGATGACGTAACTGTTCTAAAATGTTTTCGGCATGAGCCCATTGAGTACAACAAGTACTCAGCCCTGCATATGTTTTCCCTATGTGCAGGTTGAGCGGGATGTTGCAGCGGATGTTGAGTGAGCTTTAGGGATTTCCCGGATGCGTCGTGTCTTCATACATGGGCGTCATCCCAGACTCTCTTTGATACTTGTTTTTCCGCTGCCATGTTTGAAATAAATTGCTAGAAGTCTTCCGCACTATTTAATAATGTTTTATGACTTTAGGTATCTTGAGACTGAAATCCGTTGCTTAACCTTTCAATAAACTAAAATATTTTCTTTTTGAAGTTAATTGGGTTGTTCATATTAAATGTCGTCCTTTATTATGTTAAATGCTTAGAGACTTTAAGCCGCTGCTTATTTCGTTAAACTAAAATGTTTTTTTTTGTAGACGAAAACAAATGTTCTTTTGGGAGTTAATTAGATTCTTGCATTAAGTGTCATCTTTTATTGTGTCCTCCATTTCTTCCCCGCTTCTTAGTCTCTCCCCTTGGTCGCGATTTCTCCGTCCTTGCTATCCTTAGTAAGGGCGGCCGTGACATTAAAATACTTGGTTAGGGGAGTGGTCATGTCCTTAGCCGAATCTTTATGGAGTCAGTGGTTCTAGGGTCCGATTCATTGCTTCTAAGCGGCCTTCTGCTGCTGGCGCCTTATGTTGTGGATGGGGATGCACCTTGCCTTTGCGGGACTAGATGCTTGGCCATCAGGGACACCATCTCCCGGACTGAGTAGACCTCCGCTCTAACATCCTTCTGATGTTTTATTTGCAACTCCAACTGGGTTGTCTGCATCTTTGTTTGGGCATCAGCATTCTGGGCTAGTCTCTCCAGTAGCCCCTTGATAGGGTGGCACTAAGGGTGGAAAAAGTAGTCGTTTAAGTGCGCAGGAGCTGAAATGTGTTGGAGTGGCCAAGTGTAGAAGCAACCTGATGAATTCGGAAAAGAAGCGGAAAATTGGCCAGAACTGAAGACAAACTGATCAGTTGGAGACAATTGGACAACTGAGCTTGGCAGATTAGTGAGTTGATCAAGATGAGCCAACTCCATGAAGATATGAGATGATGAGTCAGAGGAGAGAGAAACAAGGAACGTCCCTCTTAGCAAGGGCATTAATGCCAATTCAGGGGAATCTTTCCCTAGGGATTGGTGCCTAAGCCGTCCTATAAATAGAGGATGACATGAAGAAGAAATCATCATCGATCACTCAACACTCTACATTCTCTTATATACTTAGGCCGTAGATAGTATTGAGCAAGGAGGGTAGCAGCGACTGGAGTAGACATCCTACCACCTCATCCCTCTCTTTTTCCTCATGTAGGAAGAAGGGAGATGAATCTTTGAAGAAATCCTTCATCTATTTGTGTTTTCTTAAACCCCAAGGGGTCGAAACATTGTTACTCTGTTTTCAGTCTACTTTTCTGGATAATTTTCGAAACCCGTAGTTGTTTGCTATTTTTCCCTTAGTTAGCTCCTGTTTTGTTGCTCGATCTTTGGATCTGAGTTTGAAATTCTAGAATTAAGTTGAGATTGCCGAAGATTTTATGTGGAATGAAGTTTTTTTTTAGAGTTGGTTCAGATCTGATGTTTTTTTAGTTGGAGCTTGTTATATTTGAGTTTGATTCTGTTCGATCTTTGTTGATAATCTAGATTTGAGTTTAGCGTTTGAATCTCTTTGGATTTGTTTGTTTACATCTGGATCTGAGTTTAAGATGTTGGTTACATGGAGTTGGAGTGTCTCTCTGTTGATCTATTTTCTGTACGTCTGAATTGCATGGATCTTTCTCAGATTTGTTTTCTAGTTTGTTTGTTGTTAATACTCTATTTGGATCTACCATGGAAGCTTAGCTAATTTGCTTTTGTTGGTCGTAGAAGAAGGCCGTAGTTAGTTAGAGTAACCGTCTCTGTCACCTTTTTCATCGAAGCTGCTTTTCGGTAGTGCGTAGTTTCTTTTTAGTGGTCCCGATTACTTTTCGCACTCGTACTTTTTAAATGAGTTTATCAGTTGGTTATGTGTTGTTTTAAACCTGTCTAGTTTAGTTGATCGGTTTCAGTATCTAAAAGTAAAACTTAACCCACTTAAAAGCGTGGCAGCAGCCGAAACCTCCCAAATGTCCCAAACACAACTCAATACGCCTCTGTCTTGTGGGATTCGACCTTTACTTCCTTTAACTAGTTAATAGTATTGTGGTTAAGGTTTTGAAAGCATGAGTCTCTCTGGTTGCGCAAACAACGACGAGTCACTAGTTTGCCTTGATCAAGTGCGCGATCCTTATATGTTTTACTCATGCGTAAACTTGAAAACACTCGTGTCCGAAAAGAATAGCTCTCAAATGGCGACGTTGTCGGGGATGGATGGTGTTTTTATGTGCATGTGTTTGAGATACTGGTGTATATATTTTGATTTCCTTTATTTTCTTTTTCAATTTATGTTCCGAGGCCCGAATTTTGGACGCTGGAACAACACAGTTAACTGGAGGGATACAGAGGCTAATTGGAGAATCAGAGAAGCAGCAAACCCTGTGACCACCAGATCTGGGTTGAACACAGAAGAACACAGGGGGAGGAGGATAGACTCCCATTTACTGACCTAAATGAGGAAGTTGTTACAGAGGAAATACCCGTCCCAATGGCTGCTATAGTGGATGATGATCCTGAGATTGGATTTCTCAATGCCCACTTGAGTGGTGAGCCAACTCAAGCCATCGTGGTAACCCCGTCATGCCGCATTTCTACGGGAGAAGAGTAGATAACCCTTACCCTTATACATTCTTACACGAGTCCTGCAAACTCTGTGGAATACAAAAGCGACCAGCTGGATCCAGTGAGGAAGACTATAGGCAGCGAGCTATTCCTTTCGCACTGCAAGGGAAGGTGGATACTTGGTTCATGAGGCTACCCCCGAGATCTATAAGGACATGGGCAGAGTTCCGATCAATTTTCTTGGATTATTTCTTTCCATCCACAAAGATGAATGCTTTGAAGAAGGAGATACAGGGAGCCCATCAGGATAGCGATGAGACTTTAAGTCAATATGGAGGGAGATTGAAGGGGTTGCTTGATGCATGCCGAAACAATCACATGGTGGAAGCTGAAGGTTTAACCCCAAAGAGTAAGGATCTCATGAACTCCTCAAGCGGTGGTAATTTCTCTAAGTTGAAGGTGAGTGAAGCCAAGAGGGTGCTCGATAGGCTGATCAATGCCAAGAAAGCATATGATACACCAAGGGCCACGATATTGAGGCGAGTGGCGGCTAACACAACTGCTGATACGGCAGAGGAGAGAATGGAGGCCCGAATGGATAAACTGGAGAAGGCGATATTGGCAGCTATGTAGAAAAGCAATCAACCGGTTCCGCAGGAGTAAGTGATGAAGGGGTTGGCAGCGGAAGCACACGTATATATTACATAATAATTCTGATCTATTTAGCAGATTATTTTGACAAAATCTATTCGCGCAATTATCACATGTATCATCCTCATAACTTGAATTAAATCATGTTTTAAGTGTAATTGAAACATAAAACATGCTTTTCTATAGATTAGTCATTTTACCTTGAGGATTCTCCAAAGAATCGAAGATAGCTCGCGCCTTCTCCACGTGAAGATCTTGAGTACTAGACCACAGATCTTCTGACTGGTTCCCGGACTGTATGCTGATATCAGTGTGGGTTGATCTCACCAGAATACTATGACTTAAGTAAAGAAAACAGAATTCCCTTACGGAGTATGAAAGGGGAGAAAAATCGTCCCCTATGAGAGAGAGGAGAGGGATGAAAATTTTGACAAAAAAATAAGTGTATTTTCTGTCTCCTTTATTCTCCTATTTATATTAAGTCAAATATTGGGCCCAATGAACTCACAATTTAATATAAGCTTATATTGGAATATTACGAGCAGCAACTACAGAAGTAATATTGCACTATCCATCCAAATCCAAAATTATTAGTAATCCAGGTTTTCATTTGTGTGTCGTTCATTTCCCGCGCTTAAGATAGAAAAGAAACACATTTTCTCACTCTTACTTTTCTCTCTCTTATACTTTATTATCTCTATTTTTCGCCGCTTCTACTTTGTTATATTTTTATTAAATACATATACATATTTTTCTTAATTTCAGTGTTGGAAAGAAATATCTTCATTAGGAACATAGGAAATATATAGTAATTGAAACATATAAAAAAAATTAGCCATTTAAGTGGAAAAGAGAGATTATTTCCTTCATAATTATATTTATCGTTTCATTAAATTTGACTTTGATTTCTATTCTATGTAATTTTGATCAATGTTAAATTCTCTAAATTCTGTCCCACATCGACTTGGTGAAGATCACATCTAATCTATATAAGTGTGGATAACCCTCCCCCTTATGAGGCCTTTTAAGGGGTGAGTGACCCATTTCTAATATGGTATCAGAGCGGGCTCAAGTCGATGATGGTTTTCTCTTTATCTCTTATCTACCTCACGAGTGGAAGACCGATGTCCTTTCCGGCCCACATCGATGATGGTTTCTCTTGCATTGCCTACCCACGTGATGGAAGACCGATGTCCTTTCCGGCCCACACGTGAGGGGGCGTGTTAAATTCTCTAAATTCTGTCCCACATCGACTTGGTGAAGATCCCATCTAATCTATATAAGTGTGGATAACCCTCCCCCTTATGAGGCCTTTTAAGGGGTGAGTGGCCCATTTTCTAATAATCAAGTCTGTAAAGCTATCTTGTCAAATCTGTATAATTAATGATTAATCAAATACCAAAAAGATCTGCAAAAGAAGAACCACATCTGCTGAAGAAAGGAATATGCTTCACTTGATCTGGATACGAAGTGTCGTTGTTACACGTGCATGATTATTAATTTATTCTCAAGGCAAGCACCCAGAAATTTCCCTCTGACATTTACATTTAGAGACTCATTATTTTTAAATTGAGTGATGACTTAGTTGCTGTAATATTGCATTATATAATGAGATCTAAGCAAGCAAAATGTTTTGTAGGGAAGGCAACACCACCCCCTCCCTAATCCAAGCCCCTTGGCCTAGCGGTAAAGGGTGCTGGATACCGCATCCATCCTGGAGGTCTCGAGTTCGAACCCTGGGTGGCATAATTTGTCTTTCCTCCTTATTATAGGAGTTGATTTGTAATTTCCTCCTTTATATATATGATATAAATATATGAAGTTAATTTAAAAAAAAAAAAAAACCACCCCCTCCCTAAATTGCTAAGCGCACACGTATTTAATATGAAATACCAATCTTACCCTTCACTAAGTTTAATTGAAATGCATTCAAGTTTATTTAATTATAATAACATTAAAAAATAGGAGTGGTATATATTTATTGCCTGTGTTTCATTAAATTGTCACAATAGCAATTAACACGTATGATGTGTTAATTTGATAACAAATGCATACTATAATCATGAAACGGTCTTATTCTTGAAGATAGGTAATACAGTATATAGTAAAAATTTAAAATATTAATTAGATAGATATAAAGATATCACAAATATACTTTGAGATGCAGTTTTAAATGACAATTTGTTTTTAATATAACGTAATAAGAATAAAAAAATAAACTCTATAATAATGGAAAATAACGATTTTGAACTTCTTATATACATATAAATCCAGATGCTTTTTTTATATTTTTCAAATTATTTCTGTTCTAAATAAAAATCAATGTAACGAGGATGAATGGCGTGCACTCAAGTTTGTTCGAAGAGTGGAGCGCAAAAATACTAAATTAATTTTAGTTTATTGAAAGTTAAATCTAAGAGCATCCCCAGCGCTACTCTCCCGGACGGATGGCGTCCGTGCCGCTGGAGCGGCTTTGTGCTGTCCGCCGCTGTGCTCTTGCCGCTGGCACGGCGCTGCTCGATGCATCAAACACGTCCGTGCCGTTGAGCAGGCTGACGTGGCGCGACGGGATTGGCCAACGGCAAAGCCGTTAGCATTTTTAATTTTTTTTAAAAAAATCGAATTTAATTTAAAAAATCTTTTTTAAATAAAAAAATATTTTTTCCCACTTCCCAATAAATTATATCCGTTTTCTTCTAACTTTTAATTTATTTTTCAATTTTTTTCCCCAAAATTCACATTTTCATCTATAAATACTCCCACTTTCACACAAAAAATTTCTCACCACACTACACAATTCTCATCTAAATTCTCTTATCAGTTCTCAATCTTTTACTCTTACAAAAAAATGTTCGGCTCCAGCGATCACCCCTCCGACTCCCGCGGTTGGAACCACGAATAGTTTGGCTCACAACCATTCCCTAGTCCGGAAACGCAATTCTCGGCCCCTCCTCAAACCTAAGGTTCTCAAGTTCCGGGTGGCTACCGGCCTTACCCAGTGGACGACCAAGATGCCCCCGATGGGCGATACTGGTGGGGACCCGAACCCAGATCGTGAGGGATCGGCGGCTCTCAAACTCCTCCTCCTACTCTTACTCTTACTCCTCGTGGTGTCAGCACCCCGTACACTCCGACGAAGATGGATCAGTTATTCAAAGTCTATTTATTATCTCCGAAGATCCGGAGGTTGACACGAACCAAAGCGGGGATAGGTTTTGGTGGCGCGTCTCTTGCCGGTACAATGAAAACCGCCCGGATGGAACCATCGAGCGCAATGCCATCTTCAGAGCCAACGAAGAAATCCAAAAGTTCTAGGGGTATTACCTTCAGGAAGAGCGGTCGGCGGAGAGCGGCAGGAGCAAGCTCGACATCATCAGTGCCGCCTTGGCAACCTACCAATCCCAACATTACAAACCATTCAAGTACCTCAGCGATTGGCAGGAGGTGCGTGTGCATCCGAAGTATAAGGGAGGCGTACATCCTCCTCAAGCTCCTCCAGTAAACGGTCGAGGTCGGTATCCCTATCCGACGCCAGCGAGAATGAGGTGGCTAGCCAACTTGCCGAAGCTAACTTGGGTAGCCCCGACGCCGGCCCGAGTAGTTCCCAATGCTGGCCGCAAGGAAGGAAGAAGGCGACGGCCAACCGCCGTCGCGCCACGACTCCATCCGCCCCGGCTCCCTCTCCCACTCCATTTGTGCCACCTCAACCCCTCACCAACGCGTTGTGGACCCTTTTGGCTCAACTCAATTTGGCCGATAGGTCTCAGATGACTCCCGAGCAACTTGATTCACATTTTGCAATGATACGGGGTCTCCAAAAAACATTGGGGATAGGGCCAAAGGACTAGTCTTCCACGGGGGTATTTTTTAGCCTTTAATTATGTATTTTTTATTTTTTAGGATTTTAATTATGTATTTTTTATTTTTTAGAATTTTAATTATGTAATTTTTATTTTTTAGAATTTTAAGTTTGTAATTTTTATTTTTTAGGATTTAATTATGTAATTTTTATATTTTAATGTATTTTTAGTAATTGAAGTATTTAAATTAAATAATGAAATGATGGACCCTTGAGCATGTCCTTGCGGAAGAGCATGAATGTGGGTGTTGTGCTATTGGGGAAGAGTATGGAGTAAAAAATTAATAAAAGTGGGTCCGGTCCATATTCGTACTCTTGCCAAAGAGCACGCACGTGGGCGACGTTTGTAGGTTGAGGAAGAAGGTGCGAAGAAGCTAAGAGCATCCACTACAGGAAGAAGGGGGCGGACGACTCGGAGGGGGCGATTCCGGGGCTATCTATAGTGGGAGGCACGTCCGCCTCGGGGCGGACAAAAAAAAGTGGGGCGGGCGCACCATCGGCGGAAACGGGGCGAGGAAGGGTTGATAGCGGGGCGACGGGGCGATAGGCGCGCCGGCCTATATTGGGGCGGTGCCCGGCGCGCCTATTCCGGGGCGGACGTCCGAAAATATTTTTTTTATTCAATTTAATTTACCTATAAATACACCAAATTCCTCTCATTATTTTCACACCATTCCACCTCTCCCTCACACATATTTTCTCTCACTAGAATTTGTGGTCTGAAATGGACGATTTATGGAACGACGCGTGGAATTCTCTGATCCAAGAGCTGCAGTACGAGGCCAAGGAGGAGGAAGCGGCGGAACGCACGGCGAAAGTGGCGAAGGGCGCGATCCCTCGTGCGATTAGTCGTCAGCGGACCATCCGACGAGACCATAACGGTGCGCACCAGCGTCTAATGGCGGACTACTTTGTGGATAACCCTCGTTATCCACCCGAGATTTTTCACCGGCGATTCAGAATGTCGCAACCCCTCTTCAACCATATAGCGACGAAATTGGTGGAGCGTTACCGGTGCTTCACCCTCCGGAGTGATTGCACTGGCCGGATCAGGTTGTCTACGCTTCAGAAGTGCACTGCTGCAATCCGGCAGCTTGCGTACGCCGGACCAGCTGATATGTTCGACGAATACCTACAGATGGGTGAGACGACTAGCCTCACAGTGCTTAGGCAGTTTTGTAAGGGGATTCGGGAAATATTTGGTGGGGAGTTCCTACGAAAGCCCACCCCTTCTGAGTGTCAAAGTCTGCTGGATATGCACGGTTCGGTCCACGGTTTTCCAAGAATGTTAGGAAGCATCGATTGCATGCATTAGGAGTGGAAGAACTGCCCAGTGGCGTGGAAAGGCCAGTTCACAACTGGATTCAAAAGCAAACATCCATCGATGATCTGGAAGCCGTTGCTGACTACCGCTTGCGGATTTGGCATGCGTATTTCGGTGTTGTCGGCTCGAACAACGACATAAATGTTCTTCAGTCATCGCCGCTCTTCAATAACGAGTGCCGGGGCGAGGGTCCAGAAATCAGCTTCGTAGCCAACGGCACGCAGTACAGTATGGGGTACTATTTGGCATATGGGATATATCCTCGGTGGCCCGTATTCGTCAAGACAATTCACCAACCGGTAGGACCGAAGAAACAATACTTTGCACGGAAACAAGAAGGTGCTAGGAAGGATGTTGAGCGAGCTTTTGGTGTCCTCCAAGCACGATGGGCCATTATACGGTGCCCGGCACGAGTTTGGCACGAAGATGATATCGCAAATATTATGTTGGCATGTATCATATTGCATAATATGATAATAGAAGATGAAGGATTTTCGGCAGAGCGCTGGGCACCGGAAGAGGGCGCAAGTACAAGTAACGGTTTCGCCTCTGCGCCGATCCAGATGGGCGTACCACAGAGCAATGAATATTTGATCCAACGTTTCAGTGATATGCGCAGGAGCACGGCACATACCACACTCTCGGCCGATTTGGTTGAAGAAGTTTGGGCACGTAGGGGAGGTGTCGGCCTAGTTTGAATATTATGATGTTTAATATATTAATATTTCGTTGCATAATTTTACCCCCATTTTAATACGACGAAAATGTAATGTTTAATTTTAATTTCTTCACTTATAGCCATTTTTTTATAATTACGTTTAATCCGATAAATTTAATTACTTATAATTGAATTAAAATTTAAATGAAAATTGATTATAAAATTTCGGGACTATTGAAATTGTCCGCCTATAATGGCAGAAACAAAAAATTAGGGTTATGAATAAAAAAAAGGGGCTGTAACAAAAAAAAGAAAAAAATAAATAAAAGGGCTTTGGCTATTGGAGAAGGCCGCTATAGTGGATGCTCTAAATATAGGGATGGGATCCCCTGCTGTGGTGGGAGCACAGCAGGGGCTGCTGTGCCTCTCCCATACAAATATTTTAATATTTAATTCAAATTATAAAAAAAAAAAAAAAAAAATTTAAAATGTTTTTTGTGAGGAGCAGCCGCCCCTGCTGTGCTCCCACCACAGCAGGGGATCCCATCCCCTAAATATAACAAGGGCAGCACATCTCTGCTTTTTCTCTCTCCTCCTCCCCACCCTCTCTCTCACACACACTGATTAAAACGCACTCCACCATTGATGCAGTTTCTAGAGACGCATAAACTTCAAACCCTGCGCTACTAACCTATCACTCTTCCATTCTCCAATTCTACACCATTGTATTCACTACTGTAGCTGCGATTTCGAACCAAGCCGGCAGCCGCCGAGCTGGTGAGTCTGAGTTAATAGATAATGTAGGTTATTTGTTTAATTTTTTGAAGTTTGATTCTGGAAATTGCTCAGTGTAGGATCTCGATTTAGTCTATTTGTTAATTAATCGGAATTATGTCGTGTTGTTCATGCCTTTCTTTTTGCTTTTTTAGGTTGTATTTCGTCGGGTGATTTAATTTTGTGGCCTCATGGGGAAGGGAGGACAAAATTACGGTGATGATAAGGAGCCAAAAGGGGATTATTACGCTGCGTGGTCGAAAGATGTAAGAGAGTGTGAGGAGAAGTTTCAAGTGAGGAAGGAGCATGGATTATCGGGTGATGATGTGGAGAAGAGGAGGCAGATCTACGGTCTTAATGAGCTGGAGAAACACGACGGGCCTTCAATTATGAGGTTGATTCTGGATCAGTTCAATGACACGTTAGTTAGAATTTTATTGGTTGCGGCGGTGGTTTCTTTTGTGCTGGCGTGGTATGATGGCGACGAAGGCGGGGAGATGGAGATCACAGCCTTTGTGGAACCTCTGGTTATATTTTTAATATTGATAGTCAATGCCATCGTTGGTGTTTGGCAGGAGAACAATGCTGAGAAAGCACTCGAGGCGTTGAAGGAAATACAGTCAGAGCATGCAACCGTTATTCGTGAAGGTAAAAGGGTTGCTAGTTTGCCGGCGAAGGAGCTTGTTCCTGGAGACATTGTTGAGTTGAGAGTTGGGGATAAGGTTCCTGCAGATATGAGGGTGTTAAGCTTAATCAGCTCGACCCTCCGGATTGAACAGGGTTCATTGACTGGTGAGAGTGAGGCAGCGAGTAAGACTACCAAGGCTGTTTCAGAGGACGTCGACATTCAGGGGAAGAAATGTATGGTGTTTGCTGGGACTACTGTGGTGAATGGGAACTGTATCTGTTTGGTGACTCAGATTGGGATGAATACAGAGATAGGGAAGGTGCACTCTCAGATTCACGAGGCGTCTCAGAGTGAAGACGATACACCCTTGAAGAAGAAGTTGAATGAATTTGGAGAATTTTTAACTGCCATCATTGGAGTGATCTGCACTTTGGTTTGGCTGATTAATGTGAAGTACTTCCTTTCTTGGGAGATTGTTAATGGGTGGCCAAGGAACTTTAAGTTCTCTTTTGAGAAGTGCACTTATTACTTTGAGATTGCCGTGGCATTAGCAGTTGCTGCTATTCCCGAAGGTTTGCCTGCAGTCATTACAACTTGCTTGGCACTTGGCACACGTAAGATGGCTGCTAAGAATGCCCTTGTTCGCAAGTTGCCTAGTGTTGAAACTCTTGGCTGCACCACAGTGATTTGCTCTGATAAGACTGGGACTCTGACTACCAATCAGATGGCAGTGTCTAAGCTTTATGCTATGAGTTCCAAGCCCCATGATGTTCGATCCTTTGATGTGCAAGGAACTAGTTATGATCCATTCGATGGGAAAATACAGAACTGGCCAGGGGGTCAATTAGATTCTAATCTTCAAATGATAGCAAAAATTGCTGCTATCTGCAATGATGCCGATGTGGAAAAAGCTGGCCAAGAAAAATCTGGACATTATGTGGCCAATGGAATGCCAACTGAAGCTGCTCTTAAGGTATTTATTTATCTAAATAGTTTTTTCGTGATGTCTTTCTGCACTAAATTGACAATACTTTCTTCCAGCTTATTAATTAGCATACAACAATGCTTCCAAATCTATTCACTGGTACAGTTAGTAACATGCTGCGCAATGTAATATTCCCCAGTTTGGGCAGTTGAAAGTTAAATTTCCTTTTTGGAAACTTTTCTGCTCATATTTTTCATTTTGTGAATGTTTCTGAATTTCCTTGGTAGTATTATTGACTTTTTTCTTCTTACTAACTGGAAAGTAACTTCGTGTTCATACCTTGATGAATAATATTGCATGAGTTGATTATGTTATCAGGTTCTGGTTGAGAAAATGGGCCTCCCTAATGAAATAGCTTCTGGACAGTCTTCTGGATATGATGGCGTTTTAAGTGAGTATATTTTTTGTGCTAGAAAGAATCAATCTGCAATTTGTTGGGATAGGCCTCATCTGAAATTTGAAATTGAATAACTAGGGTGCTCCTACGCATGGAGTAAACTCGAGCAGAGAATTGCTACCCTTGAGTTTGATCGAGATAGAAAATCCATGGGTGTTATTGTGAATTCTCGTAGTGGAAAAAAGACACTGCTTGTAAAGGTAGGCTTTTCTCCCCCATTGCTAATGCTCTATTTTTCAAGTTATCTGATCCTGCTTGATAGAGAGACTTAATTAAGATTTGATGTTGATTCTTGTATGGCTTTATATTTGCAGGGTGCAGTGGAGACACTATTGGATAGAAGCTCATTTGTGCAATTGCTTGATGGATCTATTGTACAAATGGATAAAGAGTTTAAGGAAGTTATATTGAAAAGTCTGCATCAAATGTCAAGCAGTGCATTACGAGTTCTGGGTTTTGCATACAAGGATGACCTTCCAGAATTTGCTACATATAATGGTGATGAAGACCATCCAGCTCATCAGCTCTTACTGAACCCTGCGAATTATTCCTCAATTGAGAGCAGATTAGTGTTTGTTGGTTTGGCTGGTTTAAGAGTGAGTTTTTTTGTTATTATGATTCAACTTTTCTCTCCTTAGCTCTACCTTGACATGTCATTATAATCTTTATGATTTAACAGTGACATTCTTTATGTTGTTTAAGGATCCACCGCGAAAAGAAGTCCCTGAAGCAATTGACAATTGTAGAACAGCTGGAATCAGGGTTATGGTAATTACAGGAGATAACAAAGAAACAGCAGAAGCAATTTGTCGTGATATAGGTGTTTTTGGTCGCCATGAAAATATCACTTCAAGGAGCTTAACAGGAAAAGAGTTCATGGAACTCTCAAGCCGTGACAAACAATCACATTTAAGTCAAAGTGGAGGGCTTCTTTTCTCAAGAGCTGAACCAAGGCATAAACAAGATATAGTGAGGTTGCTCAAGGATTCTGGTGAAGTTGTAGCAATGACTGGGGATGGAGTTAATGATGCACCTGCGCTGAAATTGGCAGATATTGGAATTGCAATGGGAATTGCTGGAACAGAGGTGAACACTTTCTATAAAATTCCTAAATAATGCATGCTACTTGATATGATCAGAGTCAACAGACTTATAAAATTCTGCAACTTGGAAGAGCTGTTAATACTACTACATTGAAAATGTCTCTTGAAACTGTTACATAATTTTAGGAATCCAGATAAGTTCATACTTTTTCCGTGCAAGAAACAAATTATTCAATCCTTTCTAATCACTCATTCTGCTCTTTCCTGTAGGTTGCAAAGGAAGCGTCTGACATGGTTTTAGCTGACGATAATTTCAGCACAATAGTTGCTGCTGTTGGTGAAGGCAGATCCATTTACAATAACATGAAGGCTTTCATCAGGTAACAATTATTCAATTTATTTGCTTCAATTACATTAGAAATTATAGACCTTCTCAGATTTCCTCTCTTGATAGGATCCGTTTTTAATATCAACTATTTGTTCTGAATGTTTCAGTCTCTTGTTAGTCAGGTTGTGGATAATTATAGGTTTTTATAAAGATGAGGCTGAAGGTTCAAATATGGAAGTCTGGTTTTTAATTTATTTTGGATTAAACTATAATTTCTAATTCTTTTTAATGGTTAATGATCTCCTTACATGTTGCCTTTCCTAACCATTTTTATAGCTCTGGGAATGGAAATTGGTATGATTGATTGTTGAATATACCTAGAGAGTGTGGGCTGTTAATTATTGCGTTACAGTAATTAATATGTATTTTCCAACTGGGAACATTTTAAGGTACTTCCATTGAAGTGAGATTTCATCATTTCTGGTCCTAGTGCTGCTTATTCGGGAACTTGATTTGTACTTTCCCATATGTAGATGATCTGAAATCTCAGATATTTGTGCAACATAAAATTTCATTTCTAAAAAATTATGGTTTCCATGAGCTACAACATTAGCTTTTATCTTCCTTTGTTTTGTTTGTATAGTTACTTTAATTACAACGGCACTGATGAAACAAAAGCACACTGGTTGCATCTGGTTGATGTTTAAGCTTATTCCAAGCTATTTGATGTATTATTCTCTTAAGTTAGTTTCGAAAGACAGCTGTGTTCAAATAAGTTTCTAGATTCATCTGTCAGATAATCAAGTGTAGTAACTGCAATCAGGTGTTCTGTTTTTCACTTTGTAATGATGACATGCTCCTTGTCGTCCTTACTACAGAGTATCACTTATAGTTGTTTCATTGACCACAGATATATGATCTCCTCAAATATTGGTGAAGTGGCTTCGATATTTCTAACTGCTGCCATAGGCATTCCGGAGGGCCTGATACCAGTGCAGCTTCTGTGGGTTAACTTGGTAACTGATGGACCACCAGCTACTGCTTTGGGATTTAATCCACCTGACAAGGATATAATGAAGAAACCACCTAGAAGAAGTGATGATTCATTGATCAGTCCATGGATTTTGTTTCGCTACTTGGTATGTACCGTCATTGCCTTGAACTTTGTCTTCTCATGCAAGATGCACATTTATATAGCTACTGTCATGTTGAAACAGGTAATTGGATCTTATGTTGGTTTAGCAACTGTGGGAGTATTCATTATCTGGTATACCCAATCATCTTTCCTTGGCATTGATCTCAGTGGAGATGGGCACAGTCTCGTAACATACTCTCAGCTAGCTAACTGGGGACAGTGCCAAACCTGGCAGAACTTTACGGCCTCACCTTTCACAGCCGGGGATCAAGTTTTCAAATTTGAGAATCCATGCGACTACTTCCAGACCGGGAAAATAAAGGCTATGACTCTCTCTCTCTCAGTGCTGGTTGCTATTGAGATGTTCAACTCGCTGAATGCTCTATCTGAGGATGGAAGTCTCATCACAATGCCTCCATGGGTCAACCCTTGGCTTCTCATAGCTATGTCAATATCGTTTGGGTTGCACTTCCTAATCCTCTATGTGCCTTTCCTTGCTCAAATATTCGGCATTGTGCCTCTAAGCGTGAATGAGTGGCTGTTGGTGTTGGCCGTGGCTCTACCGGTAATATTAATAGACGAGGTTCTGAAGTTTGTGGGCAGATGTACAAGTGGGGTCAGGAGATCAGACGCAAGAAGATCTTCCAAGCATAAGGCAGAATGAGGATGCAGATGACGATTTGAATGCCGAAACTCAGAGCTGAAATGGTGATAAACACCACCGTTTCTTCCGCCCTTGATATAGAAATAATGGCCTACCTGATTTTGCTGGAGATTGATTAGAGAGTGCAAAACTTTGAGATATAGGGTTTTAACTAGATCTTAACCCGGTGACTTGCCTTGTAATTTACGGCAAACTTGTTACAGACATTTGGTTGAAGCACTTATAATTTAATCTTTTTGTCCTTTTTCATGTTATGGCATCTTAAATGAAGGAGGCTGCCTAGCTGGACATAATTTCTTAGTACTTGTATATTTGTACTTATACATGAGCAACCACACAAACTTAACAAGAGAAAAGCGAAATGCGGAAGCTACGCAAATCATTCATCGCCCAATCTCTCAAACTGGCCATTGAGAAAGGTGATCTGGAATGATAGCCTGAAATCTTCTACCTTAGCCATGAGATTTTCATCTTGTAAACCCCCAGCTGCTCCATGATAAACTTTGGGAAATTCGAGTCTTATATGTGAATGTACTCATTCGAATCGTCACGTTCTTTTCATTGTTGTAACCTAGTAAAGAGACCAGATGGCCATGGTGGAAGTGTCTCGATTTATGTTGCTATGGGATCCCAAATTAGCCTCTCTTGTATGCAAGATTCATCCCATCACCTAGAACACCTTTCTAAACTTTTTCTTAGCCACCAACTCAGATGCGAGTCTTCATAGCTAGATCCATAATTGTGTTTCCGAGTTTGCTCTCGTACAACTCAAATTAACAAGAAAAGGATAAGATCTAACCCATAGAAAGCTAGATCAATTAGACATAGATGGAAGAAAAGAGATAGAGAAAGTGTATGAGATAGGAGACCTCCTATGGACCTTCTCCTAAAAGAAAACGACAACCCAAGACAACTTTCATTTACACAACCACCTATATTGACTCCATAATTCTAGCTACACTCAAGCCAGATTACATACCGTTACCTATTCCAAATTTGCAATTGAATAATTGAAATAAGCATCCATTCAACAGTAAAATTTTGTAGGGATAGTTTTCTTCCTCAAAAAGGATTAAAAAATTATACAAAAAGAGTTTTTACTCATCTAAGTCTCCGCTAGAATGAGCCACAATAAGACTATTTACTTTCCGGATGCCCAACTCTAGCTCGGGAGGAACAATGAGGCGATCCCTTACGGGTTTGTTGGGTTCCCACAACCGGATCCTCCGACGTGGCCCAATTTTTCCGTCTCAGTCAGGGAGTAGGGATGATGGTCGTCAGGGTCGACGTCTTCGATGGACATCAGAATCTGGGACAAAGACTATGTCGGGTTTTAGGGTATGTGGGGGATGTACACATCCTCATTTGAAGCGGGCTTTGTCGAGCCGGCACTCCCAGGAGTTGTTGCTTCCGCATGACATCTATCAACATCTATCATAATCTAAGGTGAAAAGACCTTGGCGCATTTTTTAGAGGAAAAATGGAAAGATCAAGTGTCTTTTATTTCTGTACTTTATTTTGAGTCTTCCAAAGTATTTTTAGATATGAAAATAATTAATTAATTAATTTTTGAAGGAAAAAACAATTAGACAAATAATGGTCCAATAAAATGCTATCTTCTTGAAGAAGTTTTGAAACACATTTAAATAGTGCACTACCATTAATTTTTTTTATAATTAAGTTATTAAATTTATTTATTGATTAGTCTTATATTTGGGTTAAAATTGGAATTGTTCTAGAGAGTTTAGTTTGCCTTCCATTTATATTTCGGGTTAAAATTGAGATTTAACCGGTTATTGCAATACTTTTTCTTCGAATTAATTCACAAGTTAAACGACAACACATAATTCACAAGTTAAACGGCAACACAAATATATGATGTTTATAATTTTTATTCTATATTTAATTAAACAATACTACTCCCTCCATCCTACAAAAGATGCCACACTTCTGGGATGACAGGGGATTTTAAGAGGTTTTTGTGTGTTAGGTGGAAAGAGAAAATATAATATTTATATTATTGTGAGAGAGAACTTTTTCTAAAATTAGAAATATGACATCTTTAGTGGGACAAACTATAAAGAAAAGTGAGACATCTTTATGAGAAGGAGGGAGTACTAAGTTTATAGATTAAATTACGGAATAAGATGAAATTATATATATTTAAAATTGAATCTAAATTATAAAGTTTGTATAACTTCTTAAAATAAAGAGTAGAGTAAATTGTCACATTATTTAAAACAAACAAGATGCATAAAATATTATTGTTATATTAAGCTATAATTTACTTTTTATACGTATATGTGGCGGGAAGTAAGAAATTTATTATTTCCAATATTAAAAATTCATTTAGTCTTTGGTCATGTATATCAAGTTATGCTAATGGTCTGAAATCAAATTGAAGAAAGAAGTAATCAACTAAAATGTGATTATTGGATAATAAAAATTTTCTAACTTGACTTCTCAAAGAAGTTTTAAATTTTTATGATTTAAATTATTTATATATTTAATGTGGATATGTTTAATATTCCATATACTCCCTCCATCCCATAAAAATATGGGCAATGTTTGGCACGAGAATTAAGACCAAAATGGTAAAATAAGAAAGATGAAGAGAATAGTATGGTAAACTACGAGAGAGAATGAGAATGTTAGTTAAAATAGTGTTAGTAGATAATGACACCTACATTATTAAATTGATATAACTTTCTAAAAATGGAATGCACATATTTTTGTGGGACGGACGAAAATGAAAAGTGCACATATTTTTATGGGACGGATAGAGTATATTTTTCAAATTAATTTTTTTAATTAAGCTATTAAAAAAATATACAAACTTGCATAGCACTGTTATACAAACTTGAAATTACGGAATAAGACAAAAATGGAAAGTACCTTTTATTTGTTAATGACTTGCATAGCACTTTTAATAAAAATCTTTACTCACACATATTTTTTCTATTTGTATATCTTATTCTAATTAACTCATACTCTTTGATCATTAGTCGCACATCTTTTTTTTGTCATTAATTTTGTTATTTTTACTCCACTTAAATTATAAATTAAAATTGTATAAATGTTTCATTATTTATGGAGTAATAAATTCTTAATTTAGAGTGAGACAAGATAAGTACATTTGTGTTTTTTTAAATATTCATTGCTTTGAATTCTTATTTTCTATATATTTATTATATTTTACATTCATTATTTGAAACTCTTATGTCTCGTTCATAGCACATGTGTTAATACTAGGTTTTTCTAAATTAAGACTGGAAATCTAAAAAGAAAATTGACAGAGAAAAAGTTTTTTGTGCGAAAACAATTACGTGATGAATAGACATTTGTAGGTGATTATAAAATTAATTGGAGGATAAAAAAGAAAAAGTATAAGAAAAGTGGAAAAAACAACAATATAATGGGTTACATTTGGAAAAGTAGGATAATTTTTATGTTTTACAATTGTCAAAAAAAATTGAATGGTCAAAATACGAAACCCTCTCAAGGGAGTGAGTGGGCTTCACGAACCAACCAAAAGAATCCACGTGGGGGTGTGGAGTAACGGCCCGTGCACCTCCCCCTTTCGTGTGACGTGAGCCGGGCGTGTGACGTGAGCCGGGAGGTGACGCTTGCAATGCTTCCCTTGTCATGTAGTTCTGCGAGAACGGAACAGATGTTCACAGTTGTAGATGCTCTTAAGATTGAGCAAATAATTTGACAAGAACTTTACATACAAAAAAAAAAAAGTTTTTCAGAGCCTTTGTCATAGCGGCAATGAGCTTAGACATTATTATATGAGGTGCCGAGTTCGAGCCCTATTGACATCAGTTGCAATTTCCTACTTTCTATAGTATAGGAGTTTATTTGTACTTATCCGTTGTAATTTCCTACTTTCTATAGTATAAGAGTTTATTTGTACTTTTTATTTGTAATTTCCTCCTTTATATAGGAGTTAATTTTTGAAAAAAAAAACTTCACATACAAAATTTAATAATACCTTCATCCTTGAAAATTAAAAACATTTGAAATAGCACGAGTTTTAATGCATAATTGAGAAAATAAGAGAGAAGAATCGATGAAGTAAGAGATAAAAAAATGGGTAAATTAAGAGAGAGGACAAGAAAAGTAATGGAAGTAGTGTTAGTGGATTATGTGGTCCATGTCTTAAAATATACCAAATTGTGAATGAGACAGATTTTAATGTGGAATTGGTAAAATAAGATAGAAGGGAAAAAAGTAAGAGAGAAGTAGTGTTAGTGGAATGTGAGATCCATGTTATTAGTAGTGTTTGATTGTGTTAGGTAGCAAATATGAGGTCTTTTTTCAAACCTGGTCTAATTTTTGTGTACAACCAAAAATGACAAATGTGATCTATTTTTCGTGGACGGAGGGAGTAATATTTTCTATTTATTTATGTTAATCTTAGAAACTATTTATAATTTTTTCTTTATTCTACACATGTTTCCCTTTAAAAAAATAAAGAAGACAGGAAATTGAACAACTTAGAATCAAATTATTATTAGGGTTTTGAATTTTCTGATTAGTCAAATTGAACTAATCAAATTTATTTATAGCCTAGTTAGTTAGGCTGTGAAGATGCATTGTATTAGTAAAAAATTTCATTAATTTCATAAGTTATTACCAAAATTAGATATTTGTATTTGATTAATGAACATTATATTATGTATTACTAATTAATTATTATTGGTATATAAAAACTAAAGTTCCACCTATTAATATTTCATATTTATGTTAATTTATTAAACTATGTAAATCGGTTTGCAAATATTCCAATATAATCCATTGTAAAGAAGAAGAAATATATAGTCTGAATTTCCTCCATGTGTGGGGCTCGGGCTCACCATCTCTATTAGAAATTGGCCACTCACTCCTTAAAAGGTCTTATAAGGGGGAAGGTTGTCCATATTTATATAGATGAGCTAGGATCATCATCAAGTCGATGTAGGACAAGATTTAAGAGTTTTAACACGCCCCCTCACGTGTGAGCCGGAATAACACATCGAACTTGCATCACGTTGGTAGGCAAGAGAAGAGATAAAGAGATAAAATCAATCATCAACTTAGGCCCGCTTTAATACCATATTAGAAATGGGTCACTCACATATGAGAAATGAGTCACTCACCCCTTAAAATGCCTTATAAGGGGGAGGGTTGTCCATACTCATATAGATGAGCTAGGATCATCACCAAGTCGATGCGTGAAAAGATTTAAGAGTTATAACAATCTCTAATAGTAATACTAATACTAAGGACCCGTTCAGGTTCCTAGATATAGCAATGGCTTCAATTCTGGTCCAGTTATGGTGTTCAAGTTCTTAGCTTCATTTGTGGAAAGCCCTACGGACCTGCATTGTTGATTCAAGGAATGTGCATAAATGATTTCTTTCAATTTTGGTGGTATTTGTTTCTGCATTGGAATATGTACCCAGAAATGAAATCAAGTTTCCGTGTCTACCCCTCTGAAAATCCCATCTTTCACACAAACTCCCAACTCTCTCAGCCCCTATTCATGAGTTTCATAAGTCATCCGTCTTGACTGTGGTTAGATCAACAAAGTGAATGACTCTCCAACTCAAGTTGAAATCCATAACACCCTGTTGGAAGTCCCACGATTTGGACTTTCCATCTCTTGACTGTGAAAACACCGAACCTACAGCAGATAGGGAATCCAGTGTTGTTGTGATGTCAAGAACACAATCTAATGGAAAGATACTGTTAGGAATGAAGGTTGAAAATGATGCGTGATTGAATGGCAGTTAAATCAGTTGGGGTGGTTACTCAAGATCCAAGATTTTAGTTGAAGAGTTTGTTATCTACATGCAGTCGGTTTTGCTGAGCCTTGAGGAGTGTAAATACTCAATTTCAGATCGCGTCATAAATAGAATTCAAGTCATCATTCATTGATGAAGTCGAGTTTCTTCCATTCTTAGTCTATATGCACACAAATCTTAAGAGAGTTGATCAAGAATAGCTATGTGTGCTTGAGTGAGTCTATCGTGTAGATTCATTTTGTAACTCTACTCTATAGTTGTGGTCAAGAGTGAGTATTGTAAAAAGATTGATCAATAAACAACTTTCTTCTCTCCCGTGGACGTAGGCTCAATAGGCCGAACCACGTAAACCATCTGAGTTCTTGTTCATGTTTGGCTTATCCCGTTCAACCGATCTCTCCATTGCTCGTTGATTGAAAGCTAAAGCTACGATCACACATTCACAAATTGGCGCCGTCTGTGGGAACGAGGAAGATCAGCAACCAAAAAGGTTTGATTTTCTCTATCAGATAGTTTCTGATCATCAATGCCTGGGTTTCATTTCTCGGTCGAGTCCACTGCACTCTCATTGTTCGAGGAAATGTCTATAGCCAAGTTTGATCTGGAGAAGTTTACGGGGAAGAATGATTTTGGGCTATGGAGGCTCAAAATGAAAGCCGTACTAATGCAACAAGGATTATGGGAAATTCTGAAGAAGGAAGAGATCACCGAGGCTGAGAAAGTTGATCCAAAGTTTCAAGATTTGCAAGATAAGGCCTATTCGACTCTCATCTTGAGTCTTAATGATCGTGTGCTCAGAGAAATCTCCAAGGAGGAGACTGCTATGGCTGTATGGAAGAAGCTTGAGTCATTATACATGACCAAGTCCCTCACCAATCGACTCTTGTTAAAGCAAAGGCTGTTCACTTTCAAGTTCACTGAGTCCAGAAATATTGGTGAACAGCTTGAAGAGTTTGCGAAATATGTGGATGACCTGGAGAATATAGATGAGGCCATCAAAGACGAGGACAAGGCCCTGATGCTCCTCAACTCCCTGCCCAAAAGCTACGAGCAATTCAAGGATGCAATCTTGCTTGGAAGGGATTCCAAAGTGACATATGAAGAAGTTCACTCTGCTCTGAAAATGAAGGAATTCCAGAAGGTTGCTATCAAATCCATGGATCAAGCATCAGAGAGCTTGAATGTCAAAGAGGATTTCAAGAAGCCTGGAAAAAAGAAATTCCCAAAGAAAAAGCAGCCATGGAAAGAGAAGGCAACAGAGGAAAGGGAGACCAGATCTTGCAATTATTGCAAGAAACCAGGCCATATTAAGAAGAATTGTTTCGCACTCAAAAGGAAGCAAGAACAGCAGCCTCCACAGAACACAGCCGATGTTGTTGAGGAGATTCAGACAGCAGAGGCCTTAAATGTAGCAGAAGATGACATCAGAAACGTATGGATAATGGACAGTGGATGCAGCTTCCATATGAGTTCCCATATTGAGTGGTTTGAAGACCTGCAGGAATCAGATGGCTTGGTGCTACTTGGTAATGATCAAGAATGCAAAGTAAAGGGTGTTGGCAACATAAGGCTCAAAATGGCAGATGGATCCATCAGAGTTCTATCAGAAGTAAGGTTTATTCCACACATCAAGAGAAATCTAATTTCTCTAGGAGTTCTGGAGCAGAAGGGATATTCTTTTGTTTCATCAGGTGGGATAATGAAGGTTTTCAAGGACTCAAAGGTGGTGATCACTGCATTGAGGAAGAGAAATTTATACTACCTACAAGCACATGTAATAAATGGAAGAGTCAACACAGTCATCAACACAGATCTTGATCTATGGCACTTGAGGCTTGGCCATGTGTCAGAATCTGGCCTCAGAATTCTTGCAAAGAATGGTGTAATAAGCGCAAAAGCCTCTGACAAATTGAAGCACTGTGAGGAGTGTGTCATGAGCAAAAGCAAGAAGCAACCATATGGCACTGGAAGACACACATCTGAAAGGCCTTTAGACTACACACACAGTGATATCTGGGGCCCCTCACCAGTTGCAACTATTGGAGGGTGCAGGTACTTCTTGACCTTCATTGATGATTTCTCAAGGAAAATGTGGATCTATTTGATGAAAGAGAAGTCAGAAACTTTTAATAGATTCAGAGAATGGTGCATTGAGGTAGAAGTTGAGAAGAAGACACCATTGAGATGCCTCAGAACAGACAATGGACTAGAGTTCTTGTCACATGAATTTAATGATTTCTGCAAATTGAAGGGAGTGAAGAGGCATAGGACTGTGCCAAATAATCCTCAACAGAATGGTGTGGCTGAGAGAGCTAACCGCACAATATTAGAAAGAGTAAGATGCATGCTGTCAAGCTCTGGAATGCAGAAAAGGTTTTGGGGGGAGGCTGCTGCAACTGCAGTGTATTTGCTGAATAAGTGCCCTTCTGCTGCTATCAATATGGACACACCTGATTACAGGTGGTACGGTTCCCATGGAGATTATGCGAAATTAAAACCTTTTGGATGTAAGGCATACTCTCACATCAAAAGAAGTAAACTAGAAGCAAGAGCCATTAAATGTGCTATGCTCGGCTATCAGTAAGGTGTAAAAGGATATAGACTTTGGTCCATGGAGCCTGGTAATAACAAAGTCATTATAAGCCGAGATGTCACATTTAGAGAAAATGAGATGCCCTACATTGAGCTGAATGCACAGAAAGATGCAACTAAAGATATCACTTCAGTGGAGGTAGAGCTGCTAGAGAAAGGGGATTCAGATTCAGAGATGGGATCTGATGAAGATGAAAGATCTCAAAGTGTATCAAATTCTCAACCGAACACTGAAGCTGATGATTATCTCAGAGGTTACCAGCTTGCAAGAGACAGAGAAAGAAGAGTGATAAATCCTCCAGCTAGATACAGCAATTCCAGTCTGGTATATTATGCATTGTGTGTGGCAGAGGGAATTGAATGCTCAGAGCCACAAAGTTATAAAGAGGCATTGAAAAGTAATGATAGAGCCAGATGGATGAAGGCAATGAAAGAAGAGATGGAGTCACTTATCAAGAATAAGACATGGATTCTGGTAACTAAGACCCAATTTCAGAAATTAGTTGGATGCAAATGGATTTTCAAGAGGAAGATTGAAGCTGCTCTTGGAAATAAAGTGAGATACAAGGCTCGGCTTGTTGCTAAGGGATACACACAGAAAGAGGGCATTGACTATAATGAGGTCTTCTCACCCGTAGTGAAGCATAGCTCTATTAGAGTATTGATGGCTATTGTGTGTCAGAACAACTGGGAACTGCAGCAAATGGACGTGAAAACGACATTCCTCCATGGTGAGTTGGAGGAAAGTATTTACATGGAACAGCCGGAGGGCTTCATTGAACCTGGGAATGAGAACAAGGTTTGCCTCTTAAAGAGGAGCCTATATGGTTTGAAACAAAGCAGTAGGCAATGGAATAAAAAATTTGATGAACATATGTTGAGCATTGGGTTCAGTAGGTCTGAATATGACAGCTGTGTTTACATGAAAAAGAGGAGTGGTAGAGCTGTGGCATATCTACTTCTCTATGTAGATGACATGCTTATTGCAGGATCAGACATGGGTGAGATTGCAGTAATAAAATCAGACTTGAGTGCTTGTTTTGAGATGAAAGATTTGGGTGATGCTAAGAGAATATTGGGCATGGATATCATCAGAGATAGAAAGAGGGGAACTCTGTGGCTTACACAGCAGGACTACATCAGCAAAGTCCTCAAGAAGTTCCAGATGACTGAATCAAGATCAGTCTTGAATCCTCTAGGCCCACACTTCAAGCTAAGTACAGATCAGAAGCCCAAATCTGAAGAAGAAAGGAAAGAGATGAGTAGCCTACCATTTGCCAATATTGTGGGAAGTGTAATGTATACTATGGTGTGCACAAGACCGGATATAGCTCATGCCATTAGCTGTGTGAGCAGATATATGTCAGACCCGGGTAAGACTCATTGGCAAGCTTTGAAATGGATACTAAGGTATCTAAAGGGGTCTGAGAATATTGGAATATTGTACAAGGGAGGTTATGACTCATCAAAGGAAGCAGCTTTGGGATTTTGTGACTCTGATTTCGCCACAAACCATGACAATAGGAAGTCACAGACAGGTTACATCTTCACATTATTTGGCTCTGCTGTTTCGTGGAAGTCTGGATTACAATCTGTAGTGGCCTTATCAACTACAGAGGCTGAGTACATTGCACTAGCCGAAGCAGTTAAGGAAAGTTTCTGGTTGAAAGGGATCTTGAATGACTTTGGAGTGCAACAGAAAGCCATCACAATACACTGTGACAGTAGCAGTGCAATCAGTTTGTCTAAGCATCAAGTGTTTCATGAACGAAGTAAACACATAGATGTGAGATTGCATTTTGTTAGAGATGAAGTGAATAAAGGTGAGGTGAAGATCAAGAAGATAGGGACTGAGAACAACCCTGCTGACATGTTAACTAAAGTTCTGCCAGTGTCCAAATATGCTCATTGCTTGGACTTGGTGGGTGTAGTTCAGAGATAAGGAAGGGCAGAATGGAGAGAGGGAAGTACGAGGTTGATCATTGTTCAACCTAGGTGGAGATTTGTTAGGAATGAAGGTTGAAAATGATGAGTGATTGAATGGCAGTTAAATCAGTTGGGGTGGTTACTCAAGATCCAAGATTTTAGTTGAAGAGTTTGTTATCTACATGCAGTCGGTTTTGCTGAGCCTTGAGGAGTGTAAATACTCAATTTCAGATCGCGTCATAAATAGAATTCAAGTCATCATTCATTGAGGAAGTCGAGTTTCTTCCATTCTTAGTCTATATGCACACAAAGCTTAAGAGAGTTGATCAAGAATAGCTATGTGTGCTTGAGTGAGTCTATCGTGTAGATTCATTTTGTAACTCTACTATATAGTTGTGGTCAAGAGTGAGTATTGTAAAAAGATTGATCAATAAACAACTTTCTTCTCTCCCGTGGACGTAGGCTCAATAGGCCGAACCACGTAAACCATCTGAGTTCTTGTTCATGTTTGGCTTATCCCGTTCAACCGATCTCTCCATTGCTCGTTGATTGAAAGCTAAAGCTACGATCACACATTCACAGATACGATATGATGATGTAGGTGAATCCTCTTTACTCCAACAAACTCATGAGCATTGTTATCTTTCTCCGACAATTCTATCATCAGATCTCTTCACATATGATCCCTCAGCTACAAAATCCAAACCAATAGTATTAGGGCTGGGAATTCGGTCATCGGTTAGTCGGGTAACCGATAACCGAACCGAAAATATCGGTTCTCGGTTAACCGATAACCGAAAAAATTGGTTATCGGTTCGGTGTCGGTTCCCGTGTGAAGGTCACGATCGGTTCTCGGTTATAACCGAGAACCGATCGGTTATAACCGTAAAGAACCGATTGGGCTTAGCTGATTTAATTTAATTATTTAAAAATGGCCCAAAGACTCATTTTAATTTTGAGCCCAAGTTACATGAGCCCAAACTTGATAAAACAAATACAAACCCTTTCTCCCACTCCCAGCGTCTGAACCACAGTCACACGACTCACTCCGCCCCTCCCACACGCCGGCGACACCCACCCGCCCGCGACTCTTTCCGCCGGCGACACCCACCCGCAGCTGTGTGTCTCTTTCCGCCGCACCGCCAGTCTCGCCGCCGCGTCTCCGACTGCCGTAGCCGCCAGCAAAGCCACATCAGGTAAGTCGCACTGCCACAACTTATGCTCTGTCAGAATTATAGATTGGAAAAAATATGAATGCTAGTGCCAGAAAACTGTTTGATGAAATGCTTGAATGAATTGCGATGAATGCATCCTTGCGAGGATTGGAGAAATACTAGTATATAGGAGTATATAAATAGTTATGCTGTTGATTGACTCTAATGTCAGTAGAGATGAAACAATGCTTTTAGTTTTAAATATGAGTAGAATGTTCTTGGTTACATACATATATGTAGATACATGTGTTAAATTTATGCTTTTTATTTAATTTTGATGTTGATCTTCATTGTCAATGATCATTCTTGGATACATGTGTTAAATTAAAGTAAGAAATGTATCTACACATATATGTAGATACATGTGTTAAATTAAAGTAAGAAATGTATTAATAAATTTGATATAATTAATATGAGTGGTTCTGATTTGAATAAGAAATAGGTATATTCAAGTTTGAATGTTGGTTTTAAATTATTTATTGTGCTCAATTGTGTAGTCTATCTCAATCAGCTTCCATTGATTCTTTATTTGTTGTCTGTTGAAGATGGAAACTTCAGAATCTCTCACCCAAGACGTAGGTAGCAACCGGCCAGACCTCGATATTCTTGAAGATATTGAAATTGAAGAACTAGGGCTAGGGGAAAAGGGAGAAGGAAAGGGAATGGCGTCAAAAATGGGAATTCATCAAAAAAGCGTAAAAATGTAGAGAGGTCAGATGTGTGGGCTGAATTTGATAAAGTGATTGTTGATTCGGTTCAAAAAGGAAAATGCAAACGGTGTGATTCGTTGATAGCAGCTGATCCGAAGTTAAATGGCACATCCGCGATGTGGAGGCATCATGCTTCATGTTTGAAGAAGAAGAAGGATTGGTTGAGGTCTAGTTCAAGTGATCCAGATCAAAGTTAAATTAGTCGTGCATTTGTTTTGGAATTTTGAAAAATTGAACTTGGAGTTTTTCTTTTGAATATTTGAACTTTGAATGTTTGTTGGATTGAGTAGGTTGTAAACTTTGTTGGATTGACCATGTTGTTTTGGAAACTTTGAACGGTGTTTACTTTTTTTGAATATTTGAACTTTTGGTACTATAACACTATTAGGTTGGCTGGCCATGTTTACTTTTGGATTGAGCAGGTTGTAAATTTTTTTAATTGTTGGATTAAGCATATTATAATAGGTTGTTTTTATTTTTTTTAATTTATAATACGAAATATAAACATAAGTATTTCTACAAATATAAGAAAAACAAAGAGCATTGTAGCGCAAGTGGTAGGTTGGCTGTTTTTCTCATGCATTGACTAGGGATCGAATCCTGGCAACAACCTTTTAATTTTTTTTCCAATTCGGTTCCTATCGGTTAGAACCGAACCGAACCGTGTAAAATCGGTTCCTAACCGAACCGAACCGATTCCCAGCCCTAAATAGTATTAAACATATAAATAAAGGATTTCTTCCTCCATCCCTAATAATTTGTCATCATTTGATCCTACACGGGTTTTAAGAAATATAATATATTAGTTTTATACTCCCCACGTCTCTTAAATTTTGTCACATTTTTCCACTTTCGTCTATCCCCTAAAATTTGCCACATTTCACCTTTTACTATTTTTTTTGTAGTGGACCTCATATTCCACTAAATCATTCCCTCATATATATAAAAGTATGACTCACTCTCCACTAACTTTTTCAACTCGCTTTCCACTACATTTCTTAAAACTCATGCCCGGTCAAAGTGTGACAATATTTAAGGGACGTGGGAGTAATAAAATATAAATTGACAATGAGTTAGTGTGCCCAAGGTTAACTGATAAAATCGCAACCGTGAGAATTTACTCGAACAAAAAATATCGATTTTAGGACCGTGGTTCGGTTTAGGTTCTCATATTTTTGAACTAAAACCGTGCCAGAACCGCCGGTTCCAGGCGATTCCAAACCGGAATTGGGAAAAACTGATGAAAAATCAAGAAACTGAGCTGGAACAGCAAAAAACCGCCGGTTCAGAACCGAGACCGGTGATTTTGGAACCGTAACCGCGAAACACCCTCGTGGTTTGGTTCCTGTTCGTCAGTTTCCGAAACCGGAACCGCCGGTTCCGGAATCGTGGACACCTCTTGGTCTACTACCAAAAATGGTAAAAATAAAAAGTGACAAATTTTTAGGGACGAAAGAAAATTGGAATAAGTGACAAATTTTCTGGGACGGAGGGAGTACTTCCAAATTTGAGGTAGCTCCTGAGGTGTGGCAGGGTTTCTTTGCTAATCGAAGTTGTTGGGATTCCATTCTTCGATGGCAACTTTAACTTTATCTATGCTCTCACCACGATCAGTTCTTAACAATTACCAGAACGCGTAGAGTATCATTAACGCTAGCGGGCTGGACCACACCTGGTGGGTCCCGGCCCGCGGCCGGCGCGTTGGAGGGGGAAGCGGACGGGTCTGGGCCGCGCCTAGGGACGAGCCAGTGGCCTGAGGCCGAGACTAGTTGCGGCCCAGCCCGACGTTGGAGGGGATTGGGACGGGCCTGGTCGTGGTCTGGCCCAGCATTACAGGGGGATTTTGCCGGACCTGGCCGCAATTTTGAATTTTTAAAAAAAATTGAATTTTTTCTTATAAATACCATCTAATTTCACAACATTTTCTTTTCTATTCTACTTAATTTCTCTTCCTCTCAAACTAAATTACTAAAATACATCCGTCAAAATACCTCCTCGACCTGATCAAAGAGCAATGAATATGTTATGTTTTCCAGCGTTGATGTTATGTTTTAATGTCTTTTTTATTTTAAATTCCTATTTTTTTCATTTTCAATTTTTCGAATGAATTATGAATTTCCCTTGTTTTAATTGTTGAACGTTTTCTATTTCACGAGTAAAATATGGGGTAGATGTGAATAGTACAATTTAATGGTTGGGGCCTGGATGGTGCCTGCAGGGTTTATAGGAGTTGTAGCCTGGCCCCGAAAATTAGATGATACGATCATGGAAGCCGTGCATCAAGGAAATTACATACAGCTGGATTCAACCATTGATCAGCCTATCAAGATGAAGTCCAAAACCTCTGAAAATGCCACCAATGTCTTCGACTTCGAAAGAGCTTTGTGTGGGTACCTTGCACGCCTCAATCAGAGTCCGGTGGAGAGAGTTATGACCGTTTTACAAAAGTCGCGCAGAAGAGATGTCGAGTCTAGAGAAAACGCCTGGCCTGGCGAATTGAGCCATGAAAAACGCCCGGTCAGGCGTTTGGTCCAATTTTGGCGAGTTGAGGCAGAAAGTTCACTGGGGCGGGCGTTTTGTGCCTTACAATTCGCCCGACCGGGCGAATCACCCGGACTTAGATTTTGTAGGCCATTTTCTAGAATTTTGGGCCTAAACTATAAATAACACTTTTCTCATTTTATTCCAAAGACTTGGATTAACCTAGAAACTGGTGAGATTTGTTTCCTCTTTGCGGATTTCTTTCCAATTTCTAGGTTCCTAGGTTACTTGATCATCAGTTGATCCTTTTCAAGTATGGTCAAATATAGGTATGCATCAAAGGTTTGTGAATTCCTTTTAGTAGTGGAGCCATTAGTTGAATCTAGCATGTTGAAAATTGCTTAGAGTTGTTTTCTACATCAATGGGTTTAGCTAATATCAAATTCACATTTCTTCATCTTTTGCCTTCCATCAAATCATTTTGGATCTAGTTTTTGAAAGCTAGATCCACATTATCCTCTTTGTTATTTTGTATTTAGTTGCTAGGTCAAACATCACCAAGCGTACAAATCTTGGGTTAATGAATCTCAATCAACATGGATCCTTATCATTAGGGGAATGATAACATAGAGGAAGCTTAAGATATGGATTCGGGCCAGTGTTAATGATCCTCTTATATTGCAGATTTGTCTGGTATGCTTCAATGTATTGAAAATGCGAGGAATACTTGCCTCTCACGCCGGTTTGAATAGTTTTTGAATTAACATAAATAGAAATTATAACATGCCATTTTAATTGTTATATGGACTACATTACAAATAATATTAAATATGAAATTTAGTATTCATTTTTATTAAATTAACGCCACAAATTTGAGATTCACAATTCACATTTCATTAATCCAATAAACTAAATTTAATTTCTTAATCTCCTACTGAATAAAACGCCCTCTGCCCCGCCATAAACTTTAAAAGGAGCCATTGTCTTATGATTTATTAAAAACAAAAATGAATCACTTTAGATAGAATGTACCAAAAAGGAATAAGAGTAGCTTAGGGTGAGAGAAATGGAGTACTTCATTTGTCCGCTGTTAAATACTCTCTCCGTCGCAAGATAATTGGAGCATTTTTTTTGGACATGAGATTTAAAAAATTTAGGTGTTAAAAGTTAAAAGTGGAGATAGTAAAGTAAAACTGAGAATAAAGTAAGAGAGATGAGATAGAGTAAGTATAAGAGATGATAAAGTTTTTGTCATTTTGTGATGTCGAGCATTAATTATTATTATTCCGTTACTATTTTCAGTAAATGAACCCCATATTTTACTAACTATTTTTATTTATATTTTATCATAAAATTAGTAGTATTAAATTTTACACCAATTAATTTACAATTTTTACAACAGAGATTTGCAAAGTCCTCAAACAGTAAATACTAATAACATGAATCATCAAAATTGCCATATGATTTATTCGATTCAAAAATCTTAATCACCACAATATTCACAATATGGAGTCGTTTGGTTGTGGGGATGCTTTGGGCGGTTAACTTAATTACTGGGAATACAGGACGGGTTGTGGGCAACTGGTGGATTACTATCAGATGTTTGGTACTTCCTTCGTCCCATAAATGATGGTATATTTGGGGAATGACATAAGATTTTGGGATATATTGTTTTGCGTGTTAAGTGGAGAGAGAAAATAATACTCCATCTCCATCTGTCCTACAAGAATATACACTCTTTCTTTTTTAGTCCGTCCCACAAAAATATGCACTTTCTAATTTTGAAAACTCTTTTTTCTCTAATAAGGTGAGACTCATTCTCCACTAACACTACTTTATTTACTTTTTGTCTCTACCTCTTTTACTTTACCAATTTTGTATTAAAACTTGTGCTGAATCCAAATTGCATAGTCTTTGAGGACGGAGGGAGTATATATATATATATATATATATATAGGGATGTATTCATTTCTTTTTTGCATATTTTCTCTTTTTTCCTTCTTGTTCTCAGCCCCACGATTTTGTCATCCGACGGTTAGATTAGTGCCACGTGTCATTTAATAATGCAGATTTTCCTTTGAATAATGCACATCAACTAATAATGCACCATTATAGTGTAATAATGCAGATTTTCAGTTGAATAATGCACACCGACTAATAATGCACCATTATAGTGTAATAATGCAGATCATCTGGACCGTTGATGAATGAGATCTAACAGCTCATATTAAAAAGAATAAAGGATCTAAGGGATGAATAGGAGATATATATATATATATATATATATATATATATATATATATATATATGGGAGCGTTATTCTCCTTTTCACATCTTAGATCCTTTTTCCTTCTTAATATTACGCGTTAGATCTAAGGCATCAACGGATCATATTGATTCTATAAAACTGGTTCCGTGTTGCATTATAGAAGGTGGTTGTATGCATTACAGGGTTATTATTGACATTTGACGGAAAAGTAACTGCCACATTTTGGTATCTGCGAATAATGCACCACATGGTCACGAGTAATGCATATAATTGACTATATAATGCACAATATGTGAACTGCAATGCATACGAATAAGATGTACCATGTTATGATGTTTGGACACACGTTTCTTGTTTCCCCTAAGGGTTTAATAAGCTTAGGGGCTAGGGTATAGTACGTAGACACGTATGTAATCTTCACATGGTAACGAGTAATTGATATAATTGACTATATAATGCACAATTTGTGAACTGCAATGCATACGAACAAGATGTGTTGTGTTATGATGTTTGACACACGTTTCTTGTTTCCCCTAAGGGTTTAATAAGCTTAGGGGCTAGGGTATAGTACGTACGCATTAATAACAAATTATAAAACGATACGAATAATTCACCAAATTGTCACGAGTAATGGATGTTATTAAATATATAATGCACAATATGTGAACTGCAATGCATACGAATAAGATGTACCATGTTATGATGTTTGACACACGTTTCTTGTTTCCCCTAAGTGTTTAATAAGCTTAGGGGCTAGGGTATAGTACGTAGACATTACTAACAAATTGTTGTTATTGGAATATACGTATGTGCATTATTTGGTTTAGGTAGTGCATTATGTAGCTGTTAATTGTCATTATCTCAGTATATTATGCATTATTAGAGGTATTGTGTATATGGGTTAATCAACGGATTGAAGATTACATACGTGCATTTAGTAATGTCTACGTACTATACCCTAGCCCCTAAGCTTATTAAAGCCTTAGGGGAAACAAGAAACGTGTGTCAAACATCATAACACCGCACATCTTGTTCGTATGCATTGCAGTTCACAAATTGTGCATTATATAGTCAATTATATCCATTACTCGTTACCATGTGAAGATTATATACATGTCTACGTACTATACCCTAGCCCCTAAGCTTATTAAACCCTTAGGGGAAACAAGAAACGTGTGTCAAACATCATAACACAGCACATCTTGTTCGTATGCATTGCAGTTCACATATTGTGCATTATATAGGCAATTATATGCATTACTCGTGACCATGTGGTGCATTATTCGTAGCGGTTTCCAGTCATTATTAGATTACTACTGTACCCTCATAATGCACAAAATAGGACAAATAATGCAACACGGGATTAATTACCCAATGTTGATCTTGACCGTCCATTTCTCTAATCTAATGGCTGATATTAAGAAGGAAAAAGGAGGAAATATAGGAAAAGGAAATGAATACATCCATATATATATATATATATATATATTAGTGGGAGGGATATTTTTTTATAAATATGAACTTTCTATACTTCCAATCCCTTCATTACACTTCCAATCCCTACAAAAAATGCAAGGTGGAGGTGGTGAAGAAGATGTGCCAGATTCCGATGACGCCACCGAGTAGGAAGCGGTCGCGTTTTTTTTTTATCTTTTTATGTTGTGTTTTTTAAAAAATTTCGTTGTAGAATTTTCCCCTATGTACGACGAAAATTTGACTCTAATTCGTAACTTTATTAAATTATGTTTATTTCTCAAATTATTAGTCTACTAAAATTTAACATAGTTAAATTAAAAATAACAATAAAAAAAGAAAAAAATTTAATTTTTTTTTATAGAGAGCCACATTTGGTGGCCCTTGTTAATTTTGTTACTTTACGATTGCGGAGGGCCACATGAGAGCCACGAATGGTGGCCAGGCCACATTTGGTGGCCTTCAAGGGCCACCATTGTGGACACCCTTATAGGACGGAAGGAGTATGATTTTAATCAATGTTTTAAAAACCGGACCGGCAAGCGAACCGGTGTCATTACTGGTTCACTGGTTCAACCGGTTCACTGGTCGAACCATTGGTTGAACCGGAATACTGTTTATATATATATATATTTATTTATTTAGTAGTAAATAATAAAATTTAATTAAATGTTTTATCAATAAATATTATAGTATTATACATTTAATAGTATTATTATAGAAAACAAGTCTTGTACTAGTATATTAGAATATTTAATAAGGTTAAGTTTAAATACAATAATAAATTATAATACACAATATTAAAAACTAGTATTAAACTCTATGTATAATTATAAACTCCTATATTATAAAACATTAGTGATTGTAAAAGTATAATTAAAATATAAGAAATATATTATAACTAACAATTTATTAAAAGAATATATAAAATTAAAATGAATTATCTTAAAAGAATATAAAATTAAAAAGAATATATTTTTAGTGAATGATAGAATTTTATTAATTTTTTTATCAAAAAATATAATTAAATATATAAATTATACTAGTAGTAAGTTATTGTAAATAAAAAATTTAATATTTATGTATAAAAATAAAGAAGTTCATAGTATTATTTTCAAAAAGGAATGCGGCAAAATAATATTATACACAAAGATATATGAATAAACATAAATTAAAAACATATATTTAGTAATACTCCTAGTATATAATCAAATAGTAGTAAACTTTTAATATAATTAATCACATATTCTTAATATACATATATATGTATTAAACACGAATTATTAGTTTATATAGATAAAATATTTCGTGTTTAACATATGAAAATAACTTATGTTCATATTACTACCAAGAAGTCCTTGTGGTGTAGTGGTAGAATTGTTGGTAAGTTCACCGGGAATTCTTGAGTTTGACCCTTATCAAGGCCAAAATTTTAGAATAAAATTTTGAAAAGCATTTGAACCGGTTTCCGGTTCCCGGTCAGACCGCCGGCCGGTTTCGGCGATTCATGGCGGTTGAACATGTCACAGGTTTTATAGTGCTAACCGGACCGGACCACCTACCGGTTCGCAGTTGAACCGGTCGAACCGACCGGTCCGGTCCGGTTTTTAAAACATTGATTTTAATAGAAAGCAGCTAACCCATCGTGTGTTTGATTACTTGGTTAAGTAGGTTGGTGGGTTAAAAAAATGGCATTTTTACCCTTATGGGCGGGAGGATTTTTTTCATTACTGCGGGATGGGGATCCTCTGCTAATGCACAACAGCCAGGCTGCCTCTCAGAAAAAAAAAATAATTAAATAAATTAAAATAAAATAAATATATATATATTATTTTAATGGAGTTATGAGTGACGGCGAGGGCTGCTGTGCTGAAATCTGCTGCGCATTTCAGCACAGCATAGGATCCTTTTGTTTTAATCTAATCTAAAATTCTCCTTTTGTTTTCATTTTCAATTTTGTCGGGAACTCAAAGTTGGCGCCATTTCCAGTGAAGAAATCAAACTCCAACCCAAATACCCTCTCCAGACGAGGTACACTATTCTTCACAAATTACTAAAATTCATGTCCCTCCTTTACAAAGACGGTTGCGATATATAAGACACATTTCGAGTTCCAGATGACATCTCATAGCGTCAACTGTTGGAAATGAAGAATTATTCCGGAAATCACTTCTAAGATTTATGATGTAGTCCCTTATATTTATGATGTACTCCCTCCGTCCTAAAAAAATAGACTATTTTTACTATTTTGGGTCGTTCCCCGAAATTAGACAAAGTCTAAATATGAAATTTTTTCAACAAATAATAATCCTACACATAATTTATAATGTGGACCTCACAATCCACTAAACACTCATTGAACTACCTTTTTCCTCTTTGTCTTACTTTTTTTTCTCATCTCCCTCTTACTTTACTAATTGTACATTAAAATTTGTGTCATTTACAAGTTGTCAATATTTTGGGGACGGAGGGAGTATATCCTTGCCGAGTCCCTTGTATTTTATAGCCGATGAATGGAGAATGTATTCTATTTATGAAATGTTGTCGTCCCAAGGTAATTGGGATATTTCTTTAGGGCATGTGATTTAAGATTTTGATGTGTTAAAGGTTAAAGTGGAGAGAGTAACAAGAGAGGGAATAAAGTAAGAGAGATGAAGAGAGAGGAAAGCATGAGAGATGATAAAGTTTTTGCCAAACAAGGAAATGACTCAACTACGTTGGGATAACTCAAAAAGAAATATGACTCAACTACTGATGAGCTGAGTTTTGTGCCTTGGTTATTGGCTAGTTTACCGTGTTTATTAATATGTGCAAATTAGTTGTTGAAGTTTGCAGAATAACGTACAAGTTAGGAGGAAAGGGTTCAGAAGGAATTCGAGTGAAAAAACGCAGAAAAGGTGCAAACTAGCCAGTATGAGCAGAAAAAGTGCAAACTGGCAAGTATGGGCAGAAAACATGCAAATTGGCCAGGATGGATGCCATAGAGTTGGACACGAGAAGGAATGCCTTGCTTCGAACAATCACTATCTAAAGAGGGGCAAAATTGTTATTTCGCATGAAGAGGCAACCCTAGAAATTAGGGCAAGCCACCCTATAAAATGGAGCTGAACATAAAGAAAAAGAGGATCACTTTTTGAGGGGGAATAACTCCATTAGCTCTTAGTTCCACTCTCTAAATCCAGCAGCCTGACTTGAAGCTTCCGGCCACCTGCACCGGGGAGTCACCATGCCTGATTCATTCCAGCTGTCGTAGTTCCAGAAGAAGTTCTTCCAGTTTCATCGCTCCGAGGAGCCAACAATCTTTTACTTGCTTTGTTTTATGCTTTCTTAGTTTAAGTACTTGTTTTTGCTTGCATTTGACTTGGATTCCAGTAGCTACTTAGTTGGAACATTTTTGGGTGATAATCTTGAATTAAATGAAGTTTATTGTAGTTTTATTTTGTGTTCCAGCTTGCCTTAGGTTTAATTTGCCCAGTTAGATAGATCTGGTAGTTTTACATGATTTTTTGTTGATCAAGTCCTTGGATCTACCAATTAAGTTAGATCTACTGTGTGTTTAAGTTTCTATACGTTTCAATCGGTCATTTCTTCTAAAAATGCATGGAATTCGTTTTTGCTTGTTTCTGTCAAGCTTGAGCATCCATCAATGGAGTTTGTTAGATCTTGTTAGTTTAGCTTGGTGAAGAAGAAAATGTCACAATCAATGAGTGGGACCACTTGTATTGCCTTTGTTGCTTTTTGCTTTTGTACTTGCACTTTTTCAGCTTTTCTCCACACCTAGCAGACAGTCTGCAAGCATGTCATTTGATTCCCTTTACCTTTGTCTAGCATTTTTAGTAAGTTTCATCTAGTAGCTTCTCACATGCACACTCGCACCCTAGTTTACACACGCACTTTAATTTCTTTTAGCATGCAACATTTAGAGGCCACCCTGACCTACTGGTCAGGAGGGGTATAGGTCTCATTTTCACCTAGGTTTTGTTTTTGTTTGCAAGTTCAAGTTTCCTACTTTAGATATATGTTCCATTTCATTGTTGGTTGAGGTTGAGGTTTTTTTGTTGACAAGATGTTTTAGGCATAGACCCAACGATACGACTAGGTCTAGGTACCCTCCTGACTAGTTGACACACACATGAGTCGCCTCCAGAAACATCTCTGTCAACTACCTTGGGACAGAGGGAGTATTACTTTTTTGAGTTTATGGCCTTGGGCTGATGGGTGTTATGTTGTTTACGCCGAGTCTTGCTTGCACACTTTAGGTGTTTCTTCTTTGCGCCTACAACGAGACTTATAACTGGGCTTTGATGAATTTTCAGTTCCTCTGAGTTGAATAAATTTTCGGACCAATCGCGATTTAAAAATATACGAGTCAAAGGGCAACAGATAAAAAAAATGCCTAACCAATCGAGACCATTGTGTGTTAGTGTTAATGGGGGTGTCTCAGTTACAACTTTGGCCCACGTATTATGAACAGTGCGTGCTTTGATTGTAAACGCGGGCCGCTCATAAAGTTAACAAGGCAAGCAAACAACGAGTTTTGACCGGTTACAAACGACTCCGATAGCTATGCTCCCACTTTCCAATCTAATCGACACATTTCCTAAAATGGAAATACCAATATATCTATTTTATTATCTCCTCACTCAACTCAAAAAACAATATTGCATAAAATTCCGTGCCGGATAGAAAATTCTATACTTAGAATGAGACGGATGGAGTAATTTATAGCGTAAAAAAGAAAGGGTTATTAGTCCATAAATTTTTTAAACTTACCGAAATTTTGATTTTGTATACCAACTTTGAAATCCGCTTATAAATTACTACCAATTGATTAATTTGTTCTGATTTTGCAATCAAACTAACGAATTCTTCTGATTTGACAATCAATATAGATTTCAACACTAATATAGTTTGATGACTTAGTTATGTGGCATTATAAAACGTAAATGAAAACGACGTTGCATTTTAGATGGTGAAAAAACATCAGATCAAATAATGTTATTTGTTGAATTTTGATTAGTATAAGTCATATTAGTGCCAAACTTTTGATTAATTAATCAATAGGCAATCTGCATGCAAAACCAAAATTTGACAAGAATTTGATAAGAGGTTAAGAACTTTCAGGCAAACACAAAGATTAAGTGTGATATGCTAAAACTTAAAGAGGATCACGAACTCCACTCTATAACTAGGTCGTCCCATACCCCCATAAACCACTATTTTATCATGTCAAATTACCGAGCAAGTATGCGATTTACTCAAATTAAATTTGAGTCGAGATTCTGTGCTAATAATCATACTTTATTGTATAAAAGCTAAAATGCCCTTCAGTGAAAAACTAACACTATTAAGTTTCAAATACTACAAAGAAACAAAAAAGGGAAACCAGCATTTTGCCTGTAAGAGTATGCAAGGAAACTGAACCTACGCCAGTCAGGATTTTGTAACTATATTCTTCAACGCCGGCATCAAACCCTCGAGGAGCTCCCTCTGGCTCAATATTCTGTCCGACGTACAGTCTTCTTCCTGAAGAATGAAGATATACTGCTCAGTATACGACTCACCCAAACTAAATCATTGTCAACGTCTAATGTTGACCATGTATCCAGGTATACCAAAAATGAGGAAGAAATTACAGAAGGGCTGAACTCACGTTTCCAGTTGCCGAGGACATTAGAGATAGAAGGGTGACAGCTGCTCTCTGATAATCTTGTAAGGTCTTGAAAGCTGAATCATCCAGTTTATCCTATAAAGTAGTACAAACAATGAAGCAATATAGTAAGGCACCAGATCTCCATTCCGGAAAGTAAATTAAGTTTAGTAGTTATATAGCCTTTGCTGCAGTTAGATAGATGATGGCAGAACATCTGAGGATAAATAAAATATTTGTGTGATGGATGGATGCTATGTGCTGATGTTTCTTTCTCTCTAAATAATCATGAGAAAAGTTCCAGATATACTGCTGCCTCAATCTAACACGTCAAGTCCTCCATTTTGTTGATCTCACCTTTAATCGAGCCACAGCGACTGAAATTGCCCTGCCAGGAGCTTGAAGAGCTTTTCCATGTATCTGCATCACATTTTTAACAATAAAAAATTCAGGATGCAGAAAATAGGGATGTAAAATCTAGTCCACTGATGCAACTGTACTTGAGTGAAAAATAAAAGCTGACCTGAACATAGAGTAACGAAACAACTTTTGCCAGAAGGGAGACAGGATCGGATTCGGCAGCAACTTGAGACGATAAATCCTGATAATCTTAAAAATTAGGGTTGTTTTTAAATAGAATAGAAGAGAAATATACAGCAACCAGCGGTCCAACTATTCAAAAGAACGCGATAATGGTGCTCATTGCACGAGTGCGCACACAGGCACACCTTTAACATATGAGAAAAAATATTTACATGTGGAGCTCTTCATAAAAGTCAGACCTGTGGTGGGCATACCTTTCTATAGGAATGCAGAAGAGTCCTCTCCAACTTCTTATCAAGTTTCTTGGATATTAAACCACTGCAGAATATGAGAAGAAAATTACTTTTTTTTTTTTCATGCTATAGAACTTGTAATCCAACACTTCATAAGCATTTTCTTTACCTTTCCTCTATTAATTCTCTTGCTGTACTTATGAATGCCTCCACCAGCTGTCATTATAAAAATCATACACACATCAGTTGACGAAAAAAAGTACTACACAGGCAAGCTATCAGGGATGGATATAACTATATAAATACAAACAGGGTTTCATTAACCTTTCCCTCTAAAGTTTCAACCAGCTCAATGGCTTTTACTGATAAAGACCCGGGCAAACCCTTTGCCTACGAAAAAAATCATATGAATTAGATGCCAGGTGAGTAAATAGAGAAAAGTATAGCATAGTCTGCTCTAAGATATTTACCAGGGAAATTCTATCTGCAGAACTCATTGCTACAGGTTCAGAAATTTGAGATCCCTCAAGTTGAAATCCGTTCTTCAATTTGCAATGCTTGTCCTGCATACCCAACTCAAGATTAAAGCCCGAACGTAAACTGTTTCATGCTCCAAAGATTAAAGACAGTGAATAGTTTGCATTACCAAATGAACTAAGAGAGTGTCCACAATTGGGGTTGCTGCAGTCCGTAACAAGTGCTTATGTAAGAGAACCTATCATGGCAAAGGGAAAATGCTTGGTTATGTGTCCTGGTATTATCAGATTACCATTAAAATTAGAAGAGATCTTACAGCATTTTGTGGGTCATCTTCGAACAAATCTAGCGCTTTTTCATATAATTGAATATTTAAGAATGCCTGTGGAAAAGGATGTAATGTATTAAAAATCATTCTGAGAACAATAAGGGAATAGCTCCAATCATCAGATTATATATTTTCGGCTTAAGAAATCAAACATGAACTAAGAAGATATTAGGCAGCAAATGATAAGACCGGGAAGCATGAATTCTGCATGCTATCATCATATCATGGGAATTACAAATTAGCATCCTATGTCCAGACACTTTGGGATATACAAGGATTATACATGTCATGGATCCAAAGAAACAAAAAGTATAGCTGTCACTACCTCATCAAGCTTACGCTGTAAATCATCAAGCAATTGTTTCATTTGCTGAGCATTCTCTGTAAAAGCAGCCTTTCTTCTTTCCATCCATGAATTTAGGAGCATAGGTCTCAAATGTTGGGCCAGAGGTGCAAGAACGGTTTCAGGATCATCCAAACCTACTAAAAATGTCAGATCCACCAAAAAATGAAATAAAGGATTCAATAGGAAGAGACCATGATGAGATCACCTTGCTCCTCCAAATCTGGGATCATTGACATTATCTTTTGAATTAATGATTTTTCTGACAGAAAGCTAGGTTGGTCCAACCTCTCAGTATCTTTTTTGGCACCTGACTTTGGATCTGAAACCTGTGCTCCTGGGTTAACCTTTCCCTTTTTCTGCTTTTTCTTAGTTGATTCTTGTAGCTCCATACCACTTTCAGCACTCCCGCCTTTCACATTCACAGCTGATTTTCCTTTTTTCTTCTTTGATCCTTTTTCTGGAGCTGATTTACCTATGCCACTTTGATTACCATATTCATCTTGGTCAGCCAGGTTGCTGCTGTTGTCATGTGAAGTGTCAGATGACACAACAGCACTATGTCCAGAAAGACTAATGTTCTCCATCTCCTTCTGAATACTATCAAAGAGATGCTGCAATACATTGGAATCAACACAGGAAGTAAAGAGCTGTCACTGGAGTGACAATAATGATGCTACAGTTTATCTTCCCTAATTCCTTAGGCTGCATCAGCCATTTTATTCAACTTTATATGAGAATGGAAGTATTGAAAAAAAATTATACTAACTACTTTAAAGTGTACATGAAGGGAAAGTGTACGGACATTTCAAGAAACGATACAAATATTTGTCGAATTCCTTTATATGTTTCTGATTTTTAACAATACTATTTTGAGGTGAATGCAAAGAACAAGGATCCAGAGGTAGAGGTCATCTTCCTCTTTTCAGTTCCAATTCAAATCCTATCAGTTGCAAAATCTTTATATTATTAAGTTGGAATACCTAGTTAAAAACAATTCATATCAGTAACCTAGATCATGATAATATTTCATCAAGAAACATCTAGAATCGATCTGGTTTTCTATGTAATGCATGTGTTGCATAAAAAAGTAATTAGAGGGAAAGCAAATAAGTGCATTCAATTTTGTATCAAAAGGCTATGAGGGAAACTAGTATAATTGTAATCTAGGTCATCGGGTCTAGAGATGCAAATTCTCAGAAGACTTGAAGATAATGTAATCTGCAGGAAACATAAGTACATGAGGTAAGGTAACTTATCCCAAAAGCATTGTGATGGTTGCAACAATATTCTAAGGGCACCCTGACAGAATGCTTACAGGAAAAAGTCATTTATCTCCAGGAAAATGTAAGTATCTAAGTAACACTTTCCCCCCAGCTTACCTATTTGGAAGAGAAAATAATAGGAGAAAATAAGAGAAGATAAAAAACCAGAGATGCACAAATAATGCCCAAACCTAATTTTTCTGGACATATCAGGGCTTAACCTGGTATCCTCCTGTCTGAAACTAATTGATCTTCTCAAACAACTAAGCAGCCACAACCCATGCTTATGAAAATATTAACCGATTCATGGAGACATACACTGAGTTAAGAATCACAACATAACAGAAGTCAGGTTACAAGCATGAAATTATTGCACATACTCTCCGGAGCATCCTCTACTTATAAAATTACATAGAACGTACCAATACAAAGTGCAAATAGTATCAATTATAGGAAAAGGTATTGTGAGAATTGGATGAGAACCCTAAGAATTCTTTGAGAACTTGAATTTGCACTATTGATCAGACATATTCGAAGGAATTTTAAATGCTTACCTTCACAAAAGTATCACTCAATATATATGATTCCCCCAGAACATGTGCTTTGCCAGACTGATAGAGAAGACAAGTTCATCAGATCAATAGAATAAAATTACACAAAGAGTAGCAGATAATAGTGCATGTATAGCAATAAATCACCTTCAGAGCTCTTTGAACAGTTGGACAAAATGAAAGAACCTTAGATGCATCTTGAGGTGTAAAGGATGTGGGTAAAATTGTGAGTGAAACTATCCTGCAAGGTGGTGGGAAGAGGGAGCATAAAAAACATTAGAATGGTTCATCCCTTCCACACTCATAGCATGTTTTCATTAAGATTTTGCAACTTTTTTTAGAGAGTCAACATTTCCAGCCCTACAAGTTCCCCCTAGATCATGCACCCTCATTGATGAGCACATGAGAATGACAATGCACACACAATGAAATAAAGATCAAATTTAAGAACTTTAGTTCAATAAACAGCTGAAAGAATGGACCATTATCAGTTACAAGGTAATTCAGTGATTCCATAGGCATCACATCTCTTTACTAATTTCATGCAGCACCAATTCAACTAGAGATTGGTTCTTTAGTGACAAAAGTAGCATGTGTATATGGTCATTTCTAACACCTGCAATATAGCTGTTTATTGTGAAGTCAGTGAGCTTATTAAATTAGCTCAAGGTTGGTTTAGCATCATAAAGAACTCGACCACGCCAGTAGTTGCACAATGCAACTCTTTCAATGAAACCAATTCCTGGTCAAGAAATTAAACCTAGCGGTAATATATTACTATTACAGTATTACTTAAGGGTCAGTCTCTAGCGAGAGTGCCAGTCAATATTAACAAGCTTTTTGGTTGCCTAAGCTCGCTCCAAATAAGGATCTTCCTGTTCACACTAGGTTCTAATAGTGACCAAAGCAATGGTTATATTATTTGACTAATAAGCAAATGTGTATACGTTTTTCGTAGTGTGATAATCTGGGCCCGCTAAAATTAGCAATAGTAACTGAATGGGTATTTAAAAATAGAACTCACCAGCTGCCACATTCAACAGCATCATCCACAGAATTGTCCAACATTTCAATCAGTGAACCATGAACAAAGACAGTATCAAGGGCCTTGCCTTCAGGATATCTGGACTATATTAATTATTAACAAAAAGGAATTATAAAAATTTCACCTAGTAACGTACTTGGAATATATTCTATTGTGCTTAAGTCACGAAAAAAACAAAGAAGCGAAGGCAGGAAAACAAATAGATTAAAATACCTGCAAATACTGAATAGGCTGTGGTATTCCAAGTTTATGAAGAGTTTCATAACTTATAAAAGAGTTCTGCAGCACAAAGAACAATGATGCACAACATCCAATTAATTGTTCAACTTTTATAGTAGTTTTTCTTGATGAAAGCAGTGAATTTGAATAATACTAGCATTTATGTTGAGAGAAATAGAGTGGGAACGAAAGAAGAAGTTCTCAACCTGTGAAAAGAAAGATTCCACGCATTTTTTTTGAGCCATCGCAAATACCTGGCAAATGGAAGACATATAAGCAAGATATACAAGAATGTAACTGCTTAACCAGTGTATATAAACAAATTGATCGATAACTGGAAAATATTGTACTATCAATTATGTACAGGAGAATTCAGTCAATACATTTAACTACAGACAGTTATACACACATTAGAATTTTCATCAAACAGAATTGAAATAATACCACGTAATCAACAAAGAAAACCATGATCAACATTTATAGCCAAAGTTAAAGAATATGATTATACATATGAAAAAGAATCATCTCACGTACAGAAGGTGTCCAGTGTACTCCAGCGCGTAGTGAGCCAAGAATCTCTCCTCCTTTAACCAAATTATTAAATAATGACTGGAAAAAACTACTCTCAACTGCCACTCCACTAAACCCATCCATATCTTGCAACAGAACCTGCAATGAGCTCCACCATGCCGACATATTCATAGGAACAGCAATCCCTCTTGCTGCTCCACACACCATTGCATTCACACGCGCAACATATGCTGGTGTATACAGTTGTCCACCCTCAAGCCGACCCTTGATCTATTAAAGCATATTCCAAACGAAAAATTCAGAAATTTTCCTAACAAGTAAATTTTATAAACCAAAAGCCTATACAAGCAAAATACCAATGTTCCAATACGAGGTTCTAGAACAGAGACGATCAATTCAGAGCCGACTTGCAGCTGTGCCGCAATCTCGGCCAATGAAATTTGGCTGCACTCCTGGAGTCTTTCATTGATTTCCTCGGAAACTGTGTCCCAATAAGAACTCGAAACTATCTCTCCATTAATCAACACAAGCGAAGAGTCATTGGACACAACGTGCTGCGATTGCTTTTCGACATGGTACAAATCTACCCCAATTGTATCCGCTAAATCAATCAAGGATACTCGACCTCTCTTATTTATTTCAGAAACGATTTCACTCCTCAATTGCTCCTATCGAAGCCAGACATGCAGATCAAATTGATAAAAATTGAATAAAGGAGTAAACATCTTTTAAAAAGAAATGATACATTCAATTAATCACCTGAGTGATGTATTCTTTGCCGGAGGAGGTGTGGAGAAGTTCGAAGTCGATGATTTCAAGTTGCTGGAGTTTCTGGACCAATTCGACGACGTTTCGTTCGGATAAACGGATGCTGGATTTCGCCTGCTGTGCAAACTCGAATTGCCTCTGCAGTTCCAGCAGTTCCTCATCCATGGCGGCGGCGGAGGTGTGCGAGTGTTGACCGCCGGTGGTGGTGGTCGCTCTTCAGTTTTGCTGTAGTGCCTTTTTGGCAAATGGAATTTTTTTGAGTGAACTAAATCAATAATTATCGTCTCTAATCTTATCAAAAAATTGCACCAATGGTTCTAAAAAATTTTATAGTCATTTTGTCCATAAAAATTACATTTTTGATACTTATCAGTCTTTTATATCTCTCTACATTTGAAAAATCTCCTAAATACCATGGAGGGCATTTTCGGTATTTGGAAATTACATTTTTAATACCTCTTCAATCATGTAATTTTTTTTGAACATACACGAAATCACTTTTTGAATTAATTCACTTAAATTTTTTAAATAATTACTTGAATAACGTATAGACTAAACTTTATAATGAAAAAAATTACTATAATTTACTTTAATATTTTTAGTAAAAAATGTTACTTGCAAGAGTTCACTTTAATTTACATTAGATATAATTCACTTAAATTTTAATTATTTTACTTAAGTAATATTTTTCTCTATTCTATATTTTAATTAACGTAATTAAAATATTTATTTTTCACTTAAATATAGGGAGTAACATTTAAATATTTAAGTAACGTTTATAAAATAAAAAATTATTATAGTTTACTATAACATTTTTTTCTTCTCAAATTTTAAAAATTTAAGTTGAATTTTCTATAGTTCACATTAATATTTTTATTAAAAAAATATTACAATTAGATTTAATTTTTTCTTTGCAAATATACAGATTAATTGAGTTGTATAATAAATAATATTTAATTATAAAAATAAATAAAGCATAATTTAAACATTTGGTTTCTTATTTAAAATTTTGCAATCATAAAGCACCAAATATTATTTAAATGAAGGTTACATTGAGGTTTTAAAATAAAATGATTATGGAAGAAAAAATAAAAAAATTAAAGGGACAGTAGAAAGGTCCAAAATGCCCTCAAGCATTAAATATTCCCACTAGTGGTGCCTATGGTTACTTTAGTCTTATCGTACTAAAAATGATATAAAAATTGTTTAGGGACCATTGATGCATTTTTCGACAAATTCAGAGACTATTAGTGTAGTTCACTCCTTTTTTTAATAAATTAGAGGATACTACACTCTAAAATACAAAAAAAATTACTCCCTCCGTCCCCAAATAATATGCACTTTGGGTCGGTACGCATTTTCATGTAAAATTGGTAAAGTAAGTGAGATGTAAAGAGAAAAAATAATTAAAGTATTGTTAGTGAAGATTTCAGATTAGTCCCCCCGTTAGAGAGAAGAGACTAATTTCAAAATTAGAAAGTGCATATTCTTATGGGACAGATTAAAAAGAAAAGAATGCATATTCTTGTGGGACGGATGGGGTATTTAATTTATAAATTGTAAATAAACTGAATAATTAATTCTACAACATACATCCCAAAAAAATAATACTCCCTCCTTCCATGAAAAATAATCTCATATACGGGCGATGCTACTTTTAATAAAAAAAAACTTGTAAAGTAAGGGAAGAAAATAGAGAAAAAATGAGTAAAGTATCAGAAAAAAAACTTTCTACTTTTAGACATGAGACTATTTGTCATGTACATCCCAGAATAGAAAAATGAGACTATTTTGTGCGGTCGGATGATGGAATATTGGTTATTGAATCATTTTCTTAATAAAAATTGAATTTTTAGTCTTGATCGAATTTAATTTTATTTACAGATAGTGTCCTCCTAACCTTCACCCATAGGGTGTTTTGATCAAACATTAAAAATCCTAAGTTCAATCTGTAAACTTACGAAGGCATCAGAAGTGGCTTTGGAAGAGAGATTCTAGCAGTTCGGACGCTCTCTCGAATTTCAGATTTTATCATTTATCGATATAATTGGAGGCCTCTCATTTTCAACATTAGAGATAAGATTATTGATATGATGGAAACTCATTGTAAATGGCTAAACCCTAATTGAAAATTGATTAAAAGTATTCCTTTTATCTTGCATAAAGCTTTCACCATGAGATTAAGATTTTATATAATGTTGTTTTGTAAGTTCATTAAAAAAATTCGAAAAAGAATAAAATTCTATTTTAGTAAATTTATTGCTTTAAGTTGGACACTCTTAAAAAGGGAAATGAATCACGAACGGATAAAGTACTAAATTTATTAATCCAAATTTGATCAATTGAGCTTTAGAGCATCCACAACCGTGCTCTTGCCAACAACATGGTTGTGGGCCAGGGCAGTACTATTCATGCCTGCTCTCTGGCAAGAGCACAACACCCACAACTGTGCACTTCCGCAAGGACGAACACAATTAATTTAAAATTCAATTAAACATAAACATTTCCATAATACTAAAATTCATTAAAAAATCACAATAAATATTACAAAATACAAATAAAATAAAAAAGACATAATTAAAATCCTAAAAATTAAAAATTACATAATTAAAATACTAAAAATTAAAAATTACATAATTATTGGCTAATATTACCCGAGGAAGACTACTCATCCGGCGGCAACAACCCCAATTGTTTTTGGAGACCCACTATCATGCCCTCGTGCGCTTGAAGTTGCGTGGGGGTCATAGTTGACCTATCGGCCATATTGAGTTGGGCCAAAAGGGCCCACAACGAGTTGTTCGGGGGTGGAGGTGGAACATAGGGTGCGGGTTCGGGGGCGGGGGCATATGGAGTCGCAGAGCGCCGGCGCTTGGAATGCCGCCTTCTTCCTTCCTTGCGGTCGGCGTTGGGAACCGCTTGGTCTGGCGTCGGGGCTACCCAAGTTAGCTCCGGCGAGTTGGCTAGCCACTTCTTCGGAGCCGGAGTCGGATAGGGATACCGACCTTGACCGTTTGGAGGAGCCGCTAGAGGAGGATGTTACGCCTCCCAGATACCTCGGGTGAAACCGCGTTTCCTGCCAAACGTTGAGGTACTTGAACGACTTACCGTTCATGGATTGGTATGTGCTCAGCGCCGCAGTGATAATGTCGACCTCGCTCCGGCCGCTCCCGGCATTCCGCGACTCCTGGAGGAAATAGCCATTGAACTTGCCAATTTCGTCGTTGGCTCGGCCGATGCAGTTGCACACCATACTCTCGTTGCGCTCGATCGTTCCCGGCGGCCGGTTTGCATTGTACCGGCGAGATACGCGCCACCAAAAGTGATCGCCCGATTGGTTCGTGCCAACCGCCGCATCTTCGGAGATTTCGAAGTACGCCTTGAACAATTTATCCATCTCCGCCGGCGTGTACGGTGTGCGGACACCGCTGCCGCAAGTAGGAGCTTGCGGAGGTTGGGAGGGGGCGGTCGGCCTAGGCTCCGGTGTCCACCCGTATCGTCCTTCGGAGGCACCTTGGTCGTCGATTGGGTATGGACGGTAGCCACCCGGAACGGCCGAATCTTGGGTTTGAGGAGGGGCCGAATATTCCGTTTCCGGACTAGGAAACGGTTGTGAACCGAACCATTCAGGGTTCCAACCGTGGGAGCCCGTAGGGTTATCGCCTTGGCTGGACATAGTGATGTTGTAGGGTATGAGAGAATGAAGATGAAAATGGATATGAGAGATTGAAGATGAGAATGGAGATGAGAGAATGATGATGAGAATTGTGTAGTTTGATGTGAATTTTTGGGAGTGAAATTGGGGGTATTTATAGATGAAAGTGTGTATTTTTGGGGTAAAAAAAATTAAAAAAAATTAAAAAGTGGGAAAAAACGGTTATAAACGGATATAATTTTTTTGGGAGGTGAAATTTTTTTTTTATTTTTTATCAGTTTTTTTAATAAAAAACCGATTTAAAAAAATTATTTAAACCCAACGGCTATGCCGTTGACGAATGAGAGCGCGCCACGTCAGCTGCTCGCTGGCACGGCGCTGCTCGATGCATCGAGCAGCGCCGTGCCAGCGGCGCGGACGGCGGTCACGAGCAGCGCCACCGTTGCGGATGCTCTTAGAGCATCCGCAATAGCGAATTTCCCGGCGGACGTCCGACCGGCGAGCCTGTTGTTCTTCCGGGACGTCCGCTATTGCGTCGTCGGAGGCGGAAGCAGACGTCCCTTGAGGATGAGAGGTCGTCCGCGAGTTTCAGCGGACGTCCGTCGTGACGTCCGCTATTGCGGTGACACGACGGGCGTCCCAAATTTTGATTTAAAAAAAACTCTATATAAACGGCTCGTTGCAAACTCTATATATACGGTTCGTTGCAAACTCTATATATGCAGCGAGACCCCGTTCGTCTAGCGGCAAACTATACTAGCGGCAAACTATACAGATTCGAGGCATAACATGTACTTTGTTTGAATCGTTTTTTGGTTTGGGATGGTTTTTTTGTGAACTATATAATTTTTTTTAATTTAAATATGTATATTTTTTTTAAATAAAATGGTTGCATTTTTCCCGTATTCGTGTCGAAATTTTAATTTCGTAAAATTGCGTGAATTTGTGAATTTTGATTGTTGTTGATGTCCGCCAGGATGTTCTTGGGGATGTCCGCTATTGTGGAGTGAGATGTCCTTATAATGTGACAGTGCTGTGGGATGTCCTTTTATGACGTGGCAGGAGGTATTTTTGGGATGTCCGTCGGGACATCCGTTCTATCGTGGATGGTAGTAACCGATCCTTTCCAACACTTTGAATGGGCCCACTGTGTCACGTTAAATGAATAAGTTAGGGGTCAAACTATTTTAGTTAGGAATTCAATCCTTACAATACCACGTAATAAATATAATTATGGACTGTTAGGAATATTTTTCTTTTTCTTTACTCCACTACTTAGTGTGTTCAACTACAAACTCTTTAGTTTGTGGAATGTGACACTATAACCGCAGTGCTTATAGTTAACTTAAGGAGAAATGAAAGTTGCAATTAAGCATTGTTAGATATATTTGAGCTTTGATAGATAAACAGTGACATGTAAAGGTTAAGTATGCTGATACGATCCCATATCTTAGGAAATCACAATTATTTAGTTATCTTTTATTTCACTAAATTTTTTCCATATCTTAATTTTCTTATTCAATAAGTTAGGGTAGTATTCTACTATTATAAATAGGAGAGCTTGTTATCATATTTAAGCATCCAATAATGAATCAATGAATATATTATTTTGGCCAAATGCCTCGAGTTATGCTTTGAATCCGTAATTCCCTACGCTACCTGCTGCCCGACGGAAGGTCTTCGCGCACAGCCGGAACGTATATCTGATCTGTAGCCGTTGCCCGACGGGTTGGAACCCGCGCACAGCCGCCCAGATCTTTATCTCCGCCGACCCTCACGGGCGCCGGATTATCTTTATCTCGTTATTATCCGTTTTATCGGATCGTTAGGGATTTAGGTCCTTAACAACTGGTGCTTTCATCCAGTACTCATGAGACGATACAACAACAACGGTAGGCAAGGTTGGGGCGCAAACCGACCCGACTACTTTCCGAATGTCTCGTCGCGCCGTGATAATGCAATTGGCCGCCGAGACAACGTCGGTTTCAACCGACAGCAGACCGACGAGGGGGACCGTGAGGGTCGCCCAACGGAGGATGCGGACCACGATGATTCCGTGGGTTATAAATTGGATCGTTTGATAGATAGACTCGACAGATGGGATTCTTGGAGGGATGAAATGGATCGCCGGTTCGATAATCTTGAACCAAACCCCTACCGCAGGTATGATCAGCGAACAGGGTATGACGACGACGATTCTGATGGTGACGGGGCACGACGGAGACGTAATTTGGAGCGGGGGCGAAACCCTAATTTTGGCACGCGTGACAGCCCGCAGAGAGATCGATATCATCGCGATGGGAGAAATCATAGGGGTTCATGTTGGGACCCACCAAGATATCAACAACAGCGTCAACAAATAGGCGGGTATGATCAGCAGTTTAGTCGGCCAGCCACTTGTTACGACCCACCACAGTCGTGGCAGCCCTCTTGTTGGGAACCATCGCGAGGATATTCGGATTATGATCAGCCACCACTGGGTCCGCCTAGTCGTTGGGATCCGCCCGACTATCGCTGCCTGCAGACCTTGCATCCTACGAAGTATGACCGACCGCTGAGTCACCGCACAGCTCCGTTGTCTGCCGTTGCCACGCACCCGCCTCAACAGTCCAGCAGGTTTATTGATTCGGGGAAGCATCGTGGTCTGCCCAATATTCCCAGCCTCAAGGTTTGTTCTCCTTACCCAGCCCGCCTAGCTGCAGTAAGTGATTACAAAGAGAAGTTGCGTATTTATAGATTGAAGCATTCCTCCCTCCTCGTTGAGTTGAATGCAGCGTTTGAGGAAAATATAGATGACGAAAATCTAGTTGAGGATGTTCCCAACAGCACCGCTCACAATGGGGACGCTAATCCTGATGTTGATGTTCCAATCGACGAGTCCCTAGAAGAGATCGTCAAGACCGGCAATACGCCGCGGCAAGTGCTCGTCGGGGCATATGATGAGAAGATTGATGATCTTAGTGTTCCAACACATAAGTAATTGGAGATGAGAGAAGATACAGAGACTTTGCTAGAGAAAGAAAATAAAGCCGACGCCCTTCGATCTAGTTTAGAGCCGAAAGAGAAAGATTTTAGTGTGTTGATGGAGAAGCCGAGCGAGAGAGAGCATGGAGAATCAGAGCCTTGTTAATGACATCCTGACTGGATTTGATATGAAAAAACAGGACAATCAAGAGGAAATGAAGGAGAAGCGAAGGTTGTGTGAACATGTTTTTCATTTTGGCACGGAATTTTGGTGGCCACATTAGGTCTCCTTGGTTGATTTTTTATGGAAGTGATCGAGGGATACATTCAACTATTCAGTATGAGTTTGATCCAGGAGGAGACGCCTCACCAAAGCTTTTGCTTACGGCTATCGTCGTTGCTTCGTAGTTTCCACCTTGAGGACAAGGCGTATTTCAACCGTGGGGGAGTTGATACGATCCCATATCTTAGGAAATCACAATTATTTAGTTATCTTTTATTTCACTAAATCTTTTCCATATCTTAATTTTCTTATTCAATAAGTTAGGGTAGTATTCTACTATTATAAATAGGAGAGCTTGTTATCATATTTTTAAGCATCCAATAATGAATCAATGAATATATTATTTTGGCCAAATGCCTCGAGTTATGCTTTGAATCCGTAATTCCCTATGCTACCTGCTGCCCGACGGAAGGTCTCCGCGCACAGCCGGAACGTATATCTGATCTGTAGCCGTTGCCCAACGGGTTGGAACCCGCGCACAGCCGCCCAGATCTTTATCTCCGCCGACCCTCACGGGCGCCGGATTATCTTTATCTCGTTATTATCCGTTTTATCGGATCGTTAGGGATTTAGGTCCTTAACATATGCCTATCGCGAAGCTAATCGGGTGGCAGACTTTATAGCTAACTGGGGTTTGAAGATGCACGAGATCTTTGGACTGTGAAACGATCCTCTAGGAGGTGTTGGTCATCTACTTCAGCTAGATAAGATAGGTAAGACTGTTTCAAGATCTGCCTAAGCATTTGTATCCCTAGAGCTTTGGCTCTCCTCTTGTAACCAATTTTTTTTTATAAAAATTCACTACATATAGACTTGTTATTTCATTTTTCTGCACAGAAAAATGTAAATTCTTTATAGTTGAGTTCGATGTGTCCTAACAAAATTTAGTGAGAAAGAGAACAAAAAAATGATGATCAAATTGCATACATCTTATCGAATTCCCCATCAGCAACCTCTCCATCGGAGAGCAGCACGGAGAGAGTTCCCGATCTGGAGCGACTTGCTAGAGCCATTTTTCTAACCATCCTTTTGTTCTTGCTCTCAATCCTATGCATCACCACCCAGTAACACATCGTCCCCAATGTCGTGGCCATGATCGTCGTCCCGACTATCGTCACCAACACCGCCAGCCATCTCTCCCTGTCCCCGACCACCACAAACGACAGCGCCAAGTACGCCACCGACACCATCACGCACGCCACCCACATCAGCTTGTTTATGATCGCCATCATCTGCTTCTTTGCCTTGCTCTCTATCACCACCACCGACGTCTGCACCACCACCACCGCCAGTGATATGAACAGCGCGATCGAGTCCACCACGAAGAACACCAGGAACGCCACCCTGGGCGCGATGTTCGCCTCCCCGAGAGAGTGCCCTGGCGGGATGTCGTTCGGGTCGTCCACGAACTGCCCTGGCACCGTGAAGATTGCCGCGAACGCCACCGTGGCGATCAGCACGGCCACCACCGTGGTTGAGTTGATTGCGTTGTTTAGCCCCTCTACGTGCATCTTGTTGAGGCGTTTCGCGATTCCCTGCACGCGCTTCCGCGTCTGCCTTGTGTGCTCCAGCTGGTTGTGCACCTCGTGCTTTATGTCGCTCACTGTCTTCTTCAGCTCTGACGCCTGTGGGTTTATGGCCCGCGCGCTTAGCACCCCGTGTCCCTGCAGCAGTGATGCGATCTCCTTCTTCTCTGCTGCGTCCAACGCTGTCTCGTTGGACCGGTTCACCACTTTCGTGTCCGTCTCCTTACGGCTCAGCAAAAACTTGACGATCTGGTGCAGTGAAAAGATTATATTATACTTATACATTTTCCTTTTTGAAATGTACTAATCTAAAAGACATATTTTAAAATAAAAACATTACTCTCTCTACTTTATTCTTTCTCACTCAAGTCACGAAAACTGCATAAAATTATGTAGAAATATGGATTACTTAATAGACATCCAGGTACATACATAATAATCCATTACTCTCAATTCTTAGTGACACGATTTCCTTTTTGAGACGTGTCAAACTAAATGACACATAATTTGAAATAGAAACATCCCCTCTCTACTTCAATCTGTATCTTACTCTTTTTTTTTTCTGCTTAACTCACAAAACAATACTGTATAAAATTATATGTCGAATAAAAAATGTTCCACTTATAATGGATGACTGATAGTACCTGGTCCCTGCCCTTGCGGGCAGCGATGTGCAGGGGGGTGTTGCCCTTACTATCAACCATGTTAATGGTGGAGGCGTCGGCCCTGATGAGCAACGCCACGACGTCTAGGTTTTGGCCCTTGGCAGCCATGTGGAGCGCGGTCTGGCCCTTCTTATCCATGCGAGTGGTGATCCTGGGCTCCTTACTAAGGAGGGCATCGACGACATGAACGTGCCCGTTTCTAGCCGCAGAGTGCAATGCCGTTTTCCCATTACTCTTAGCTATAGTAGCGAGGCTGCACTCCGATTCCAAGAAATAATCGACCACCTCAATCCGGCCTTGCGTGGCCGCGGTGTGCAGCGCAGTCGTGTTGGCTATGTCGACCGTCATAGACAGCTCCGGATACGCCTCCATGAGCACCTTCACAACCTCCAAATCGCCCTGTTTGGCGGCAATATGGAGGGCGTCGAAACCGTTCTTGGCCTTGATTCCGGCCGCGGCCAGATCGTAGAACTGAATCAACTCCCTGACGAGCTCGTGGTAGCCGTACTCAGCGGCCACGTACAAGGCCGTCTCGCCCGCCCAATTCTCCTTGGATAAAACCTCAATCAGATCCTCCTCGGCAATGTCCTCGATCATATCTTGTATTGCCATCACATTCCCCGCTCGCGCGGCCGAGTGAAGCGCCGAGTCGTCGCGCTTCCCCGTCAGCTGCTTCGTCATCTTCTTCCTCGGAGTCTGCCCCACCGGTGATGATATGTACGGAGTCTGCCCTGCCGATGAACTCTCCATTTTCACTATCCAAACAAAAACAACCCCTCTTCTTTTTTCTCCTCAAATTATTACTACCAAAAATGGATATACCATTATTCTTCTCTTCACCGATAATCAACATTTCCTCTTCAATCATTTTCATTAAAATATATTTTGACATAGATCTGGAGATGCATGATTGGATATGATTGTACCTCTTGGGCTAATGTACAAATCAATTTCTTATTGGATTTAAAATGAAAACAAATCAGATGTTTTCACAATAAACAAGCTACACATATACACAATAAGTGGTATATCTATGAGTGTGTAGGTGTAAATCTGGACTGAATCGAATACAGAGCTCTCAAATAAAAATAAAAATTGAAGAAACAAAATCAGAGATTAACAATAAAAGGTGGCAGAATGTGTGATGTGGGTGGTTAGTGCTTTCTTTCATGCGTTTAATTTTAAATAAGTTTTCTGAACAAATTGTTTATGTAAAGAAAGATCTGAAAACAACATACAAACTACAGAGTCCTAGTTTCGTGCCTGATAAATTTGAAAGCGTTAATAAATGTTTATTTTTCATAACTTAGAAATTAGAAGAAAATTATTAGGAGTAAAGGTCAATTTTAGTACTAAACATATGACCGATATATGAATTTGGTCTAAAACATTCATTTTTCTGAAAAATGGGTCAATAACAAATGAAATTCGTGTCAATCCGGTCCTTTTTTAACGTTTCCGTCAATATCCGACGGTCAACCGTTAATTAGTGTTTTGTTGACAGGATTAGCCAGTTTTTTTTATTACTGTAGCTAATTGTTTTTTTTTTCTAAATATTTGAAAAATAGAACACATTTAAATAAAAACATGAAAAACATGAATCAAAATCAAATTTTTTTGGTCTCCCTCTCTTTCATTTCTTCTTCCCCACACCACTAAGAACCTAATTTTCTTTCTCTACAACTTGGTCCAAAAGCCATAGGACTCGTCGGATACAGAGAGGTCGCGATGTTGCGGGAGTTCCGGTGACAGCGGCGGCCCATCGACGGGATGAAGTCGTCACCTTCAACCTCAGTTGTCGTTTCCATCAAAGCAATTGAATTTTGATTATGAATTTAAATTTTTTAATTTTGAATTTTGAATTTTGAATCTTGCATGTAAGTCCCTGAATTCTAACAATGTTGAAAGCATATTAAGGTTCTGAAACTGGATTTGAAACATCCACATAGCATTATGAACTACTATTTCTTCGAAGATGAAGCAGAAAAATAGAACAAAATATCGTCAAACTAGTCTATTATATTCATTATCAATATCAAATACGTCCTGAACATTTGCAATTCTAAGCATGACCAGTGTCGATTGATGTCCAAAAACCCTATGGCAAACAAGTATCCACCATAAAAAAATAAGTACCCACCATCCAAAAACCAGTACCCACCATCCATAAACATGTGAATTCTTCCTTTGTGTTAAACCGCACCCTACTTCCCATTTTGGATCATTGAGATCTGTGGAAGCCAACAAGAGATAATCGGCGGCATCGACGATGTTCTTGGTCGGAATCGGATTTAGGATTTTTGTGGATTGTATGTAGACGACGAGGAGAGAGAGGGTTGGAGAGGTGTGGAGAAATGATTTTGAATTAGAAATAGAAATGGAAAAGGAATTAAAAAAGACTTAAAAACCATTTAATTAGTAAAATAATTAGATGACTAATAATCTGAGATTAAGCCTAATCGGGTCAAAATTTTGCTAATCAACAGTTCACCGTAAAAAAGTGACCGGATCGACACAAATTTCATTTATTATAGACCCGTTTTTCAAAAAGTGAATATTTTGGACCAAATTCGTGACCCCATGTTTTGGACAAAGTTGGCCTTTACTCATTTATTAATTAATATTTGTACTGAAGCAGTACCGAAAAACTGAAGGGAAAGTGCCCAAGAACATCCAATGATAGTAACATACAAGTACTCCCTCCGTTGTACAAGAGTGGAGTCATTTTGTCATTTTGATACGTTTCATAGTAGTAGAGTCATTTTATTTTTTAGTAAAAGTCGACACGTTTCTTCTTACTTACTTAACTCTCTCTTATTCTATTCTCTTTTTATCTCTCTACCTTTTTCAATTCCTAGTTTATTCTTCTTTACTTAACTCATTTAACACATTTTTCTTAAATCGTGTGCCGAAAAGAAACGCCTCTACTACAATGGAAGGGAGGGAGTAAGAGGGATGAGTTTTTCTTTCTTGATTATTTGGTGGATTTGTTCTTTATTCATTTAGTGTCCCCGTCTCGGTCGAACATGGTCAAATTATGTTTTATTATTATTTACAATTTCAATTAAATATGACATTATGAAAATATTAAATCTTAATATAAACTAAAATTAAATTTTTAAAAAATGAAAATTACAATATTTTAAAACCCCGAAAACTACTATCCACATAATTGTGCAGAGAACTTAGCAATAAACTTTTGTGTTGCTCTATGTGCTCCTCGCCGAGGTCATAGTTTTGTAGTACAAACCTAATAAGTCAATTACATTAGCTTTGTACTTCCATATGTCCCTTAAATTTTGTTATATTTTTTCATTGCTAAACGTCTCACAAAATTTGTCATATTTCATTTTTTACTACTCCTCCGTCCACGAAAAATATGACACATTGTGAATGACACGGATTTTAATGTGGAATTGATAAAGTAAGAGAGAAAGGAAAAAAAAGTAAGAGAGAAGTAGTGTTAATGGAATGTGGGATCCATATTATTAGTAAGAGAGAAGAGAAAAAAGTAAGAGAGAAGTTGTTGAAAACTTTCTTTTTTTAAATGTGCTTTATTTTTCGTGGACAACCAAAAATGACAAATGTGCTATATTTTTCGTGGACGGAGGGGGTATTTTTTTATAGTGGACCCTATATTTCACTAACTCATTCCAACTCATATTTAATTATAAAACTAATATATAAAAGTACGATCCACCATCCACTAACTTTTTTAACTCACTTTCCATTACATTTCTTAAAATCCATACCCGATCAAAGTGTGACAAAATTTAAGGGACAGAGGGAGTATATTTTTGAAAACATTACCCCCATATTATTGGACGAGAAATCGAAGTTGTGGTTGTCATCTTTTCCTTTACCTAGCACTTCAACAGCTTCTACCTTGTTGTACGACTTCTAATTGACATTTCGTGTTAGATGTGGCCGTGTCAGAAGAAAGTAGACGTTTCTGAAGGAAATAGAATCAGATACAAAACAAGACTTGTAGCTAAAGGATACTCTCAGAATAAAGGAGTGGGTTTCAATGAGATCTTCTCACATGTAGTAAGACATGCTTCTATTAGAATTTTGTTGTCTGTGGTAATAGTAACTGAGAACTTCATCAATTTGATGTTAAGACAGCCTTCCCTCATGGAGAATTGGAGGAGACAATTTTTATGGAGCTACCAACTGGATTCATAGTTTCTGGTCAGGAAAGCGAAGTGTGTCAGTTGAAGAAAAGCTTATATGGGCTAAGACAAAGTAGCAGGTAGTGGTATAAGAGGGTTGATGCTCACTTGAGTTCAATTGGTTTCAAGAAGTCAACATATGCCAGTTGTATAGCAAGATAGTTGAGGGAAACACAGTTGCATATCTTGCATTGTACGCAGATGATATGCTTGTAGCTGCAAGAAATCTGAGTGATGTGGAGTCTGCGAAGGAAGAACTTAAAAGGAAATTTGAGATGAAGAATCTGGGGAAGCAAGAAGGATCCTGGCATGGACATAAGAAGAGATAGGGAAAAGGGAGAACTGTGCCTCACTCAAACAGATTACTTGAGTAAGGTGATTAGCAGATTTCAGATGGAGAATTCCAAGGATATATCAGTCCCTCTAGCTCATCACTTCAAGTTGTCTCTCAGCAAGCTCCAAGCACTGATCAAGAAATAGCTGAAATGCAGAAAATACCATATGCCAACATGATAGGGAGTGTTATATACTCAATGATCAGTACAAGACCAGATCTGTCACATGGAATTAGTTTTACTAGCAGATAATGAAGGACTATGGAAGAGAGCATTGGGCAGCTTTAAAATGGATCATGAGATACATTAAAGGCAACAAGTCCACTGGAATTGTGTTCAAAAGGCAGAAAGGTTGGGAAGAAGAAGCACTTATTGGCTATTACGATTCAGATTTTGCCACAAATTCAGTCAATGGTTGCCTTATCTGCCATAAACTGGGTATATTTTCACCTTATATAGAGCAGTAGTAAGTTGGAAGTCCACACAATTCAGTCAATGGTTGCCTTATCTGCCACTGAAGCAGAGTATATCGCACTAACAGAAGCAGTGAAGGTAGGGAAGTGGCTGATAGGCATCATTGATGATTTTGGAGTAGAACAGAAGGTGGTCAAGGTGTTGTGCAATGGTAATAGCGCAATATGCCTGGCCAAGAACCAAGTTTTCCATGAGAGGAGTAAACATATTGACATTAAGCTTCATTTCATCAGAGATGAAGTAGCCAATGGAGATGTTGAGGTTGAGAAAGTAGGGACAGAAGATAATTGATAAGGCTCATTTCATGCATCCGTTTAAGAGTAAAATGTGTACTACTTGATCGGTTTATCGCGCAAACAAGTATAAATTGTGCAGAAATACCGCTTGACCAAGGCAGCAAGGCCGAACTGATCAAGCAAGTACAAAAGGCGATAAAAGGCCAAAAATCGGGGAAGTTGATCAAGGGGAGTAGTCAAGCAGTTAAGGAGGGGACCACTGGGTGTCAGAAAAAGGACATGCGAGGCTATGAGCTGGATGGTGCGCAGCATTCTGTTATCAAGGACAACGTTCTAGAAGGGGACACGTGCTGATACATGAGACGCAAGGACGGAGCTGAGTCACTGATTTGTTACTGAAAAGCGTCATCGATTCTAGAAGAAGAGCAGCAATCCATGAGTCGCTCATTCTTAACATGAGTGAATATTCACTGTCAAGATCGTTATCCAGCTGGAGGCTGAGTCGAGCTTATAAATAGAGGATGTGCCACCACATGAAAAAGAGAACCGATCCTTTACTTTCCGTCAAGTTTAGCTTAGTTTAGTTCTCTAGCTTAGTCCAGTTCTTTAGAATAGCTTAGCTTAGATAAAGTAATGCGTAGTTAGAAAGGGCAATCAAAGAAGCGTTGTAGAATACTTGTTATCTGTCGGCGTATTCCTAAATTTCCCGCCAAGATTCTTCTCGGTTTTACTTGCTTTCTTAATTTCTGAAGTATTAGCTTAGTTTCAAATTTACGCTGTACTTAGTTTAATTTTAATCGAAGTTGTTCTATTTTAATCCGCGCATTTACTTTTCCACTGTCACCTGCAATTCACTTGACCCAGTAGTTAAAGTTCCTTTGATCAAGTTAGCAAAATTTAATTCTGTCTAGAGTAAAAACAGTAGTTAAAAACTCCCAAGTTAAAGCGTGGCAGCAGCCAACCCTCCTGTTCACTACTCACACACTCGACACACCAACTTCTCTGTGGGATCGACCCCGAACTTGCCGCTTTACTGTTAAAGTAGTGCAAAATTGGAAGTTTACAAATTACATTGGTAGGAAACGAGCGAGAGCGAGTTCGAATCGATCAAGTGGCAACGGCATTTTCTAACTGATCCAATCGGTTTGGTTATCTTCAATATAACTTGGTTCGAATTCGCGCCCCTCTCGAGGCCTTTCACAATGGCGCCGTTGCCGGGGAAGCATGGTGTTACTTTATGTTTGTGCGTAGTGCGTAGGTGTATATAATCTTATTTCTTTGTTTTCTCATTTTGTTTTTTTTACTGTTGATGAGAAGGTACCAACGCGGTGGACACTGGAATCATCCCTTTCTATACAGAGAGACTAACGCTAATTGGAGGGTCCAGGAAGCTGGCGTCGTCACCACTCGTTACAGAGCAGCATTAGAAGCCGCAGCAGCCGCGGAACAGAGCATACAACCACCACCACTCGAACAAGCAGAGATGGCCCTCGTCGTTGATGACTCAGGAATTGGCTCTCTGCACGCTCATGATGAGAAGGAGCCCACACATGCCATTGCCGCTACTCCTGGGATGCGGACCATCGCGATCAAATCGGGAGTATTGGTCGTTTTGTCCCACTTCTACGGTCTTTCGAAGGAGTATCCGTACGCTTTTCTGGAGGAATTCTGCCATACTGTGATATTCAGCCCGTGCCGGCTGGATCCACATCCGAAGATTATAGGCTCAAAGCTATTCCCTTCGTTTTGAAGGGCGATGCGGGTGTCTGGCTGTCAAGGCGGCCAGAAGGATCCATCAGAACCTGGGCTGAATTCCGCATGATATTCCTAGATCGCTGTTTCCGAGCATCGAAGACAAGTGCCCTGATAAGTGAGATTACAGAGGCTAGGCAGGAGTAAGATGAACCCCTTGGCCAGTACTGGGACAGATTCCAAGGTTTGCTTCAAGCATGCCCCAACCACAAGATGGATGAGAAGGAAATCTACTATGTTTTCTACAGTAGACTCACTGTGGATAGCAAGAACGACCTCAACCTCGCAGCTCAAGGAGATTTCTCAAAGACCGCATTCAGCCAAGCCAAAAATATACTAGAGAGGCTGATCGAGGCTAAGCGGTCTTATGAGACGTCTCGAGGGCAGTATAGGAGAGGGGCAGTGCATGTAGCAGAGGCGCGCAATGATGAAAAGTTGGAGACTCAATTTGAGCAGATGGAAAAGAAACTGCTGGAGGCAGTAGAGAAAGCCAGACCACTTCCACCACCTACACCAAAGGAAACGCAGTATGTGCCGCAACCGTCCCACCAGAAGAGCATCACTACTACTATTGCGAGTTCCCCCCTGAGGTAGAACCTCAAGCTCAGGTGAATGCCGTTGGCCACTGGAACTCAAATGGCAACTGGATCCAGGGGAAACAGAGGGACGCCCCATGGAGGGACCACCCCAATTTTCTGTGGACTGATCAGAATCAAAGCCAACCGCTCCAGTTATCAACCCAACAAGTACAACCCTCCGAAGGACGACCCAACTGGCCCGCACGGATCCAGGATAGACCAAACACTGGAGGGAACAGAATACAGAACGTACCTCAAGGAAACTGGTCCAGTGGAGGACAGCTTAACTGGTCAAGCAGACAACCGGAGGGAAACTGGGGGTACAAACAGCAAGGCCCTCAGTTTAGCAACCAAGGAAGGCAGCCAAACAACCAGATGGTCAGCTACATCCCACCACACCTACGGGGAAATCAGCACCCTGGAAATCAACAGTACAACCAGCCGCGATATCAGCAAGAACATTACGGGCAATCTGACTACCCGCAGCCCAACTATAGTGGGGGACCGCCGAATCAAAGATATAACCGACACCCCAACGAAGGCCACGGAGATATGTTGGTACCGCACCATCCAAATGATGCGATGCGGGAAATCCAGGAGGCTCAGAAAGAGCAACGGGCGGCGTTGGAGATGCTGACAAAACAACTCTCCCAAGTTGCAGTGTCGCTGGGCGAGTTGAAGGGAAATGAAGCCACTCTGCAACCACCTGGTCGTGAGAATATTAGTGAAGTATCCCTGAGGTCGGGGAAAGTCTACCAAGGCCCCGACCATCCTGCGATATCTCTAGCAACTGGTTCTGGACCAAGCCGCTAGGAAGAGGAAGAATCCAGTAGAGTGGATCAACTAAAAGAAAAGGGCAAGGAGAAGGTGGGAAGTGAAGCCTCGGAAGAAAGTCAGAAAGAGGAAACTAAAAGGGTTAAGCCTTATCCGTACCGTGGAATGGTGACAAGGAAGAGGGATGCCACAATCGATGTGGCAAGTATGTTCAAGGATGTGGAGATGAAGGTACCGCTCTTAATGTCGTTAAAAATGCCCCCGATCAGCAAGTTCATTAAAGACTACCTGGCAGGGAAGGTCAATGAGGAAGGGAGACTAATTACAGATGAGAACGTCTCTGCCGTAATCCAGAGAAGCGACCTCCCCTCCAAGAAGACTGATCCTGGAATGTTCACACTCCCTATTTCTATCGGAGACATCCAGGTGGAGCACGCTATGTGCGACTTAGGGGCATCAATCAACGTTCTGCAATACTCCATCTATCGGAAGTTGGGAGCAACCAAGCTCATCGACACTGACATAATGATACAGTTGGCTGACAGATCGTGTATTCACCCAGAGGGAATCCTGGAAGACGTGAATGTTAAGGTGAATAACTTTCTATACCCAGCTGATTTTTTTGTAATCAAGATGACGGAACCCGCAACAAATGAGTCGAGTGGAGTCCAATTAGGACGACCGTTCCTGTCCACAACCAGCACTATTATAGACATCCGAAATGGGACGATAATCCTGGATTTCAAAGGAGAGCAGTACACGTTCAATATTGATGAAGCCATGAAGAAGCTAGCTGACGGCGAGAACGTATACTCCATAGATGTGACTGAGCCCTTGGTACAGAAGTATTTGGAGGAAGAATTCTTAAAGAGACAATTCACTGACTCCGCTGCAGATAAGGAGGTCGAAAAAGAAGTAGAAGAGTGGTATGATACCATGAAAGTTGGAGAGATGGACGACCGGGCCATCGTGAAAGTGATAACGGATTTTTGCGAGCGCCCGAGGCCAGCCGGGTCAAGTGGGACAGCTCAAGTGTCTAGCTTAGCGAAACAGCTCGATCAAGGGCTGCATAGCCTAAACAGGGTTTTAGAAAGATGCCGCCAGAAGGACTTGGTTCTGAATTTCGAGAAATGCCATTTTATGGTTACTGAAGGAATATTCTTGGGACATGTAGTGTCAAGCAAGGGAATCGAGGCCGACCCAGCAAAAGTAGCGGTCATTGCAAAGCTCCCATACCCCACCAACCAGAAGGAGACCAGAGCATTTTTGGGGCACGTTGGGTTCTATAGAAGATTCATCAAAGATTTCGTGAAAATAGCCCAGCCTCTGACGAGACTTCTCCAGAACGATGTGGAGTTTGAATTCTTAGATGACTGGAAAGCCGCGTTCCAATTTCTGAAAGACCGATTGATAGGCTCTCCAATAATACGTGCCCCCGACTGGAATCACCCATTTGAGGTGATGTGCGATGCTAGTGACTATGCTGTGGGGGCAGTATTAGGTCAGAAGATCGAAGGAAAGAGTTACATCATTTTCTATGCTTCCAAAACTCTGAATCAGGCACAAAGGAACTATGACGTGACCGAGAAGGAGATGCTATCGGTGGTCTTCGCATTCGAGAAGTTCAAACCTTACCTGCTAGGGTCTAAAGTGATAGTGTATACGAATCATGCAGCCATCAAATACCTCTTGACGAAGAAGGAATCGAAGCCGCGATTGATCATATGGGTACTCCTCTTACAGGAGTTTGATTGGGAAGCAGTGGATAAAAAGGGATGCGAGAACAAAGTGGCTGATCACCTACGCCGAATTTTGCAAGACGATAACGGTGAAGCCATTTCAGACGCCTTCCCTGAGGAACACCTATATCTGGTCAAGACAACATCAGAATGTCAGTGGGTCAATCAAGTGGAAGGGGTTGATCAAGCTGAGCAAGGAAGCAAGAAACAATACACGCGGAAAGAGCCATGGTTTGCTGACATGGCCAACTAATTGGTAACAGGAGAGCTGCCTGGGGGTGATGAGATTACAAGGACACAAAAGTTGAAGCTTAAAAGAGATTCCTGGTACTTCTATTGGGACGATCCTTACCTATGGAAAATGGGGGCAGATCAAGTAATCCAACGCTGTATACCCGAATGGGAGCAGGAAGATGTGATGATCCACTGCCACGCACTAGCTTGCGGTGGCCACTTTGGACCGAAGAAGACAACAAGGAAAATACTTGATAGTGGGTTTTACTGGCCTTCCATCCATAAAGATGCTTACGAATTCTGCAAAAGGTGCCCTCGATGCCAGCTTACTGGAGGGATATCTACAAGAGATGAGATGCCTCAGATCCCCATTATTGTCTGTGAAATATTTGATGTATGGGGAATGGACTTCATGGGACCCTTTCCCGCGTCTGAAGGCAATCTCTACATACTGGTGGCAGTGGACTATGTGTCCAAATAGATCGAGGCGAAGGCAACTAGGACGTGTGAGTCCAGAGAAGTGGCAAAGTTCTTGAAATCGAACATATTTACCCTATACGGGGTGCCACGGGCTATTATCTATGATCAAGGAACTCATTTCATCAACAGAACTATCGAAGCTTTGATGCGAAAGTATGGAGTCCACACCCGCCTATCCACACCTTACCACCCGCAGTCCAATGGACAGGCTGAAGTTTCTAATAAAGAAATAAAGGCAATTCTAGAAAAGACAGTCAATCCCACCAGGAAAGACTGGAGCCGCCGACTCTGGGCCTACAGGACCACATTCAAAACGCCTATCGAAATGTCCCCATACCGATTGGTATTTGGGAAAATGTGCTATTTACCTATGGGGGTGGAACATCAAGCCTACTGGGCAGTCAAAGAAATGAATATGAACACAGAGGCTGGAGCTGCAGAGAGGAGAATGCAGCTACAGGAGCTTGAAGAGCTCGGTCTGGATGCCTATGACTCTGCCATGTGGTACAAGGAAAAGACTAAGATGTGGCACGATAAGAACCTTCGCAAGAAGGAACTCAAGGTGGGCCAGAGGGTACTGCTGTTCCAATCCATACTGAAATTGATGCCTGAGAAGCTCAGATCAAGGTGGATAGGTCCTTATACCATCATCGCCCTCCGAAAGAATGGAGCAATTGAACTCCAAGGAAGCAATCCAGATTCACCTTCCTTCATGGTGAATGGTCATAGGGTGAAGCCATGCAGAGAAGGAATGGAGGCGTTTGTGGTGGACGACATTCCACTACTCATGTCTAACTCTCTCCAGTGATCAGGTAAAGGGGATGATCGGGTACTCATGGGTAGTCTGCTTGATCAAGCGACAAAGTATTAATCTATTAAACTGATCAAGCGACATCCTAGGGGAACCCGGTCAAGTCCTTAGTAGTTAGTGTAAATAGTTTTTAGTATGTTAGTTTTATTTTCTTAGTTAATTAAAAGTCAGAAGAAAGGAAGGAAACTGATCAAGTGGAGCAAATTGAGTTTCATCGAAAATTAATTGTCCACTTGATCAGTACAATTTGAATATAATGGTGATGCAGTGATTGAGTTGATCAGGGCAGGTGATGAAAAGACGTGCGCAGTCACTAAAAAGGTGTCAGGAAACGCCAACTGCTGCATTGAAAGGACGCCTTAGGGAGAAGGAGGAAGGGTATCAGAGAAGCTAAGCCAGCTGGCACTCTGAAAAGGCGCGCCCGTACGTGAAGAGTCGCAAAGATCTGAACAGCCGCAGGGATCTCAACAGTCGAGAATCCCAATAGCCGCCCTGCCCGCCACCTCAACGTCTGCCACCTTCTCGGAGCATACCTAAGGCGAAATTGGACCCTAGAATTCCAGGAGGGTGTGGAGCTCCCCAGTCGCTGCCCAAAACCTGAACTGTTTAACATTGATTTCTTTGTAAGAATTCAGGTGCTTGAACGGCTTGGCGACGGGAGACTTCGCTTCATCTCAGAGGCTCGGAAGGAGAAGCAGGCAGAGCAACAGGAGACTAGGCGAGAAGAGCTGGAGGAAGCCAGACGCGAGAAACAGAGGAGGACGACGGACTGCCCGGAAAGCTCAGCGAGGCAGCCAAGGCAGAGGTTGGACCTAATGACCGTCACAGAGCCAGAAGAGGCTGCCCGCGCTAACAATGAATGGAGGCTCCGCATGGAGCAAATGCTGATGCAGCTAGTGGAGAATTCACAAGCCCAACTGATCGCTCAAGCTAAGGTACTGGAGGCTATCCGCCAACTGACTCTTGCTATGCGACCACCACCTCCTCTGAAAGCTCTCCTACACCTCGGCGCCAAACATCCTCCAGACCACCTTCAGCATTCCCAAGTCAGCCTCACAGGAAACCCTAAGTACAACCCCCCATCTCAGCTCACGTTAATTTCAAAATAATTTTAGTTTTAATTTGTTTTTGGTATGTATAACTGTCATTCTATTCCGCATCACACTTAGACCTGTGTTGGGTCTAATGTGAGAAGTATGCATGCCATTTTTTCTTTGTTTGCCTGCCTTATGTGTCTTTTGTTATTGTTTTTCTATATTTGTTAGCATGGTTTGATTGTCGGCACTGTCTCACACTTAACCCAGTGTCTGGTCTAAGTGTGAGAAGTTTCCCTTGTTATTATTGTGTCGTTACCTGTGCCTAACCCCTTTTTCCACTGCATCCAGTCCCTCGAGGACGAGTTCATATTTAGTGGGGAGGGGGGACGGGTTAGTTACATTAGAATCATACATGCTAAAATTTTTTTAAAAAAATAACAAATTCCAGTTAGTAATGAAATAGACAATATGCATGAAATTGGATAAATGGAAGCTTGATTACATTTTGGAAGAGTTAGAAAAAGGATTCAGTATGCTCACATGTAAAAACTTGATTGCAAAAACTTGATCAATTTGAACGACGCAAGTATGATGGAAATGCTCAATTTCTAAACCAACTGTGAAGTCTCTCTATATGTGAGTTATAAGCCAAAAGTAGAACACTTTCTACTATTTTTACAAAAGAAAATTTTACGAGAGGCTGACTTTTAATATTGAGATGAAAATTGCACAAGTAGTAAGGACTAAAGGCACTAGGACTTAGCCATTTGAGTCGTTTCTTTTCCTTCGTTCCACGAACCCGCCTCGTTAATCAGGCACCCCTTAGTTAACCGCTTTGAGCCCATACACTCTTACCCGTTCTTTGAAGCCTTAAAATCGAACTCAAGTTTCATATCACATGAGGAAAGAGGGTCAAAGAGATGAAGTTTTTCAAGGGAAACATAAGGGGATAGCAATAGAATAGTCGAAATAATAAAGGGTAGCCGGGTTGATCAAGTTAGAGGATCAGGTTGACCAAGTAAAAAAAAAATGTTGAGAAAAATTTAAGAAAAAGAAAAGGGCAGGAAAAAGTTGTAACCTGACCCGGGAAATCGAAAGTTAGGAAATAAGCCAAAAATTTAAAAGGCTAAAGGACGTTCTTTTTTTTACCAAAGTAAGTATCTAGTAGAAAAAATAAATATCCCAACTTGATCCAGCAAGTCTAGTCATAACTTTGATCTTTTGACTCATGTGATTTTCTTTTTACAATTTAAAATTTTTATTTTAAACTTAGAACCCCTAGGACCCTACCCTAATACGTTACTACCCTTAAGCCCCGTTACAACAAAAAACAAAGACCTTAAGGAACTATCTTGTGTAGTCCGATTCAAGGTATTAAAATTGTGGCAATACCGAGTGAACAGTCCTAACATCTCTGGTGAGAAATGAGCGACTGAGTGAATCCAACAGTGGTTTAGATTGAGCAATCTTTGACAAACTGACACCTTGATCAAGCAAACGCGAAAAAGAAGAAACATAAGCTACTGGCAAATGGATTGACCTTAACCTCGGGTATGATTGTTGAAAATTTATTCGGTCTAATGCATACATGTAAATATGTATTTTTGGTTTTGAGTCTTGTTTTTCTTTTCGTCTTCTTTTACTTGTGAAATGAGTAAACCATGCCTGAAATTTGTCTTATCTTTTTCTTTTCTTTTTTTTATATACTTGAGGAAAAGTATGTTTTAAGTGTGAGCAGTTTGATAAGGCTCATTTCATGCATCGGTTTAAGGGTAAAATGTGTACTACTTGATCAGTTTATCGCGTAAACAAGTGTTAATTGTGCAGAAATGCCGCTTGACCAAAGCAGCAAGGCCGAACTGATCAAGCAAGTACAAAAAGCGATAAAAGGCCAAAAATCGGGGAAGTTGATCAAGGGGAGTAGTCAAGTAGTTAAGGAGGGGACCACTGGGTGTCAGAAGAAGGACATGCGAGACTATGAGCTGGATGGTGCGCAGCATTCTGTTATCAAGGACAACGTTCTAGAAGGGGACACGTGCTGATACATGAGACGCAAGGACGGAGCTGAGTCACGGATTTGTTACTGAAAAGCGTCGTCGATTCTAGAAGAAGAGCACGTAGCAATCCATGAGTCGCTCATTCTCAACATGAGTGAATATTCCCTGTCAAGATCGTTATCCAGCTGGAGGCCGAGTCGAGCTTATAAATAGAGGATGTGTCACCACATGAAAAAAGACCGATCATTTACTTTCCGTCTAGTTTAGCTTAGTTTAGTTCTCTAGCTTAGTCCAGTTCTCTAGAATAGCTTAGCTTAAATAAAGTAATGCGTAGTTAGAAAGGGCAATCAAAGAAGCGCTGCAGAATACTTGTTATCTGTCGGCGTATTCCTAAATTTCCCGCCGAGATTCTTCTCGGTTTTACTTGCTTTCTTATTTTCCGAAGTATTAGCTTAGTTTCAAATTTACGCTGTACTTAGTTTAATTTTGATCGAAGTTGTTTTATTTTAATCCGCGCATTTACTTTTCCGCTGTCACCTGCAATTCACTTGACCCAGTAGTTAAAGTTCCTTTGATCAAGTTAGCAAAATTTAATTCTCAGCCCTTCATTTCAGCTCCACCTTAAGGGTATTGTGAAATGGGATTATATGGGTATTTAAACAATAGTCCCATAAGGGTATTGTGAAATGGGATTTAAACAATAGTGCCATATAATATATAATCCATTGTGTCACAAATTGCAATGCGAGAATACTCTCATTTCTGAACGGTTAATACTGATTTCCTATAATTTCTTCTTCATCACAGACTACATCAAAACATATGTAAGTTATTATCTTATTTTGCACTGTGCCTACAAGGACTGTTTGTTCTCTTTCACAGCATCAACCATCAACTTATAGAGTGCAAATCCTCCTTGGTGGCATCCCGGCATCTTAGGCATAATGCGGGCCAAATCACTCTGAAAGTGAATAATTTCAAGCAATAAAACCGCGTGTATCAGTTATAGAGATGTAACATGCAAGAGAATACCACAATTAAGAAACACAACACCAATAAAGATTGACAAGCTGGTTCTTCTCCAAGGAACTTCTCAAGTTACATAAGAGACCTTCCTACTCAGGAAGTATTGGAGATCAATTATTGCGGGTTTGTAATCTGTCATTGCAATTTTTATTTATGCAGTTATTTTGTGTTTCTTCAAATGAAAATTATTTAAGATAAGAGTGGAGGATGGGCAGAGATGGAGGATTGATCAATTATCATTGCATGGTGCATAATCAGTCATTAGTTTGATGAGTGCATTGCATATTCCAGCCGTTGCAAGACTCTATATAAGCAACTGTTCATGTAAAGCACACGGTGTTAATGAACATTTTGGCTTTTTCACCCATTTAACTGTAAAGAAATATCTCCTTCATGATGCAATACTCTCAAATCACACACTGTACAATCACAGTTCATGTATAAAATTAGAATTAAAATTAAATACTGACCATTGGCATGGTATAAAGCTGGGTTGATTCGTAACTATCTTCAGCGCTCGAATAGCACTTATGAATCTCCTCCGACTTAAGACTGCATTTAATGAAGAAGAAGGCAGTTGGTCTAACATTCAACGCTCTCTGTGATATACCAATAAAGATGGGCTTGCCCTGCACCATAGTGAAAAATAAAAGCATCAGAACTTCCTTCATGTTGGTCCAGAGGATCATAACATTTTTTATGAAACCAGCCTCTAACCATAAAGTCCTGCACCCGTTTGTCCATGTCAAGCTAGTTTTAACATTTGAATACAACAATTGGAAAGCGAGTTTTAGTTTAAATTTGGGGAGGACTTTTCCGGGCAGACTGGTAGATTGGAAGGATATAGTAACACATGAAAAGTTAGCATTGTGATTGCTAATTATCAGTCCTCACACAGTTAGCTACCATCTTATTTGCAACTGTGTTTTTTAAGTACTCTTTCAATCAAAGATAGCTTAGTTACGCAGATATTTCATAAAAAAATGCTCTTAAGATGATAAGACAAATATCATGTGCACTAAACTCTAAGCTTTGTGTTATGTTAGTCATTTGTCTTTAAAATGTCAAATTAACCCCACTAACAAGAAGAATACATTTGTTTAGCTTCAACTGAGTCAGCATCAATCAACAACAATGCACTATCTTCAGAACTTCAATGATATGGTCTCAACCCAACATTCTGCTAGAAAGCATAAATTCGGTAGACCCAAAACCTAAAACAAGCTTCTAGTCATTCTTTAAGCTACTACAGTGTATTTAATGAATATTATAATATGTAATACAGATGTATAATGAAAACTGTCAGTTAGCTAGATTGCTGAGTTCAACCAGCTTAAAACTAAAAAGGTTAACTTACAAGGGTAGCAGCAGGAACTCCAATTTCTTCAACTACTTCACGAATAATGCTCTCAAACATTTCCTCAGAAACCCTTTTGTCCACCATCTCCTGGATTGATTCTCCATCTGTTTGATGTCTTATTATGCCAAGTTCTTTGGGCTGCCAAGTGTTGCAATAGTTACTAGAAATTACTTCACCAGAGAAGATGACTAAAGCTTAAATAACATTATACTGTTTGGAATTTCAGATTTCTTTTGAAAAACAGAGAGTTGGTGAAATTTTTAGCCACTTTTGATGTGAAAAATTGTTATTAGTATAGTCGCTCTGGTAAAACAATACTCCCTCTGTCCACAATTACAAGGTCAAATTTGACTGGGCATGAGTTATAAGAAATATAGTAGAAAGTCGATAGAAAATGTTAGTAGAAGGTGGGTTAGACTTTTATATATTAGTTTTATAGTGAGTGAGATAAAGTTAGTGGAATGTGGGGGCCATTACCAAAAGTAGTAGAAGAGTAAATGGGACGTTTATTGGTGGTCAGACGAAAATGGCAAAATGGGACGATTAGTGGTGGACGGAGGGAGTAGCTCCTATAGTCCCTCTATGGCTTAAGTTCCACATACACTTCTTTTTCAGTTCTATTATTTCTTTTCTTTTCCATTTTCTCAGTCCTTCCTTTTAGCATTTTTGCTCTTTCATACTTTGTTTCTTTAACAACTTTCGGATATTGAAGATGAGGTATATGAATCCATTTCAACTGATAAGTACTTGACCACGTGCAACTTGTTCGGAATGATAAATCCAGTTCCAGAAAATTGCTTGATGTCAAAAGACATAAAAAAAATACTCCCTCCGTCCCAAGGAAGATGACCCCTTCTTGGGCGGCATGAGATTTTTATGTAAATTAATCTAGTAAGAGAGAGGGAATAAAGTAGAGATAAACATATTTCTATTTTTAGTAATGAGTCATCATGGTTGGGACAAACCAAAAAGGGAGGGAGTAAAAATTATGATTATTGGTTGCATATTTTTGGCTATAGGGTTAGAGCTCTCATGGTGACCAAAACACCAAAGAAACACAAAACAGATCTATAAAATTGATTATCTCGATAAAGAAAACATTTATAACATGGACATAAAAGTATACAGAAAAGAAAAACTTGATGGAAAAGATTGAGACAAAGATCGCATGATCAAATATTCTTTGCTATGGATTATCCAGATGAAGGAGCAAAACTTTTACTTCAGGTCTCGCTAAACGGGTCAAAATAGAAGTTTCCATGATAGTAACTAAATGACCTATTATGAACTTGACCATCTAAACAATCTTGTTTTTTTGAATATGAAGAAATAAAGAAGCCACTGCAATAGCCAGAAGACAATATACAGGATGGGTCGAAAGATTTATGATACTTCGCTTGATTCAGAGAAACTACAGGATATATAAAGAATATACCAATCCCAAGGATCCATAGGTTTAATTGTGGATCCAAGACGGTTTTCACTTACTTTCAGCATCATATTTAGGTAAGCTTATCTATTTTTCGTCTTAATATTAGGATGAAATTGATTTCTTCCCCTTGACTGGAAGACAGTAATCTTTTCTTTCTTCAAGATATTAGTATACTTCAATAAGATGATATACTTTTGTTCTTTTTCCAAATTGACAAGGTAATGGATTAACTGTTGTCATATTAAAGCAAATCAAGTACTCAAGAGCAATGTTGTCAAAGCAGTATAGCGGTTCATGGCGGTTCGCCCGAAAAATGCCACAGGGATATAGCGTATCGGTATGGCGGGATATAGCGGTCATTAATTAAATATATAAAATAATATTTATATATTCATATATAATTCAAAAAATTAGAAAATAATAAAAATATAATATTAAAAACTCTAAAAACATAAAATAGAAAATAATTATATAAAAGTCTAGCAATTAAAGTCTTTAGTTCAAGTGTTCAACAAAACATAAAACCATGATAAGCTCAATAGACATCAATCATCAAGCTCAACATAGTCTTCTAGCTCATCATCATCACTATCATCGGCATCCATTTCATCTTCATCCTCTTGATCTCCACTTACACTATCCTCAAATTCTTCCTCTTCCGATTCTTCATCTACAAGCGCAAGCCTTTTCCTTTTCCCTTTCCCTTTTCTAGGTATGATAGGTTCTTTTTTCTTAGAAACTCTAAGACAACTTGAACTAGATGTAGAAGATTCTTTCCTCTTCTTTGACCTAGTATATGTCCTAGGCTCTCCAACACCCGAAGCCTTATACACCATGTTCCAATCAAGTGTATCATCGTCATCATGAACCAAATGATTACCACCATCAATATCATCATCATCATCATCATCATCCAACTCCCCAACTAGCCACTCATTGCACTCATCAATATCATCGAGAATAATAGGATCAAATTCATCGGTTGCACTAAGCTTGTTCCTATCATGCAATTTTTGGTTATATTTCACATAAACCAAATCTTGCATCCTCTTATGCTCGAGCATATTTCTCTTTTTTGTATGAATAATTAATCACATAATTGTTATATATAAATATTATTAGAAACTAAATCACTATAAGTACAATAAGTAATCTTAAAAAAAAGTACATTAAGTAGTAAAGTACTAACCTGCTCAAAGACACTCCAATTGCGCTCACAACCGGAAGCGCTACATGTCAAACTTAGGATTTTGATTGCAAACTTTTGCAAAAGCCTAGAGTCTTTCCCAAACATAGACCACCAAGTAGCTACACAATCATATATGTTTCCAAATTAGAAAATAGAATTCAAAAATTTTTAAGGACTAATTTTAAAGTTTCTCACCGGGATGTACAATCTTCCTTTGCCGTTGCGCAGCCTCGGTACCAAAGAAGTCGCCTGCGGCGTTTGTGTACACATTCAACTATTGAAGCACCCTATCTTCCTCTGCTTTTGATGTCGCCAATCGATTAATACATGCATATAACCCTTTAGTCACCACACTATCAAAGTTCAACTCCCTGTTATCATAGAAGATGCTTGGATTCAGAAAGTATCCAGCTGCATGCAATGGCCTATGGAGTTGACAACTCCCATCTTTTATCAATTATCTTGAAAACATCTTCATATTTTTTTTCAATCCCATTGAAAGACTTCTTGATCGCCTCTTTCGTCTTCTCTCTTGCCTCATAGATGTAACCCATCGCTGCCTTCTTCTCACCATCCACCATTCTAAGCACTCTTACAAGGGGACCCATTATTTTGAGAATGTAGACGACATTATTCCAAAAGGAAGTCTTCATGACGGTCTTTGTTGCTTCGATCCCCTTCGCCTCCTTTGATAGCTTGTTTTGCATCCACTCATCACAAGTAAACATTTTCCTAAGGTTCTCCCTTTCCTCTTGAAGCCTTTGCAATGATAGATAGGACGTAGCAAATCGAGTGATGGCCGGCCTCACTAACTCCTTGTTTGTGGTAGTCCTTAACAAGTTTAAGGTAAAACCATGACTATAAATATAGCCAACAATACTAATACTCCTCTTAATTGTATTCTTAATCACGACAATCTTACCAAATATTCTGGATTTTGTTAACTTATTATGTTTTATTGTTTTCTTTTATTTGCAAGAATGTCTCATGGAGAAGCTTCAACAGCTGCCACTAGTGGAAAATGTTCGAATAGAACTGATCCGGGCTGGAAGTATTGTTCTCCCGTTGATGAAAAGTTGACTAGTAAAGTCAAATGCAACTTTTGCAACAAAGAGATGAACGGGGGCATCACAAGAGCAAAAGAGCATCTGATGGGCAAGAAAGGAAAGGTTGCCCCATGTCCTAGTTGTCCAAAACAGGTGCGAGACGAGCTTTGGGATCACTTCCAATCCAAAAAAATTTTTGGAAGCTCAGATTTTGCGAAGTATACAGAGTTTGTCGATCTAGGTGGTACTGATAGTACGAGTGGCATTGGCAATGCAGATGAAGATGCTACAGTAGTGAGAGGGCCGATGGATGCGTTTATGAAAAGGGGTGCAGCTGCAAGGGCTGGAAAACTAAGCAAAGAGAATATGAGGCAACAGAATGTGAAAGAATCTCTTGATAAAAAAGCTGTAGCACCAATGTTATCAAATAGCGGATATGGCGGCGCCATGGCGCTATGGCATGGCGTTCAGTGGTGGAAACGCCATAGCACCATGTCGCTGCCATAGCACTGCCATATCAGTCATTTGACAACATTGCGTGTGTATTGTATTTAGGAATGGGGCATTATGCAAGAAACATGGAGGTTAGAGTTGTATTTTATACTTTATTAATTGTTTAAAGTGTTTTAGATGTTATATTTTAATTATTTTCTAATTTCTGAATTATATATAAATATATAAGTATTATTTTATTTATTTAATTATTGACCGCCATATCCGCCATACTAATACGCCATATCCCTGTGGCGGTTTTTAGGCGAACCGCCATAAGCCGCCATACGAGATTGATAACATTGTGTAGCACTAGTCCACCAGGATATTGCTCGGTTTTGGTATCATGCAGGCTTGTCGTTCAACGCGATTCGGTTGCCGTACTTTGATCGGATGGTTAAATCAATTGGAGAATTTGGCAAGAATTTGCCACTTCCGAGCTATCATGACATCAGAGTTCCTCTTTTGCACAAAGAGATGGAACATACTGAAGCATTATTGGAGAAAAAGAAGAAGGTATGGACGGAGGTTGGTTGCTCGATTATGTCAGATGGATGGTCTGATCGGAAACAGAGGAGTATTATTAACTTTTTAGTTAATTCTCCTAGTGGATCGGTATTTATTAGATCTATTGATGCATCTGGCATTGTGAAGACAAGAGAAAAAATATTTGAGATGCTTGATTCTATGGTTGATGAAATTGGTGAAGAAAATGTTGTCCAAGTAGTAACAGACAACGGGAGTAATTATGTTGCAGCCGGGAAGTTGTTGATGCCAAAGAGAGCATCTTTATTGGACTCCATGTGCGGCACGCTGTATAGACCTAATGCTCGAAGATATTGGTAAGATTGCCGTGATTAAGAATACAATTAAGAGGAGTATTAGTCTTGTTGGCTATATTTATAGTCATGGTTTTACCTTAAACTTGTTAAGGACTACCACAAACAAGAAGGAGTTAGTGAGGCCGGCCATCACTCGATTTGCTACGTCCTATCTATCATTGCAAAGGCTTCAAGAGGAAAGGGAGAACCTTAGGAAAATGTTTACTTGTGATGAGTGGATGCAAAACAAGCTATCAAAGGAGGCGAAGGGGATCGAAGCAACAAAGACCGTCATGAAGACTTCCTTTTGGAATAATGTCGTCTACATTCTCAAAATAATGGGTCCCCTTGTAAGAGTGCTTAGAATGGTGGAGAGTGAGAAGAAGGCAGCGATGGGCTACATCTATGAGGCAATAGAGAAGATGAAAGAGGCGATCAAGAAGTCTTTCAATGTGATTGAAAAAAAATATGAAGATGTTTTCATGATAATTGATAAAAGATGGAGTTGTCAACTCCATAGGCCATTGCATGCAGCTGGATACGTTCTGAATCCAAGCATCTTATATGATAACAGGGAGTTGAACTTTGATAGTGTGGTGACTAAAGGGTTATATGCATGTATTAATTGATTGGCGACATCAAAAGCAGAGGAAGATAGGGTGCTTCAACAGTTGAATGTGTACACAAACGCCGCAGGCGACTTCTTTGGTACCGAGGCTGCGCAACGGCAAAGGAAGATTGTACATCCCGGTGAGAAACTTTAAACTTAGTCCTTAAAAATTTTTGAATTCTATTTTCTAATTTGGAAACATATATGATTGTGTAGCTACTTGGTGGTCTATGTTTGGGAAAGACACTAGGCTTTTGCAAAAGTTTGCAATCAAAATCTTAAGTTTGACATGTAGCGCTTCCGGTTGTGAGCGCAATTGGAGTGTCTTTGAGCAGGTTAGTACTTTACTACTTAATGTACTTTTTTTTTAAGATTACTTACTGTACTTATAGTGATTTAGTTTCTAATAATATTTATAAATAACAATTATGTGATTAATTATATTTATTTTGTAGATTCATACAAAAAAGAGAAATAGGCTCGAGCATAAGAGGATGCAAGATTTGGTTTATGTGAAATATAACCAAAAATTGCATGATAGGAACAAGCTTAGTGCAACCGATGAATTTGATCCTATTATTCTCGATGATATTGATGAGTGCAATGAGTGGCTAGTTGGGGAGTTGGATGAGGATGATGATGATGATGATGATGATGATATTGATGGTGGTAATCATTTGGTTCATGATGACGATGATACACTTGATTGGAACATGGTGTATAAGGCTTCGGGTGTTGGAGAGCCTAGGACATATACTAGGTCAAAGAAGAGGAAAGAATCTTCTACATCTAGTTCAAGTTGTCTTAGAGTTTCTAAGAAAAAAGAACCTATCATACCTAGAAAAGGGAAAGGGAAAGGGAAAAGGAAAAGGCTTGCGCTTGTAGATGAAGAATCGGAAGAGGAAGAATTTGAGGATAGTGTAAGTGGAGATCAAGAGGATGAAGCAATGGAGGATGGAGATGAAATGGATGCCGATGATAGTGATGATGATGAGCTAGAAGACTATGTTGAGCTTGATGATTGATGTCTATTGAGCTTATCATGGTTTTATGTTTTGTTGAACACTTGAACTAAAGACTTTAATTGCTAGACTTTTATATAATTATTTTCTATTTTATGCTTTATTACATGTTTTTAGAGTTTTTAATGTTATATTTTTATTATTTTCTAATTTTTTGAATTATATATGAATATATAAATATTATTTTATATATTTAATTAATGACCACTATATCCCGCCATACCGATACGCTATATCCCTGTGGCATTTTTCGGGCGAACCGCCATGAACCGCTATACTGCTTTGACAACATTGCTAATTAGTGAAGTTGTTCAATATCAATGATACCAACACTAGCCATAAGAAATACAATGATCTATTTTTATAGGCCTTGTGATGGGGAAAGTAATAGCTATACATACAGCTTAAAATTTCAAAGTTCTTGTCTAAAAATACTTCAAGATAGAGCAGATTTACCTTCAGATGGAACGAGAAATCTTTCCCATAAAGGATTTAAATTTGTCCCCACAAATGTCCTAAGCAAGATGGAAAACCAGATGCATTGTTGAGATTAACAAATGAAGCAACAGTGGAAAAGAAAAATATAATGTAGCATTCTATGTGAGTAAAGAGTATAACATACAATAAAAATCTTTTAGTATAAGTTCATTTATCTATATTTTTGCCAGCTGGCTTTGCACCTAATAGAAAATTTCTTCAGTGTTTTTGGTCTTGAAAAAACATTAAGATGCTAGCTAACATAAAGGTTGTGACTGTATTTGAACCTTATCCCTTAAAAATTCCATTCCATATGTGTATCTATCTATCTACAGCACACACACAGGAGAGTGAGAGGGGGAGAGGGACAGGAGGAAAGAGAGAGTGAGAGAGAACCTATAATCTGTCTGTTGCATGCATTAATATAAACATGCATGCAACGTAAGCAAGGGACATGCGCATGCAATATTGTGTTAGTTGATGACATGGCGTTAGTTAGGAAATGCATCAGCCAATAAGAAGAGAGCAGTGACGTGTTGCTAGCCAATGAGAAGGAAGCGAGCTAAGATGCAGTGAGTATAAATAGCCGTAGTTGTTCTTCTTTTGAATTGTCGTGAATATTGTGAGTTGTATGTTTGTTAAGCTCCGATCGTGGATCGCGAGCTCCTCTTTGCTTCTTATTCGATTGTAGAACATTATCATTGTTAATGCAATCCATTCTATTGATCATTCAAGTGTTGAGATCGGCGTTTTATCGCTGAGTTCGGCAACGCCGAACTAAGAGAGGAAGACCGAGAAGAGGTCACTGAGCTCGGCAGTGACGAGCTAAGATAGGCCGACCGCGAAGAAGTCACGGAGTTCGGCAGCCGACCGCGAAGAAGTCATTGAGTTCGGCAGTGACGAGCTACGATAGGTCGATCGCGGCGTAAGATCGTAACAATTGGTATTCAGAGCAATCGATCTCCGGACGTCGGAACGGTGACTAGAGGCGCAGAAATGGAGAAGAAAATGATGGAGATGATGGAGCAGAAAATGCAGGAGATGCGAGAAGAGCATAAGATCGAAATTATGGAGCTGACACAATCAATTGCTGCAATTAACTTGCAAAATCGAAGGAATAAGGAAACAGAGACTGGTGAAGGTAGTAATAGAGGTAATCGGTATGAAAATGGAACTGATTGGGGAAGATCAACACGGTATGAATTTCCAAAGTTTGACGGTGACGGCTATGAAGGATGGATGATGCGAGCTGAATATTTTTTCCAAGTAGCCAAAGTACCAGAGGAAGAGAAGGTTAGAGTGGCTGCAATCCATCTGGAAGGGAAGGCGTTGCAGTGGCATCGAGGTTTTGAGAGCTTACATGGAGATATGGCATATGCGAATTGGTCGTGCTATAGCTCATCTCTGGCTGCTCGCTTTGGTGCTCACGCATATGAAGATCCATTGGCTGATCTCAGGAACCTCAAACAAAAAGGTACGCTACAAGATTACATGGATACTTTTGATGAATTATATCCTAGAGCTGGAATTAGAGAGGATCAAGCCTTGAGCTTCTTTTTATCTGGATTAATTGATGAGCTACAAATGCCTGTGCGTATGTTTAGACCTAAGGCATTATCTGAAGCTTACTCTCTAGCTAAACTACAAGAGCTGACTGTAAGAGCTTTAGGTGTTAAGACTAAGATGAATCAGAGCCATGTTCAGTCGAGCAGTAGTTACTACTCCAATAGTAAACCTATGTCTGTGACTGCTACTAATAAGGTTGGAACCTTGAGTAATTGGAGTGGAGGTAATAAGGATGGTAATAAGTATGGAGGAGTTAGAGCTAGCACAAACTTAACTCCTAAGGAAATTGATGAGAAGAGAGCAAGAAAAGAATGCTTTTGGTGCACTGAGAAGTTTACTCCAAATCATCAGTGCAGCAAAAGAAAATCGTATGTGGTGCAGCTGATTGAAGTAGGAGAGACAGAGGAGAAGGCAGAAGAGGAGAGTGATGGAGAGGAGACAGGTGAGAAGTCTGAGCTGCAACTCTCCTTACATGCTGTGTGGGGAAAAGATGGACCTCAAGTAATGAGGATTCGAGGAAAATGCCAAAAGAAGGTCTTGAGAATATTGATAGATACGGGTAGCACTCATAATTTTTTAAGTGCTAAAGTGGCCAAGAAAATTAATTGTGAGCTATCCCTTGTTAATTCAAAAGCTGTGGAGGTAGCTAATGGTCAGATTCTGCAGTGCAATCAGAAATGCAGTAGGCTGGAGTGGGAAATGCAAGGGTTTAAGTTTCAAGGAGAAGTCTATCTTATTACTCTAGAGACTTATGATCTCATATTAGGAGGTGAGTGGCTGTCTACCTTGGGTGAAATCAAATGGAATTTTAATAATCTCAGTATGGTGTTTTGTCTCAATGGTGAGGAAGTGAAGTTACAAGGAGAGAGGTGGACACCCAGAGCTGAACAATTAAACTTTCTACATATATTGAACCCAGAAGAGATAGATGTGAGGGAAAGAAAATGGAAGCAGTGGATACCTACAGCTGAGATGGAAGCAGGCTGTTGCTATGAAATTAGTGTGGAAGAGATTTGGCCAAATCTTAGTGGTATTCTTAAAGAGTTTGCTGCGGTGTTTGAGGAGCCAAATTCATTACCTCCTCAAAGAGAACAAGATCATAAAATAGTCTTGAAAGAGGGAGCAGAGGCAGTCAACATGAGACCTTATAAGTATGCTGCCCACCAGAAAGATGTAATTGAAGATATGATTGAGGAAATGCTTAAAGCTGGAGTTATAAGGCAGAGTGAGAGTTCTTTTGCAAGCTCTATTGTGTTAGTTAAAAAGAAGGATGCTACTTGGAGAATGTGTGTGGATTATAGAGCTTTAAATGCCATCACTGTCAAGGATAAGTATCCTATTCCTGTGATTGAAGAGTTATTGGATGAGCTGGGAAGGGCAGTCTGGTTTTCTAAAATTGATCTGAGATCAGGCTACTGGCAAGTGAGGATGAGACCTGAAGATATTCACAAAACTGCCTTTAAAACTCACTCGGGGCATTATGAGTTTTTAGTCATGCCATTTGGCTTGACAAATGCTCCAGCTACCTTCCAGAATTTGATGAATACCATTTTCAGAAGCTATCTGAGAAAGTTCATACTGGTTTTCTTTGATGATATTCTTATTTACAGTGACAGTCAAGAAGCTCATGAGCATCACTTAAGAGTGGTTATGGAGTTGATGATGAAAAACAGATTATTGGCTAAAAGAAGTAAGTGCACTTTTGGATGTAAAAAAGTAGAGTACCTAGGCCATGTTATATCTGAGAAAGGAGTTCAAACTGATGAGGGAAAGATAGAGGCTGTAAAAAATTGGCCCCAGCCTAAGAATGTTAAACAGGTGCGAAGCTTCTTGGGTTTAACTGGCTATTACAGAAGGTTTGTACACAATTATGGGGTGATATCTAGGCCATTGATTGAGGTAATTAAAGGAAATGTATTCAGATGGACAGAGGAAGCCCAAGCAGCTTTTGGGAAACTTAAAACGGCCATGATTACAGCTCCTGTGCTAGTCTTGCCTGATTTTTCTAAAGAGTTTGTGGTGGAGACTGATGCATCTGGAATTGGAATTGGAGCTGTGTTGATGCAAGATAAGCATCCCATAGCCTTCATTAGTAAGTCTCTATCCCCTAAATATCAGACTTTATCAGTATATGAGAAGGAATTGTTAGCTATTTTGATGGCCATCAAGAAGTGGTACCACTACTTACAGAGTAAGAAGTTCATTATATTGACTGATCATCAGAGTCTTAAGTACTTGATAGAGCAAAAATTGACTACCCCTACTCAACAAGCTTGGATGACTAAGCTCATGCAATTTGATTATGAGATCAGATATAGGAAGGGCAGTGAAAATTCAGTAGCCGATGCTTTATCCAGAGTACCTGAGGTGATGACCTATGCTCTGACTTCCTTTGTAATTCCTCTAGAGTTGATTGCAAAAATTAAGGATTCTTGGAAAAGGGATCCTCTGATACAGAAGCTGATAGTAGAAAAACAACAGAATGTATCTCTGCATCCAAAATTCACCTGGAACAATGGAGAGCTAAGGAGGAAAGGAAAGCTAGTGGTGGGAAATGACTTGAATTTAAAAGCTCAGATTTTATCTATTTTTCATGGATCTGCTTTGGCTGGACATTCTGGGGTATTGGGAACTTTTAAGAGGATAGCTGCTCTAGTGTATTGGCCAAAATTAAGAAAAGATGTCAAAGAGTTTGTCCGAATGTGTGTCACTTGCCAGAGGTACAAGCCAAGCAACACTTCTCCAGCTGGATTACTACAGCCACTTCCTATACCTGCTGCAATCTTCACAGATATCTCAATGGATTTTATTGAAGCTTTACCAAGTTCTCAAGGTTATGATACTATATTTGTGGTGGTTGATAGGCTGAGTAAATATGCACATTTCATGGCTTTATCTCATCCCTTCACAGCAAAGAAAGTGGCTGAGGTCTTCTTGGATTCAGTTTTCAAGCTCCATGGAATGCCAATGAAGATTGTGAGTGATAGGGGGGCTATTTTTGTGGGAAATTTTTGGAAAGAGTTTATGAGTTTATTGGGTGTTGAGTTGCTTTATTCCACGGCCTATCATCCAGAGACTGATGGTCAAACCGAAGTAGTAAATAGAAGTTTACAATGTTACCTAAGGTGTGCTATGGGGGAGAAGCCACATACTTGGGTGCAATGGCTGGGCTTAGCCGAATATTGGTACAACACTACCTATCACTCCAGTGTCCAAATGACTCCTTTTGAAGCTTTGTATGGATTTGAACCTCCTCTACATATACCCTATCTGCCTGGTGACTCAAATGTTGAGGCAGTGAATCTTGCTCTACGAGACAGAGAGGAAATGCTTGCTATACTCAAGAGAAACGTACAGAAAGCAGCTGATAGAATGAAAAGACAAGCTGATCAACATCGAACTGATAGAGAATTTGAGATAGGAGAATGGGTTTGGCTGAAACTGAAGGAGTACAGACAGAATTCTATCAGAGGAAAGCATCACAAATTCGAGCCTAAGTACTTTGGACCTTACCAGATATTGGACAAAATCGGTGCAGTGGCTTACAAGCTCAATCTACCATCCTCGGCCACAATCCATAATGTGTTTCATGTTTCTCTATTAAAGCCGGCTTCCCCACCATCCGGCCCTATCAATGAATTACCTGATGTGTCTCACATAAATGATGCCGTTCCTCAAGCTATCTTGGATAGGAAAATGGTGAAAAGGCAGAATTGCGCAGTGACGAAATGGCTCATCCATTGGAAAGGGAAGTCCCCGGTCGATGCTTCTTGGGAATTTGCCGATGTGATTCAGGCTCGATTTCCATGGTTCCTTGAGGACAAGGAACCCTAAGAGGGGGGTATTGTTGCATGCATTAATATAAACATGCATGCAACGTAAGCAAGGGACATGCGCATGCAATATTGTGTTAGTTGATGACATGGCGTTAGTTAGGAAATGCATCAGCCAATAAGAAGAGAGCAGTGACGTGTTGCTAGCCAATGAGAAGGAAGCGAGCTAAGATGCAGTGAGTATAAATAGCCGTAGTTGTTCTTCTTTTGAATTGTCGTGAATATTGTGAGTTGTATGTTTGTTAAGCTCCGATCGTGGATCGCGAGCTCCTCTTTGCTTCTTATTCGATTGTAGAACATTATCATTGTTAATGCAATCCATTCTATTGATCATTCAAGTGTTGAGATCGGCGTTTTATCGCTGAGTTCGGCAACGCCGAACTAAGAGAGGAAGACCGAGAAGAGGTCACTGAGCTCGGCAGTGACGAGCTAAGATAGGCCGACCGCGAAGAAGTCACGGAGTTCGGCAGCCGACCGCGAAGAAGTCATTGAGTTCGGCAGTGACGAGCTACGATAGGTCGATCGCGGCGTAAGATCGTAACACTGTCAGGCCAAGGTGAAGGCAAACATTCGTCTTCTGGGAAGAATCAGGCCCAAAATCGGGACTTTGGCCACCATACTGTCAAGTTATCAACTGTATAAGATGACTTGCAAATCACCCTCATGTCAAGATCTTGTTTTACAAATTAGCTAACAAATTTGGTTAAAATATTTTTAAAACGCAAAACTGGCATCCAATTTCAATAACAAACTTCATTTTAACAACAGGCTCAGCCTACAACATAATTAGAAGCTCGAAATGTTGGGATCTTGTCACGATTGAAACTAGAAACAAATCAATAAATCAAAGTTCGATGAGGTGAAATAAATTGATCAGGCACATAAATGCGAGGCCTAAAGAAAAGCTTCCACTTACCCTGAACTTGAGTCCGTTGAACAAGGATGGGTTTTGTTCCACTCTCCTCTCCCAAATCTAACAAGTAAAACAATTGCAATCAATCAACAAAATAAACAGAAATCCACGTTCTGAAAATAAAAACATAACCTCTGCAATTGTGTTTTCCAAGCTGATATCAGGATGGGGAATCCGATCATATTTCAAGCATCACATTTTAATTTAAGCTGGTAGAATGGAAGGAATAAGCTAAGCAGTAGTGGCAATACCTCGGAAGGAGAGAGACCTGCCGGACACGACAGTAGAAGTTTAAATTTGGGAAGTTCATCGCCGGCGACGAATCCAGTGCGCCGCTCCACTGTTTCCATTACAGCGAACCACGGGAGCGCCAAACTGTTCGACGAATTAACCCTGCGACGGCGAGATTGCCTGTGGTGTTCGGTTTCAAAATAATAGATGAGTTTGAGATTATTTTAGTAATAACAACTAATTATTTTGAGTTTATTTTAATAATAATCTAAAATAGTATTGAGATTATTTTAGTAATAATAACTAATTATTTTGAGTTTATTTTAGTAATAAATGACTAATTATCTTATAATTATTTATTTAAAACTGAATTAGACTGTGAGATTAAATCTCATAAATATACCTACATACTATATTTAAATATGAAAAACTGAACACCGCCGCTGTGTACTCACCGTCTCCCTTCATGTGGAGGCGACGGATTGTTTTAAAAAATTGTTAAAAGTGGGCCGCTATTTTGTTAGTGAAGAGAATTTGAAGATGTGCTTATTCTTCTTTTAAAAGATAAATTGATTCTTTTCTAATACAGACAATAAATTAAAATACTATATTCATTTCTTTTAGCACTGTACTTCTTTAGTTGGTTTTAATTCTTAATTTTCAAAATTTTCTATTTTTCAAATTTAATTATATAATCAATTGTCTTATTTTTACAAGTTTTTACTCATCTATCTCACAATAAGAGTTATTCTTATTGTGGGCACGAGTTTTAAAAAATATAAATAATAATGAAACCCATTATAAAATATAAATAATAATTAAAAAAATTTAAATAATAATGGATTGGAAAAGTTAGTGGAACATGAAACCCATTTTTTATATTGCTTTTATAATAAAATGTGAGTGACGTGAGTTAGTGGAATGTGAGATCTACTTAACATTTATGGTAAATATGAAACGTGACTCTTATTGTGGGATAGACCAAAATGACAAAGTATAACTCTTATTGTGGAACGTAGAGAGTATTATTTTACCATGAAAATTTGAGAATAAAAATATGGATTATGTGGATTTGACTTTGAGTTCAAGGTGCGAGTTTGGAGAAAATATTGGTCTAAACGCACCACGTGACATGACGATGTGGTGTGTCCCACTAATTAGTATTTGACAAGTGTAAGTAGGAAAGAATCTAAAGATATAAACTATTTAAGGTATTTAGTTTTAATGAATGATACAAAATCTTGAAATTTGGAAACTTTCTAAGTTATTCTATGAATAATACATACACATATAAATATAAATTTCATCTTTTAAATTTCAAAGTATTTACTTTAAATGAACGAAATAAAATCTTGAAAACTTTCTAAGTTATTTACAATAATTAATACATAAACCTGCAATATTTAATACATATAGAAGAAGATCAGATACAGGCACACAGTATTATCATAACATCATAAGAATCACATATCAGAATATATCATAAATTTGATGAATACTCAATTTCTAAACACCATCAGAGTCAACATAACTAAGTTTCAAAATCGAAACTAATTTCAGATGAAAAAAATCACTAAATTCATATAAAAATAAAAACTAAACTGATGGTTTGCATATTTAAACCTGCAATATTTAATACATATAGAAGATCAGATACAGAAACAGAGTATTGTCATCAAGTCATAGGAATCACAGATCAAACTATATCATAAATTCGATGAATACTCAATTTCTAAACACCATCAGAGTCAACATAACTAAGTTTCAAAAATGAAACTAAGTTCAAATGAAAAAAAAAATCACTAAATTCATATAAAAATAAAAACTAAACTGATGGTTTGCAACATGTAATTTCGTACCGGATCCAAGAAATAATCATCCACAATAAAAACAAATTAGTTGTCTACAACAATTAATTTTGCTCACCTTCTGGAAAAACATCCAAATCAAAACAAGCGTAATATATATATAGGGGGAACATCCAAATCAAAACAAGCGTAATATATATATAGGGGGGTCTTGTTAGGTTTAGATTTTTTAGCTTAATTGAGAATTGAGATGCATTTTCAGCCATTCATACACAACATTTTCGAAATGTCAACTGCAAGTAGATTATGTTAACTAAGGGGTATTATCGTCATTTCATTTCTAAAATGGCGGAAAAATAAAAGTTGCATTTTAAATCATATTCAAAACCCTTCTCTAAAACTCTCAAACGTGTACATTCATTTATCTCCCAAGTACTCTTATACAATTCTGTAAATCTTCAAAAATTAATCAAATATTGTTATTCATCTCCTAACCCTATACCTACAAAGTCAGTTTTCTACACCTATAAGTGTTAATAATGAGAATCGAAGAACAAAATACAAGAGAATCGGCTGATACGCCGATTGTCGCCGGAAAAACGCAGTCCAAATCGGCGGTCAACGTCGAAACAACAAAAAACGTTGAAGCGACTTCTTCAGGTTAAGAAATTGATTCAAATTTAAGTATATTGCTTCGATTTTAGTGTTTTAAAACACATCTAGATTTGTTTTCTTATGAATTCGATTTATGCTGATTTTTTTTGTTGATTAGCAATGGAAGAAGCGGAAGAGGTGGAAACGAACATCGCCGCTGGAAAAAAGAAAGAGAACAAGCATCCCCTTCCAGTTAAGGATCGGTTTAAATTTTTAAGATTATTGACATTTTATACCATAGCTGTTGACATAGTTATAATAATATACTTGTGTTTTCTATAAACAGCATATACTTGTCATTGACATGATATTGTATACTGTTGACATAGTGTATGCTTGTTTATATGGCTGTTGACATAGTCATATTGAGATTATAAACTTTAACTATTGACAAAATAGTAATAAGATAATTGTGTTTGCTTTAAACAGGATATACTTTTTATTAGCATGATATTGCATACTATTGACATAGTGTATACTTATTAGAATCGTTGTTTAAATAGTCATATTGACATTATGAAATTTAATTATTGACATAATAGTAACCAGATAATTGTGCTTGCTATATATGGGATATACTTGTTATTGACATTGATTTATTATGTACTTTATCTACTAACATAATTTTAATAATATACATGTACTTGTTGTCGACAGGGTATACTTGTTATTGACATGATATTGTGTATAATTGATATTGATTTATTGTGTTTGATTTTAAACCAGAAAATAGAAAAATATCAAAGCGAACAAGGAGTACTACAATATCTCAGAAAGAATTAAAGATTATTGAGATTAGCAGCAAAAGAAAAATTGACAAGGACACTTGTGTAGATCAAACAAAAAAATCGAAAAATCAAAAGAAAAGTGAATAAATAGTGAAGATGAGGAGATGCACACAGAGGTTCAAGAACAGACTGAGGGAAGAAATAACTTATCTAAACGGCTTTTAGTTAAAAGAAAGCCGCAGTTTCTTGTTGATGCCATGAGCAAACTGAATGAGGCACAAATTAATGCTGTTAAGGAGTTGGGTTTTGAAAATGTTCTACATTTCAGCATTGATTACATTCCCAGTAGATTGGCGTTCTCATTGTCAAAGAGTTTTGATGAAAAAAAGTCAAGTTAAAGCTTTATAATGGGAAGAAAATTCATATCAGTGAAGAGGATGTCGAGCTACTGTATGGTTTTCCAAGAGGTGACATAATTTACTACAGAGATAAGTGGAAAACTCATGCGTCTTTCATGAGAGAGATAGCAGAATATAGTAACATGAAACCAGGAAATGTTAACCATAAAACCGTTGAAGAGCTTATGTTAGCAGATGGTGAAGGAGGATTCTGGTTCAAGAGAATGTTCATGGTTCTTTTAGAATCAGCTTTGATTGAGACATCAACATGTGGAACGATCAAATCTAAGATTGGGCATATAATTGAAGATCTGGACAATGTGAGAAATGTCAACTGGTGTTTGTATAAAATGTCTATTCTCAAGCTTGGAGTGGAAAACTGGTTAAAAACGGAGAAGAATGCTTTTGCCGGACCACTTCCCTTCCTTTTGGTATGTTTTACATTTTTTATTAAAGATTGTTAACAGTTAACATGATTACATTACTTATTGAAATGACTTGTATGTGTAGTTGATAAAGGTTGTAATTGTTAATGATATGGATTGTATATGTAGTTGGCAATGTATGTACAACAGTTGATATAATTGTAATAGTTATTTAAGCGACTTGTATATATAGTTGACATTGTATACTTGTAATTTACATCTATTTTTTTAACATATGCAGCTCTGCTACGTAGACAGAGTTACACAAGCCAAACGTTCAGTTACTCGCACTTTTACATTAATGAAAGGCTGGAAAGTGAACATCTGCAAGCTAGAGAAGATGAAGAGACAGTTGCAGGAATATTTGGTTTGGGACTCATCAAGAAAAGATATGTCCGTAATCTGGAGCAGCAGCAGGAAGAACATATTCTTGATATAGATGACAGTGGGGTTGAGTCTTCCCAGAACATACTCCTAAAATATTTCATAAAGAATGTAGTAAAATACATTAAACAGATGAATCAGGGGAGGACCAAACTTGTCAGAGCCCTTAAAGAAGCTCCTTAACAAATCAAAACTAATCATTTATTCGGAATGGTGTGTGATATTGCAAGATGTGCAGTTGGAAGCCAAACGACTTCAGTTGAATCTATGGGCGACAAGTTTCTACATTTGTCCCAGTCATTACATCTAGACAAGCCTGATGCTATTGATCACTGGAAAAAGTCTTTGACACAATACTTATTGCTAAAAAAGAAAAGGAAGCGCTTGAAGATTTGACTGAATTTCCGACTTTCAAATTGAGAGATTCCTTTGATAAAGTAAGTACACAAATAACGTCTGAAGAGATTAATATATCATTTTGTTTACATATATTTCTCTGAGTTGACATTAGATTACTCCTACAGTTTAGACACTAACATTGTAGAACTAATTTACAAGTAGGATGAAGAAGAAAGAAATAGAGAAAATTTTCCTACATCGCCAGTTTGTGATCATGAAGGGGTGAGCCAAATCCTGTCTATTGTTATTTAGAATTAATTCAAATTAATTTGATATTAATTATACATTACTAATTCAATAGGCTGCTGAAAAAGAAGAAGGAGAAGGAACAAAAGAGGAGATGATGTGTGATGACAATAATGAATCAGCCTCTCATTTCTCAACAGTTATACTAGGATCTGAACAGACAACAACCCCATCTCTCCTATCACATGAAGTCAATGCTTCAAAAGATGCCAATACAGTGGCATCACCAAACCAAAAGGACAGTGTTCCTAATGATATGACCGGGAAGACAGCTCCAACAACTGAAGCTCCTGCACATATCAACATAGAAGCATCACAAAATGTCATAGGATCTGAGAACAAGGGGAGTGAGTCAGAAATTCAGAAAGATCTTGAACATGTACAATTTATAATAACTATCTTAATCTTTGGGAGTTTTGTATATAAATTTTAAAGTTTTTATATAATTAATTGACATTGTGCATCTCGTAGTGTACATAGATAAAAATATAATTGACATGACATAATGTGCAGTTTCTGTTGTTAACATGAACTATATATGTAATTAACATTGTAGAATATAAACAAAAACACAGGAAGATAAGGAGAATGCAGCTGCAGGCTCAATGGATGACACACATGTTGAAACGAACAAATAAAAGCAACAAGATAAAGGGAAAGAGAAGATGGATATTGAAAAAGAAAAAATAATTGAAAACTAAGAGAAATAAGAGAATATCGTTCAGGTAAAATAACTAAAACTAACATTAAATAATATATTATTTTTATAAAATGACTGAATTGTTGTTGACATGACTTGAAAGTGTAGTTGACATGACTTGAAAGTGTAGTTGACATGGTTTGTATGTGTAGTTGTGATAAGTCGCATTCTAGGCCTTGGTTACTGGTCAGTGTGATGAGATTAACATGCATTATCTGCAAGAAAGTTGCCTAAGTGTGCAGGAAAAAGGGTACAAGCTAGTAGGAGAAGGATCAAACAGTTCAAGTGGAAAGGGCGCCAGAAGGATGCAATACTGGTCAGGATGCATGCCAAAAGGCTCGAGATGGAGAATGAAGGATTGCTAGGAACGACCAACTATACACGGGGAGCAAAAGCGTCAATTCACGAGGAGAGTCAACCCTAAAAGTTAGGGCAAACCACCATATAAATAGAAGGCCACTTGGAAAGAGAAAGAGAGTTCGAAAATCACACTCTCGGATATCTTCAGTTCCAGTAGCAGCGAAGACTAGTTCCTGCACTTCTCGTTCCTCGCCATCAGCCATGATCACTTGAAGACTCCGGCCACCTGCCGAAGAAAGTTTACCACCGTTCCAGCCAGCAGTTGTCTTAGCAAAAACACTGTTTCGTCGCCCGCGGGGCAAAACAATCTTTAATCACTTTCTTATTTTAACTCTAGTTGTTGCATCTTTTGGATATTTTGTAATTTTAGTTGTCTTTTGGATTATGAAGCATCTTGGTTTGGATCTTCCCTTAATGAAGTATGATTTCACTTTCTGTTTATCTTTTGGGTTGCAATGTTTTCGTTTTGTCTTGCGTAGTTAGATCCGAAATTTTAGTGTTGATTTCACATGTTTAAGTAGGAATCTTTCGTGATAAGTTAGATCTGGTTGGCTGAGTAATTTTCATGATTGTTGATCGGTTAAATCTGAAGATGCACGAAGTCGTAGTCGTAGTCGTAACTTTTCCGTCGTCTTGCATGTCGTGTTAGTCAGCATAAGTAAGGATTAGCCGTTTAATCGCCTGATTTAGGATTTAATTTCAGTTTAAGTTGTTGCATAATTTCTGTGAATCGTTAATGGAGTTGATGAAGTTGCTGAGATTCTGTGTTACTTGGTTGTGAAGACAATGTCCCTTTTTGCTATTGGGACCATCTTTTAATTTTAGTTGCTTTTTGCTTTTTGTCCTTTACTTTTCCAGAGATTCTGAAGACTTGACAGCCCTGAACCTACCAAATATCTTCTGTTATTCTGCTTAGCCATTTATAGTAATCTTCCACTTTTCACATGCCCCGGAACCACTTTGTCTTACATATTCACGACAGTCACATGTCGATGATTATCTTACCCAACTCTTCCAGATTATCACCGTAATCACAAGACGCAATCATCCATATCTGTGGGATTCGACCCTTGCTCTCACTATACTAGCCAATAGAGTGGGTTGAGGAAATTGTCGATACTAGGTTTTAGGTCGTCGTGTCAGCGACACAACTAGGTTGGGAATCACCTCCTGATCAGTTGAATACACGAGCCTACACAAACCTGCTCTTTCAAGTTGACATGGCTTGTACGTGTAGTTGACATAGTATGTACCGTAGTTGACATGACTTGTATGTGTAGTTGACACGATATGTACTGTAGTTGACATGACTTGTATGTGCAGTTGACACGATATGTACCATAGTTGACATAATTATATTAGTTGTTGACATGGCTAGTATATGTAGTTGACATGCTTTTTAATTGTAACTAACCTTAAAAACATGAATTGTAATTGCAACTAACATGAATTTTATGTGCACTGACAACAGAATATTGTTCCATTCTTTGAGATTTCACTACCAGAAGCCAGAGAGAAAACGTCTCATGCTGAAGTGCATTCTATCACATTCCTAGGCTCTCCAGTTGAAGTAAGAGCTGTACATACACAACCATACCAGGAAGCAAATGAAAGAGATGTCTACTACTGCATAATAGAAACAGAAGGAACATGCGAGTATGCATAATTTAATTATTTTCATGATCTAAAAAATATTTTTAGTTTTCTATGCAGTTGACATGATTTATGAATGTTGTTCAAATGTCGTTTGGATAACTTCATTTCACTGATGCATGCGTTTATGATGATGGTTTTGCTTGGGCGATGGAGGAATTTTTTTTGTCACTGAAGCCCCATGTAGAAATTAAAGCGGGTGTAATTAACGCATGGGCTTCACACCTGAACAATAAAGAAAAAGAAAGGCCGATAACATCACTTTCACGCCTTTTTATGACAACATCTCCATGTGTAAGTAATCTAAAATTACATGTAATCTGTTTGAATCAGACGTCTCCTTAACCAAACATGTTAAATGCAGAATTTCAATGTAACAAATCGGCTGGATAATTGGGATGCTTTGACAGTCAAGAACAATTTCATTGCTCAGATAGATAATGAGATTCAAAGAAAACCATATTTCAGTTGGAGAGAAATTGATTTGGTAATAAGATCTCACAATGACATCTATGTAAAAATATGAACAGATATTATTTGGATGTAATTTTATCTTTCATGTCATACACGTCTTCTTCCCAGTTTGTGAAAATGACCATTACTACCTTGTAGTATTTTGGATGAAAAAAATATCATTGAGATAATAGATAACAGTAAGCCACCTAAAGACATGGATGTGTTGGAAAAGTATGGCATGATTTCCTTAATGGTATGCTTTTTTTTCTGTGTTATTGACATAGTCTCTACATTTTGTTGCCATGATTTCTACATCATGTTGAAATGCTTTGTACATTGTAGTTTAATTTAGTTATTTATATATTTGCAGAAAGATATGTTTGAAGCATACTTCATAGAGAAGAACTTGTTAGATATTTCGGAAAATATAAATAAGTCTGTACTCAACGTTTTGCCTTTAGAGTGGGACACAAGCACAAACAAAAAGGAATGTGGTGTCTATTTGATGAGACACATGGAGACTTATGTTGGCAAAAAGGGCAGTGAATGAGTTATCAGCTTCTCTCCGCGTAGCATAAAGATTCTCCAGGTACTCAGGGAAAGTATTGCTACACCTTGATTGCATCAAGTTACAATAACTAGAGGTTGCCGATGTTGCAACTGGCTGGTGAAAGGATTGAAGCAAACATGGACAGATTGCTTGAGCTAAACAACAAGTAGGAGTTGTTTAATCGTAGAAACAAGAAGTGAACAAAAAGTGGTTTTAATGTTTGATGTTAACTTATTTTTTGGACTGGTTTTAAAACAACTATTGTGGTTTCTAACTTTTAAACTTACCAGTATATAATATATATCAAATGTCAATCAGTTCAACAACTTGTATTGAAATGTCAACAACGCAAAAACAATTCTTATAATTAAAAAAGAACAACTATTTTCTCTTAATTTTTTTATTTGAAACAAGTTCTGGTATCATGATCAAACAATACATGTCAATAGCTTTCATATCAAATGTCAACAACTTATATAAAAATGTCAACAGCTTGTCAATAGCTTGTATATTAAAATGTCAACATAGCAGTATGTAATATATGTCAAATGTCAATCAGTTCAACAACTTGTATTAAAATGTCAACAACTTGTATAAAGTGTCAACAACTCAAAAACAATTCTTGCAATTAAAAACTAACAACTATTTTATCTTGATTTTTTTATTTGACACAAGTTCTGGCATCATCATCATACAACACATGTCAATAGCCTGCATATCAAATGTCAACAACTTATAGCAAAATGTCAACAACTTGTATATAGTGTCAACAACTCAAAAACAATTCTTGTAATAAAAAAATTACAACTATTTTATCTTAATTTTTTTATTTGACACAAGTTCTGGCATCATGATCATACAACACATGTCAATAGTCTGCATATAAAATGTCAACAACTTATAGCAAAATGTCAACAGGTTGTCAAAAACTTGTATAAAGTGTCAACAACTCAAAAACAATTTTTGTAATTAAAAAATAAAAACTATTTTATCTTAATTTTTTTATTTGACACAAGTTTTGGCATCATGATCATACAATAAATCTCAATAGCTTGCATATCAAATGTCAACAACTTATGGCAAAATGTCAACAGCTTGTCAACAATTTGTATAAAGTGTGAACAACACAAAAACAAATCTTATAATTAAAAAAGAACAAGTATTTTTTCTTTTTTTCCTCTTTACCCCAAGTTCTGGCATGATGATCATACAATAATGCATGTCAATAGAGAGAAAAATCAAATATCAACAACTAATAAGAAAATGCCAATAACTTGTAGCATATGTCAACAACTAAAAAACAACTCTAATTATTAAAAATGAACAATTATGTCTTCTTTTTGCCATAACTTCTGGCATTATGATCAATCACTTTATGACACTTTCCACAACGCCTATGAGGTTTATTTGCTTTTTCAATTGCTTTCTCTATGCTCGGCTTCCTACTTTTCTTGTCACTTGCACCTCCCTTTGTACTAACCACATCTGGAGCATGTGCAGTTATTTCTTTTAGTACAACAATACCATATATGTTCTTGATTGAATAATTTTTTATCAACTAACGACGATCCAGTAGTATCATCAGTAAAAAAATTTGAGGACCAATACCCGCATGCACATTATCCAAAGCAATTAAATGATTTTTATTCCTTAAAGCGAGTTGATATAGACTAAAGTAACGTCCATGACACCTGTTACCAATCTGTAGTTTGTCATCTTTGTTAGAACATGTAAACATATAACATGTCAATAGCCTACATAAGTTATGTGAACAGTAAATATGTAACATGTCAACAACCTATATAGTTTATGTCAACAAAACTGAAATATACAAAACAAGAGTCTTTTGTTCGATACATTTTTCAGATAAAAAAACCATATCAACAACCTATATAAGATATGTCAACAGCCTACACAACATATGCGAAATAAACTGAAATATAGGAAATAGTTCACATACCTTTGTCAGACACACTTTCATCACTCGTGAGACCAAAACATACTCAAATATAGTACGGAAAAGATTAAAGTAGTGAAACATAGTTCAAAAAAAAAAACATAGCAGCGGAAATAAGGTTTAAAGAGAGTCAAGGATAACGCCTATGTATGAAGACACAACGCATCTTAAGGCCAACTCAACATCCTCCGCAACATCCCGCTCAATCTGCACATAAGAAAAATAATATGCAGGGCTGAGTACTTGTTGTACTCAATGGGCTCATGCCGAAAACATTTTATATTAGTGATGTCATCCATACCAGTGATCTCGAGTTTTATATGTAGTAAGAAATATCACGAGAACACAAAAACATTTCAAGTCTGGCCAGACAATTTATCTCCCCACTTTTCACATCATTCCATCAATCACAATCATCATATCACAGTGCGACGAAAGTGTGGCCACACTATTCGCCCACGAGACAGGCCGACTAGCAAGGACGGCTCACGATCCCACCAGTGTACACAGCCTGATAGGGTTTGCGGCCCTACTCAGACCCGAATTCGTTTCACAACACAGCCCTATAGCCTAACAGAGTATGCTCAGACGAACTAGGCATCAGGCGACAATCTCACAAACAAAAACATGGCATGACATAACAGTTAAACCACCCTTATAACACCACGTAATATTTTCGGAAAATAAAGAGGTTTGAAAAGAAAGCCCACCTCGATTGCTTAACAACACAATTCCAACTTATGCAACTCTCGTTCCTCGAGCTCACGCATACTCAATCACCCTTGCCAACGACAACACAATCAGCTTTCCATAAACTTATGTTATCATGCATGTCCTATTGTTCCTTTTATCGTTTCCCTTAAATTACCCATCCCATCATTCATCGACATAAGGAAAAACATGCCATAATATTTCTCAACGTGTCACACATAATCACGTCATAGGATACTTTCCCAAATCATACATGCATCATATAGTTCATCAAACTTAGCAACAAGTGATATTTTCACATAACAACAAAACTGGCAGAACTGCGCGATTGGTTTGTAAAAATTACCAAATATTCATCCGACCTCATATGAAGTTAAAATTTGGTCACAACATAGTAGACACATTCAAGTTCATTCAGTTAAAGTTTCACACTCAAATCATGGCATTTGGTCAGTCAAAACATTTATACAACTCTCTGGTCGGAACATAAAAATTCTAACAGCATTGCGCAGTTCATTTGAAAAATTCACCATAAATTCATCCGATGTCCAATGAGGCTGAACTTTTTACACGACTCAGAAGACACTTAAAATAGTCATTTAGTTTAAGAATCACATCAAACAGAGGTCATTTGCTTGGTCAAACAGAATACGAAACATTCTGGGCGAGAACACAAGTTTCTGGCAGAATTGCGCAGTCAACTTCAAACATTTATTAAAAATCCATTTTTCGACAAAAAGGGCTGAAATTCACACGAGACACAGAAAACACCTTGAAATTTACTCAGTAAAATGTTCACATCAAAATTCGATCGTTTGATAGGTCAGTTACACATCAGAAACTATTGTTCGAATGTCACAGATTTCAGGCTCACAAATTCGAAATTAGGGTTTCTTCCTCAATCATCCAAATACAATTTTCATGCTTATAACACAAAATCATGCTAAAAAAGGTTCTCATAATCATGTTTGCACATAAACTCACATCATTCACTGAAGATTCAAATCAAACTTCACATAAACTCAATCAAAATCGCATAATTATCAAAGTTCTCATGCAAACACACTTTCCCACCGATTAATTTTGCGCTCTATCATTCCTACACTCACTATATGCATGTAGGGTTCAAGAACAAAGATTATATGAAAAGATTGAGGGAAAGTGAATCAACTATACCTTTCTTGATGAAAACGAATCGATAGAAACAAGAATTGATGCGATTCGTCGGAGACTCTTAAAAATTAACTTCAACGGATGCAAGAACAAGGATTGAATGGATGATTTTTGGAGAGAATGTGTGTGGGAGAGGAGAGGCGTGTGAGAGCGAGAGGGAGAGAGGAGAGTGGCGAAAATTTTGAGGGAATGGGGGCTAGGGTTAAGTTTAGGTGATTATATAGTCCTAGGTTTAATCCCACCAAATTAATTAATTGTGGAGGAATAAAATAGAGGCCAATAATTAAAATCCCACAATTAAAAAGAAGGCATAACTTTCGAAATTTATGGCTGGGAATTAACAATGAATTATTTGGTATTTACTTGGAGAGAAATAGATCCACAATTTAGGAAATAAAATAATGAATATTCCATAAACAAGGGAACAAAATAAATTAAATCTCCAAGTAGGAAAAATACTGAGGGGGCCGGAAATTCAAGGAGTGTGCACAAGAAAATTATTTAAATCCTCATTTAAATAGAATATGATTTAAATTTGGTAGTTTCTTTATAGGAAAAGACTCGCATAAATTAGGTAACAATTATAATCTCCTCTACAAAATAGAGGGGGGGGGGGCGAAAATTGGCTTAATTAGTTAATTCCCGGAGGTTTTTTTTTTGAAGGATGAATAATGTTACCCTAAGCATGAAATAATGTGTGTTCAAAGATAAATAATTGCGATAATTAAAGTATGCGCTTAAAATTTGTTAGAAATTATTTCCGACGTTATGGAAAATACGAGGAGCCAACGAAGGAAAGAACGAGCGTAAGCGGCCGACCGGCGTCACACGCGACGCCTTGGGCGGCCGCCGAATAACCAAAAAAAGCATGGAAACCGAGAAGGAAGATTTAAGGAATTTAATTAGAGTGCATGCATTCTAATTTTTGTCGTTTCCGCGTTTTGATATGAATGTTATGTGTTTTCCGAAAAGGTGGTTCGCACGAGCGTTAACAGTCGGAACGAAGAAGTTTTTACGGAAATCCGAAGGGTTTGAGGTGGGCTTTATTACTTAAATTCTTTTATTCTGAAATGATATGTTTATGGTGAAATAAGGGTGGTTTAAAATAGTATGTCATGCCGTTTTTATGTTTTGAATTGCCCATCTGATCGTCTACTGGGATAATATCCTACTAGACTTTGATAGTTAACGAATTCGGGTCAGACTAGGGAGTGAGTCCCTACTCGGACTAGTGCACTGATAGGGATCGTGAGCCCCTAGGTCGGCCGGTCCAGTGATCAAGATTGTGGCCACAGTCTCGCTTCACATGATGGTTCAGATATAGTATATGATGGAGGATGATGTTAGTCCGCGCGAACACTTTTTAAAGAAATGAACTTTAGTGTTTCTCGGCCTTTAAAGTAAAACCCGGGATTCACTCGATGATGGCTTGACATATCTTAATGATGAATGTATTTCGGGCATGAGTTCACTGGGTGCATCAAGTACTCAGTCCCTACATATGTTTTCCCTATGTGCAGGTTGAGCGAGGTCGGGAGGCGGAGGATGTTGAGTGATGATCCAAGAACTGTTCCGGTTACTATTATGTCTTCATACATAGTAGTAGCTAAACTCTCACATTGTTTCCGCTACTCAATGTTTTAAGAATTTCTGTTATTCCCGTTAAATTGTTGAACTCTGTTATTCTCCATTATGCAATATCGGGATTGAAACTTTGGTTAAATAAATGGAATTTCATCTTTGATTGTTAAGTTGCATTGTCTTGATTGTTTTTCCCCTTCTTCCCCGCTTCTTAATTCCCCCCACTAGTCACGGTTTCCCGTGCTTCCTATCCTTAGGAAGTGCGGTCGTGACAGGCGGGATGCTCATGGGTGTGGAGTGAGGCACTATGAAGGTATTAAGAGACTGATTGAGGGATTACCGGTGCCTTGGAATAGGTGGACCGACGAGGCTTCGTGCCCATACATTTGGCATAAGCTCCCCGACTATAGTGTGCAAGGAGACATGCATGGTTTTGTGAAAGTTCTCTTAGAATCCCTGGTCGATGCTCGTGACGGACCACCACCCTATGCCCCACCTAGGAGGGATGCATCCTCATCGAGTCGCAGCCCCTACAGCGGGGGTCGGTACGAGGGTGAGACGCCGCAACCAAACTTCCCCAAGAGGTGGAGGCTTGGAATGCGTACCTCCGCACCTCTCACGACGGAAGTCCATGTGGTCGATAAACATATCGACGTAGCTACTTATGTGAGGGAGAACGATGAGGAAGAGGAGGAAGATCCTCTTGAAGATGAAGAAGAACCCCTTGAGGATGAGGAAGAACCTCTTGAAGACGAGGAGGATCCCATGGAGGAAGAGGATGACCCCGAGGAAGAGCCCCTTGAAAGGGAGATTGAAGTCGAAAGTGAGGGAGGGGTGAACGTTGAGAGAGCTCCCGAGGAGTAGTGTTCTCTTTCTGTTTTGTTAGCTTTCGAATGTTTTGTTTTGACGAACTGTGTAATGTTTTCTTTGAGGTTTTGGTTTTCCTTGTTGCAAATACCTTGTGGAAACACGTACTTGTTTTGTTTTAAGTTAATAAATTTCCCGTTGTTTTATCGTTGTGCTCGTTTTACCTTGTTATGTATGAGAATACTTGTGAAAGCGAAAGGTTGTGTGGTGTGGTGTGGTGATGGTAAATTCGGACTTTTGTACTAACACGTGTGTTGAACAGAATGCCTCCCGGACGTGCATCCGTTCATCACGAGAATGAGACAAGCAACGATACTCAAAGTAGTGTGGGCCCTGAAGGACAACCACCACCACCACCACCTCCACCACTGCCACAGCCGAAACGAAACATTGAGAAGGAGTTTCGGAAGGAACGTCCTCCCGTATTCGATGGAATGGGAGATCCGGCCAAGGCTGAGACCTGGATTTGGGCCATAGAACGCATCTTCAAGTTCTTAAGATGCACCGATCAGGAGCGCCTATCGTGCGTGACCTACCAGCTTACCGGGTCCGCAGAGTTTTGGTGGGAGACCAAGCAGCGGACGATGACGTAGGAACAACTGGACGCCCTGACGTGGGAAGACTTCAAGGAGGAACTGTATGACAAATATATTCCGAGGAGTTACCGCAAGGCTAAGGAGGCCGAGTTCTACAATCTGAAGCAAGGGCGGATGACAGTGACGGAATATGACCGTGCCCTATGAGATATGTCTCGATATGCACCAGAGTAGGTAAATACTGACGAGAAGATGGCGGAAAAGTTTTGTGCCGGTCTGAGGCACGAAATCAGGATCGCTTTGGCATGCCGTGGAAGGCTCTCGTATGCCGAGTCGTTGTCTCGTGCACTGGACGTGGAGGAAGCAATGCCACGGGAAAAGACAGTTACACCCACTACTCCAACACCACCGACGCCACAGCAGAATTTCTGAGACAAAAGAAAGTGGGACGGGAACCGCGAACCCTTTGACAACAAGAGGTTCCAAGGTACCCCAAACTCTGCCCGGGGAAAATGAAAACAAACTACTCCATACCAAAGTGGAGAGTACCGTCAGAGAGCACCTTCTTGCGCCAAATGTCAGAAGAATCACATGGGGGAATGCAGAGTCGGGACAAACGTGTGCTACAAGTGTGGTGGAGTTGGACACTTCGCCAAAGAGTGCCCGAACAACAATAACACTGGAGTTGGGGGAACACCGAATGGGCCTCAAGGGAATCCTACACCACCTCAGTAGCCGCAGCAGCGTCGCCTACCATATCCCACTCAAGCTAGGGCCTATGCCTTGGGACGCAAGCAAGCTAAAGCCGCACATGGAGATCAAAAATAGGATAATCTGGCAGGTATGGGGACATTACTTGACATGCATGTTGCTGTTCTGTTTGATACGGGTGCGTCGCACTCCTTTATATCGCACTCATGCGTAAATGCTTTAAGACTTCCTGTTGATGAACTTGAACATAAGATGAACGTGAACTCACCGGTAGGAGGCCTTATAGACATTTCACAATCTTGCTCGAACATAGAATTCATGGTGGGGGAACTTAGCTTAACGGCTCACAACCTACATGTTATGTCAATGGATAACGTTGACATAATTCTGGGGATGGACTGGCTAGCTGAACACTATGCCACTATTCGATGCCAAAAGAGGCAAATCTCGTTACAAACCCCGGGGAAGGAGCCCTCTACCTTCCACGGGATTTCGATGAATCAACGAACTTGCGTGATATCGGCACTTCAAGCAACTACGATGATTAGAAAGGGGCATCCTGCCTATCTCGTTTACCTGCAAGGACATGACAAGAAAGAAAGAAAAGTTGAAGATGTGGCGGTAGTACGTGAGTTCCCCGACGTGTTTCCCGACGCGTTGCCAGGACCTCCGCCTGACCGACAGTTGGAGTTTACTATCGATCTGGAACCAGGAGCGCACCAGTATCGAAAGCACCTTATAGGATGGCACCGAAAGAGTTGGAAGAACTCAAAATCCAGCTACAAGAACTACTGGACTTGGGTTTTATAAGACCCAGCGTATCGCCGTGGGGAGCACCTGTGCTGTTTGTGAAGAAGAAATACGGGACACTGAGAATGTGCATAGACTACCGGGAATTGAACAAATTAACTCTCAAGAACAAGTATCCTCTGCCGAGAATAGATGACATGTTCGACCAACTCAGGGGAGCAGGGGTATTTTCAAAAATGGATTTAAGGTCAGGATATCACCAGCTGAGGGTACGAAGAGAAGACATACCCAAGACGGCGTTCCGAACGAGGTATGGGCATTATGAGTTTGTAGTGATGCCGTTTGGACTGACAAATGCACCTGCAGTATTTATGGACTTAATGAATCGAGTATTCCACGCATACTTGGACAAGTTCATCCTTGTGTTCATAGATGATGTGCTGGTTTACTCGAAGAACGAAAAAGAGCATGAGGAGCACCTAAGGATCACGCTAGAGACACTGAGAACGGAGAAGTTGTACGTCAAGTTCAGTAAGTGTGATTTCTGGCTAACGGAAGTAAATTTTCTGGGGCATATTGTGACGACCGAAGGAATTCGAGTTGACCCCGCAAAGGTGGAGGCCGTACAACAGTGGAAAGCGCCAAAGACCCCAAATGAGATTCGGAGTTTCCTGGGACTGGCAGGATACTACCGGAGATTTATTGAAGAATTTTCAAAAATCGCAAGGCCCATGACTCAACAACTGAAGAAGGGGACCAAGGTCAATTGGACACCGGAGTGTGAAGCTAGTTTCCAGTTGTTGAAGGAGAAGTTGACCACCGCACCTATTCTGGCCATACCGGAATCGGGAGTAGACTATGTGGTTTACACTGACGCGTCTAAGGCTGGACTTGGATGTGTTTTGATGCAGAACGGTAAGGTGATTGCCTATGCATCACGTCAGTTGAGGCCACACGAGCTGAACTACCCTACTCATGACCTGGAATTAGCAGTCGTTGTGCATGCATTAAAGATTTGGAGGAACCATCTCTAAGGAGTTCGGTGTGAGATTTTTACCAATCACAAGAGTCTGAAATACTTCTTTGAACAGAAAGACTTGAACATGAGGCAACGCAGATGGCTCGAGCTAGTCAAGGATTATGACTGTGGTATTAACTACCATCCGGGCAAAGCAAACGTAGTGGCAGATGCATTGAGCCGGAAAGCCCAACCACAATTGGCTACCTTTCTCACTCAGGAAGCGGAGTTGATTCGCGAATTCAGCAAGATGCGATTGGAAGTAGTGAGAGCCCCGGAGACCGTGAAAGGAAAGATCGCCACCTTGGTAGTTGTACCCGATCTGCGAACAAGGATAAGAGAGGGTCAACGCAATGATGAAAATTTGGAGAAAGTTCGACTGAAGGTGAGGAAGGGTGAGCAAGAGAAATTTCGAGAGGAGGCTGATAATGCCCTCACTTACGAAGGAAGACTTTGTGTGCCGAGCGACGAAGGACTTCGAAATAAAATTTTGACCGAGGCACACGAGACTCCATACACCGCTCATCCCGGAAGTACAAAGATCTACCAGGACTTGAAGGGATCATTCTGGTTGAATGGAATGAAGAGGGACATAGCTTCGTTTGTGGAGAAATGCTTGGCGTGTCAACAAGTAAAAGCTTTACATCAACGACCTATGGGAAGCTGCAACCGTTGGAAATTCTGGAGTGGAAATGGGAACATATCACCATGGATTTCGTGACAGGTTTACCAAAGACCCGGCAAGGGAATACAGCCATTTGGGTAATCATAGACCGCCTCACCAAGAGTGCACATTTTATACCTATCCCTATAACTCATGGATCCGACAAACTAGCCCGGATTTATGTGAAAGAAATCATTCGACTACACGGAGTCCCAGTAACAATCACGTCAGACCGAGACACCAGGTTTACTTCAAGATTTTGGACAAGCCTACAAAGAGAGCTTGGTAATCGACTGAATTTTAGTACTTCTTTCCATCCACAAACCGATGGACAATCCGAGAGAACAATTCAAACTCTCGAGGACATGTTGAGAGCCGTGGTTCTCGACAGAGGAGAAAATTGGGAAGTTGTACTACCATTGATCGAGTTTGCCTATAACAATAGTTTCCAGGCGACAATAAATATGGCCCTATATGAAGCATTATATGGGAGGAAGTGTAGATCACCACTCTACAGGGATGAGGTTGGTGAGAGAAGAATACTCGGGCCAGATTCGGTCGAAGAAATGATTGAGATCGTGCGACAAATTCGACAAAGGATAAAGGAAGCTCAAGATCGACATAAGTCGTATGCTGATGTCCGACGTATAGATTTACAGTTCAATACGGGAGATAAGGTGTTCTTGAAAGTATCTCCGCCGAAGGGGATAACAAGGTTTGGCGTAAAGGGGAAGTTGAAGCAACGATACGTAGGGCATTATGAAATTATTAAGAAGGTGGGACCCGTAGCGTATAGGTTGGCACTACCACCGAGTTTTGGGACTGTGCATAATGTTTTCCATGTGTCACAATTACGAAAGTACGTGTTCGATCCCAAACACGTGGTTCATCATGAGGAAATGATTTTGAATCCCGACTTAAGTTATGAGGAGAAGCCGAAGCTATTCAAGACAGGAAAGTGCAAGAATTGAGAAATAAGTCGATCGCGTCCGTGAAAGTACTTTGAAAACACCATGGTCACGAGGAGGCTACTTGGGAACTGGAGGATAAAATGAAAGAGAAATACCCGGAGTTGTTCATTAGAATTGAGTAAATTTCGGGATGAAATTTCTGTTAAGGTGGGTAGAATGTAACACCCGTACCTTTAAGTACGAATCTAATTTATGTAACGGAATAATTGATAAAATTATTTCGAATATTATGCTCCTCGATAAATGTGTTCTGGGAAGTAGTATGTTTTATGTGTTTAATGTGAAAGGGGACGTATTTTTTTAGTTAATTATGAACGTTGGGAGACATGTTGAAGGTCTCGTTGAAGGAATGACGACGATATTGCTATATTTAGCATGATGAAGGAAATACGTGGAGATGAATATTTTCTTATGGAAGACGACGTGCGTAAATCGAGGAATGATTGAAGGGAATTATACTTGGAACAACACCAAATATAAGTTGTGCCGTAAAACGTACTTTAATTTTTGTTTGTGAAGAACGAGTTAACAAAATTAAATAAAGGCCCGTGAATTTTAATTATCGAAGTAAAATACGAAAATATAAAGTATGAATTTATTTTGGGCTTTGCAAATTTAAGTAGAGTCCAATTGTCTATCTAGAAAATAGCTTGGACCCTAGTTATTTAAAAATCTAACTAAATAATAATATTTCTAACTTGGGCTTACATTAACTTGAGCCCAACAACACAATTTAATTGGAGCCCAAATCTATCCAAGAAAATGGGAGCAAGCCCAAGAAATTTTTTCTTCCTTCCTTCTCCCTTCCACCTCTCGGCCGAATGTTCCAAGGAGGCTCTCCATCTCCAACTCTCTTCACCTTCCATCTTCCCTCAGTAACTCCACAAAGAAATCAAGAGTCACTTAAGTGTTAAACTTATTTATCTTTTCCCCACCCTTCCACTTCAACACTTCAAGCAAAACAAAAGAAAAAAACAGTGAGAGTGAGAGAGGGAGCCGAGAGTGCCGAGAAAGGGAGCAGGAGGAGGATTTTTCACCATTCTTGTCCATTCACCACCAAAACCAAACCAATTTGAGGTATAATCTTTCTTCCATCCACAACGCATGAATTGTTGTATATACATATTGCCTACATCATTCCATAATTCATTTCCATGACCAACTCAAACAATTCAACAATTAAAACTAATCGAACGCTCGCTGAACGTAATCGAACACGCGAAAGAACGTAACTTGATGATAAAAATACACCTTGCGGGCTGAATCGGGGTTGTTCGGAGTTGTTTCGGGGAAGGGGAGACTGCCGGCAGCGGCTGACCGCGGCGGACAGCGGCGGTTCTCGACGGCAGTGGCGACCCCAGCGCTGTCCGGCGACTCCAGCGACGGCGGTCGGCGACCAGCAGTCCCTCCGGCGGCGCAACAGCAGCAGCTTCTCTCCTCCGTGGCAGCAGCAGTGGCGTCGCGGCGAGACAGCAGCGGCTTCGCGACTTCCCGGCGACTCCGGCGGCAGCTCCGACGGCGGCGGTAAGCCGGAGCGAGCGGCGGGATGGGGAAAGTCTGCGTTTCTGTGATTGTAACATCCCAAAAATCTGTGAGTCTTTTTATATGGTTATTTGAAATTTGGATTGTGAAACTTTTGTTTCTATGTGATTAAGTGAATTGCGTGAAATAATTATCGTGAGTGATGTGGAATGAAGTGCTTGATATTTTATATTTTTCCAATGTGGGGAAATTAATTAAATGGGATTATGCATTTTGTTCTAGCCATGCTAGTTGGAATTTTCGGCCTCTTCAAAGTATTGGAAATAATATTTTCTTTATTGGATTTAATAAATTGTTTTGGGATATTTATCCAAATTAAATCCAAACCAAATTATCTCTAATTTATCCTACATGATTTTCCTTGGGGAATTAATTTATTTGTTACCTATTTTGTGGGGTCTTTTCCTACAAAAAAAAATTACCAAATTTAAATCCTATTTCTTTTTTTATTGGAGGATTTAAATATTTCCTTGCTACCCCCTTAAAACACACGCCCACTTTATTTCATTCTTGGAGATTCCTTTTAATTTAGCTTGTTACCTTATTTATGAAATACCCAATATCTTTTTATCAAATTTGTGAATATATCTCTCTCCAAATAATGCCTAATTTTTGAAAAATCTCATTCCTTCATACACGCCTATTTCTCATTTTAATTGTGGGATTTATTTATTGACCTCTATTTTATTCCTCCACAATTATTTTAATTAAGTGTGAAAATAATTATTTAAATGCTAGAGAAAATAATTATTAATTAATTGGTGAATAATATGAGTTGTATGCAAATATGTGTATGAGGAACGTGTAAGCATGATCTGGTGTTTTCGAGCATGGAAAATCGGTGGTTGTGTTGTGGAAGTTTTAAAAACCCTATTTTCGAATTTGAACCAGAAATCTGTGATGCACGACCAGTGACTTATGATCTGTATTCGACCCATCAAACGAACGAATTTTGCTACGAAACTTTTACTGAGTAAACTTCAAGGTGTTTTCTATGTCTCGTGTGAATTTCAGCCCGTTTTATCGAAAAATGAATTTTTAATAAATTTTTGAAGTTGACTGCGCAAATCTGCCAGAAACGTGAGTTCTCGCCATGAATGTTTCGTTTTCTGTTTGACTGACCAAATGACCTCCGATCGATGTGATTATTGAACTATATGAAAATTTGAAGTGTCTTCTGTGTTGTGTTAAATTTTCAGCCTTTTTGGGCATCATATGAATTTATGGTGAATTTTTCAAATGAACTGCGCAATACTGTCAGAAATTATATGTTCCGACCAGAGAGTTCAATATATGATATGACTGACTAAATGACGTGATTTCAGTGTGAAAATTTTCATGGATGAACTTGAATGTGTCCTCTGTATTGTGACCAAAATTTAGCATCTTTTGAGGTCGGGTGAATTTATGGTGATTTTTACAAAACGGTCGCGCAGTTCTGTCAGTTTTCTGCCTTGATAAAATGACACTTATTTTCAAGTTTAAAAGTATTATATGATGTATGTATGTCCAAGGAACGTGCCTAATGATGTGATCACGTGTGATAAGTTGAAATATATTACGGTGTGTTTTTCCGTCTTTGTGACGAACGTTGGGTTGGGTTAATTGAGAAAAACGATGAGAGAGAAACGATAGGACATGCATAGTAGTATGATTTTTGTGGAAGGCTGACTTGTGTTGTCGTTGACAAGGGTGATTGTGTATTCGTGAACTCTAGGAACGAGAGTTGCCATAAGTTGGATTGTGAATTGTTAAGCGAACGAGGTGGGCTTTCTTTTCAAACCTCTTTACTTTTCCGAAAAATATTATGTGGAGATATAAGGGTGGTTTAACTGTTATGTCATGCCATGTTGTTTTTGTTATGAGATTGTGTGCCTGATGACTAGTTCGTCTGAGTTTACTCCGTTAGGCTATATGACTGTGTTGTGAAACGAATTCGGGTCTGAGTAAGGCCGCAAACCCTATCAGGCAGGCTGTGTACACTAGTGGGATCGTGAGCCGTCCTTGCTAGTCGGCCGGTCTCGTGGGCGAATAGTGTGGCCACACTTTCGTCGTACGTGGAATGATGATTGTGATTGATGGATTGTTGAGAAAGTGGGGAGATTATTTGACTGGCCAGTCTATGAAATGTTTTTGTGTTCTCGTGGTAATTTCTTAATCTCATATAAAAACTCGAGATCACTGGTATGGATGACATAACTATATAAAATGTTTTCGGCATGAGCCCATTGAGTACAACAAGTACTCAGCCCTGCAATTTCTTCTAAAATTTTACAGGTTGAGCAGGATGTTGCGAAGGATGTTGAGCTAGCCTTAGGACGCGTTGTGTCTTCATACATAGGCGTGATCCTTGACTCTCTTTAAACCTTATTTTCCGCTGCTATATTTTAAACTATGTCTCAAGACTTTAATCTTTTCGTACTGTGTTTGAACATGCATGGTTGTGTTAGGTTTTAACCAAGTAATTACGTTATCTTTTGAAAATGGTGTTCTCGTGAATTAAATTAAATGATCTACTTTAGAAGTTAATTGGGTTTGTTTTAAAGTTTATTTTCTCCGTTTTTTTTTCTTTTAAAAAGTATTTATTATAAGCCTTTTCTAATTGATAGTAAAATTTTAACCTTAAACTTCTTTAAACTAAAATGTCTTTCTTCCTTTAAGTTAATTAGGATTTTCTTTTAAAAACGTTATCCATGCATGTCGGTCACGATCGCCGCGTTTGTGGTACCCCTAGTATGGGCGGTCGTGACAGAGTGGTATCAGAGCTTTGTTCTTTCACTCTGGTCCGAGAGTCTTCTTTCACTTTGAGTCTAAGTTAGTGAACCCTTTTTGACTAGAAGTGTCACGAAGGCTCAACATCCAAAGCATCAAGCTCAACCAAGGAAAGTATGGTATGTTTTAAGTTGTTGATGAAATGTGTGAACGATGTATAAAATTGACGATATGATGAGGATGTTTTGGGTAAAAGAATGCATGAGCATGTAATTACGTGATGATGTGATGTTATTTTCATGTTGAAATTCGAGAATAAATGATATGATGACATACATATGTTGAATGTGAGCATGATGATTTAAACGCGTGTATTATGGGTGAAAACAATATTGTGATAGTGTGAACATGTGGAATATGAGCAAGAATTGAGAAGATGATTTAAGCACGTGTTGTATGTTTGAATGTGATATTGTTATGGTATGATTATGTGAGACATGAGCAAGATTGGCCTGATGGCCTAAGTATGTGCTATGTGTGTGAAAGTGTTATGACGTAAGCATGTGATCATGGGAAGATGGCGTGTTGTACATGAAAGATGGAAATTAATGAGTTGTTTTGAGAATGTTGAAATTTTTTTTAGAAAAGATGAGTAATCTAAAAATGTTGTCTCAAACATATATGTGAAGTGCATGAGTGTTTTGTTTGGAATGCAAATGTGATATGAGTTTTGCAATATTAATGACTAGTTGTTCTAGTGGGAAAAATATTTATGCTGTGGAAAGTTGTTGGAACTTTTTGAAGAAAAAAAAAATAATTTGAACTTTAAATGAAAATATGTTAGTTCTTTCTTTTGAGAAAATTTATTTGATCAATGGAAAATGTTGTGTTTATGAATTGTTCAAAAAAAAAAAAAATATTGAGTTTCGACAAAAAAATTTTACCTCGTTTGGAAAATTGAGCTGTGGAAGTGTGATGTTATGTATGTTATGAGGTGCGAGGTATGATGTGTTATTCTATGGAATGTTTTATACGAATGATGAAAGTTGATGCAAAATTACGATTTAGTTTAAGTCAACTTTTACTTTAAAAGTGAGATGTGGAAAACTTTTAGGAAAGTGTGAAAGTGTGAAGAAATTTTGTTTCAAAAGTTTTGAATATAATGTGAAGTTCGAAAGTGTTTTGCTATGGGATGTGAAAATGTGGTGTGTTTATCTTGAGGTATGAATGACGTAAACTGAAGTAGATGATGATCTATGAGATGATGATTTGTGTTGTGAACTTAGAGTACCTAAAATATAAGCCTAGTTGACCGCGCGAATGGTAGTTCGAAGTTGAAAACTTAACAATTGCTTTTCCGAGCAAACGTACGAGAATATGAGAGTTTAGGCAAACGCTTAAGTCAAGGTGCGAGACAAGAAGAACCGATGCTAAGAGATATTTTCATGCAACGACGGGCGATCATACTCGCGATTTAAAATAGTATAGTTTAATCTTGCGTAAGTGGAAGCACGAGGGAGATGATCTCCATACCCTGCTAAGGAGCACGAGGATGATAACCATGTCCTACGAGGATAGTCATTATGACAGGCAAAGAATTTTATGAAGATATGGATTTCAACTATGGTTATTAGTGGCAATGACACGAAAAATCTCAGCGTGGAATCCACAGTTCTTAGAGTGATGTTACCAGTTTCGGCTTGCGAAAGATGAACAAGGAGGTGCGACTTTAATAGCTATAACAAACTATTTTAATCAACAGTTCTTACTTGGATTCTAAGAAGTTATTTCTCAGGACCTTTCAAATAACCGTGAGCCCTTGTCTACTTAACGGCTTGTTTCATTCACCCCTTGCAAGTGATGCATATTATTTCTTTTCCTCCATTGAGTCATAACTCACTCTCAATTCTTGGAAAGTGGTGTTGCCTTCATAACTTTGGACAATTGGATTGATTGTAGTCTTCTTTGACTTATTATTTATACGAACAATATTTTGACTTTGTGAGCCTTTGCTATTGAACTTCATTCCTAAGACTGCTTGCAGTTATGTCCTTCAATACAATCACGTTTTGCAGACATGTTTCTGTGGGATATTTCTCTTGGAACTTTTGTTCAACATTTCATTTGGTCACCATGTCTGTGTCAAGTTCTTTCTTACAGAGTGAAATTCTTTTGGTTCAGTTCCACTATATGTATCCTTTCTATAATAGGACCTTTCTTTCTACAAAACGAAGTTAAGGCCTACATTTTGTACCTTGGCTTAACAAACTTAATACACTTGATTTTTTTTCAAAAGCCCCTTTGACTTTGGTTGTCTTTCACAAACTTATGAACCCGTGAATCTATCATTCCATATTAAGATTTTCGTTGAACCATGATCTGTACTGCTTTGTGACAACTGCCTACATTTCTCAATCCTTACGCAACTAATCCTTTTTATCCTCAACTCTTTAAGTAATTATCCATTGATGTGTGGACCTTCCAAATTTGGTCGAACAACTGAATTATCTTTTGGTAGCCTACTATGAGAATTGACATTTATTTGATTTCATCCCATATTCATGACCTATCTTATGTTATTTCAAGCTCCGTAGGGATGATCATAACCAATTGTTATATTTCAAAATCGGATCATATCCAAGTTAAGACTGTTTGACTAAAGTTTGTGTTAGGAGAGTTAAGAGTAGTAGCTCGACTCTTACACGTCATGCCTTGGGAGCGTTGACATAATTTTGGGAATGGATTGGCTTGCCGAGAACCACGCGACGATTCGCTGCAAAGGGAGGCAGATTTCTTTTCAAGCCCCGGGCAAAGAGCCGACCATCTTATATGGGATCTCCATGAACCGATGAACCTCCATAATCTCCGCATTGCAAGCAACCACGATGATAAGAAAAGGGCGTCCGGCGCATCTCGTGTACTTGAACGGAGAAGAGAAGACGGATTAGAAAGTGGAAAACGTGGCAGTATTATGAGACTTTCCCGATGTGTTCCTTGAAACCTTACCTGGACCGCCACCCGACAGACAAGTCGAGTTACCATCGACTTAGAACCCGGATCTGCGCAAGTATCTAAAGCACCGTACCGAATGGCCCCTAAAGAGTTGGCTGAATTGAAGATTCAGTTGCAAGAACTGCTAGACTTGGGATTTATTCGGCCTAGTGTATCACCATGGGGATCGCCTGTGTTGTTCGTGAAGAAAAAGGACAGAACGATGAGGATGTGCATCGACTATCGTGAGCTCAACAAGATGACCTTGAAGAATAAGTACCCACTGCCAAGGATTGATGACTTGTTTGACCAACTTCGAGGAGCGGGCATATTCTCGAAAATGGATTTGAGATCAGGGTATCATCAACTAAAGGTCCGACGAGAGGATGTGCCTAAGACTGCTTTTCGCACTCGTTATGGCCATTATGAATTCGTCGTGATGCCATTTGGGCTGACCAACGCCCCAGCCGTTTTCATGGGCTTGATGAACCGAGTTTTCCACGAGTATCTTGACATGTTTGTGTTAGTCTTCATCGACGACGTGTTGGTATACTCGAAGAACGAGGAGGAGCATGGACAGCACATACGAACAGTGTTGGAAACGTTGCAAAGGGAGAAACTTTATGCCAAGTTTAGTAAGTGTGAGTTTTGGTTGACTCGAGTGAACTTCCTTGGTCATATTGTGACGGCAAATGGGATTCAGGTAGACCCAGCAAAGGTCGAGGCCGTACAGAATTGGAAATCGCCGAAAACGCCAAGTGAAATCCGCAGTTTCTTGGGATTGGTGGGATATTATCGACGATTCATCGAGGGATTCTCTAAGATTGCGAGACCGATGACGCAACTATTAAAGAAAGGAATTAAGGTGGTTTGGACGCCAGAGTGCGAGGCGAGTTTCCAACTATTGAAGGAGAAATTGACTACAGCACCAGTCCTAGCGGTACCAGAACCCGACAAGGACTTCACCGTCGATACGGACGCGTCAAAAGTAGGACTAGGATGTGTGTTAATGCAAGATGGGAAGGTGATAGCATATAAATTTCTGACTCATGATTTGGAGTTAGCAACAGTGGTGCATGCACTGAAAATTTGGAGACACCATCTCTATGGAGTGAGATGCGAGATATATACAGATCACAAGAGTCTCAAGTACTTTTTCGAGCAGAAAGAGCTAAACATGCGACAGTGACGTTGGTTAGAGATTGTGAAAGATTATGACTGTGGTATTCACTATCACCCGGGCAAGGCGAACGTAGTAGCCGATGCTTTGAGTAGGAAGAACCAATCTCAACTGGCTTATTTCCTAACGCAAGAGGAAGCGTTGATTCACGAATTCGACAAGATGAGATTGGAAATAGTGAAAGCGTCCGAGACAGTAGAAGCGAGATTGGCGACGCTAGTGATTGAGCCAGATGCGAGAACCAAGCTCATAGAAGCCCAGCGACGTGATGAGAAGTTGGAATAATTACGTGTGAAGGTGAGAGCCGAGGAGCTGGATCATTACCGTGAGGAGGCGGATAATGCTTTGACGTACGATGGACGACTGTGTGTGCCGAGCGATGAGGTGCTAAAAGATGATATTTTGAGTGAAGCGCACGACACGCCTTACACCGCACACCCCGGAAGCACGAAGATGTATCGGGATTTGAAGCAACGGTTTTGGTGGAATGGAATGAAAGGGGACGTAGCGTCATATGTGGAACGATGTCTAGCATGCCAACAAGTGAAGGCCTTACACCAACGGCCATATGGGAAGTTACAACCGCTTGAAATTCCCGAATGGAAGTGAGAGCATCTAGCTATGGATTTCGTGACGGGTTTGCCAAAGTCACAGAAGGGCAACACCGCGATTTGAGTAATCATTGATCGACTTACTAAAAGCTCGCACTTCTTAACGATGAAGATTACCTATGGCGCGGACAAGTTAGCTAAGCTCTACGTGAGCGAGATTGTGCTATTGCATGGAGTGCCAAAGACCATCGTGTCCGACCGCGATACGAAGTTCACATCGAAGTTTTGGATGAGTTTGCAAAGAGAATTGGGTACCCAGTTGAACTTTAGTACTGCTTATCACCCGCAATCAGACGGGCAATCAGAGAGGACGATTCAGACACTTGAAGATATGTTGCGAACCGTTGTCTTAGATCGAGGGGAAAGTTGGGAAACGGTTCTACCATTGGTTGAATTCACCTACAACAATAGTTATCAAGCGACGATCGATATGGCTCCGTATGAAGCCCTGTACGGCAGAAAGTGTCAATCCCCACTTTATTGGGATGAAGTTGGCGAGAGGAAGATGTTAGGACCCGACGCTATAGAGGAGATGACCGAAATTGTGCACCAAATCCACGCAAGGATCAAGGAAGCTCAAGATAGGCAGAAGTCGTATGCTGACGTGCGCCGAACGGAAATCAAATTCGACGTTGGTGACAAAGTGTTCTTGAAAGTATCCCCGACGAGAGGAGTTGTGAGATTTGGAGTGAAGGGCAAGCTGAAACCGCATTTTGTGGGACCGTACGAGATCATCGATGAAGTAGGTCCTGTAACGTATCGATTGGCGTTACCACCCAGCTTTGGGAACGTGCACAACGTGTTCCACGTGTCGCAGTTGCGCAAGTACGTGTTTGACCCCAAACATGTGATTCACCAAGAGGAAGTGATCCTAACCCCCGACATGAGCTACGAGGAAAGGCCGGAAGCAATCCTAGATCGGAAGGTGCAAGAGCTACGAACCAAGACGATAGCGTCCGTGAAGGTGTTGTGGAGGCACCATGGTCCCGAGGAAGCTACATGGGAGTTAGAAGATAAGATAAAAGAAATGTTTACCGAGCTGTTTGTGTGAGTCGATCAAATTTCGGGACGAAATTTCTGTTTAGAGGGGAAGGATGTAACATCCCAAAAATCTGTGAGTCTTTTTATATGGTTATTTGAAATTTGGATTGTGAAACTTTTGTTTCTATGTGATTAAGTGAATTGCGTGAAATAATTATCGTGAGTGATGTGGAATGAAGTGCTTGATATTTTATATTTTTCCAATGTGGGGAAATTAATTAAATGGAATTATGCATTTTGTTCTAGCCATGCTAGTTGGAATTTTCGGCCTCTTCAAAGTATTGGAAATAATATTTTCTTTATTGGATTTAATAAATTGTTTTGGGATATTTATCCAAATTAAATCCAAACCAAATTATCTCTAATTTATCCTACATGATTTTCCTTGGGGAATTAATTTATTTGTTACCTATTTTGTGGGGTCTTTTCCTACAAAAAAAAATTACCAAATTTAAATCCTATTTCTTTTTTTATTGGAGGATTTAAATATTTCCTTGCTACCCCCTTAAAACACACGCCCACTTTATTTCATTCTTGGAGATTCCTTTTAATTTAGCTTGTTACCTTATTTATGAAATACCCAATATCTTTTTATCAAATTTGTGAATATATCTCTCTCCAAATAATGCCTAATTTTTGAAAAATCTCATTCCCTCATACACGCCTATTTCTCATTTTAATTGTGGGATTTATTTATTGACCTCTATTTTATTCCTCCACAATTATTTTAATTAAGTGTGAAAATAATTATTAATTAAATGCTAGAGAAACTCTAACCCTACCACAAAAAAAAACGCCTCCCTCCCTTCTCCCTCACTCCCACACGATTTTTCTCTCCCACTCATCTTCTCTCCAAAAATCCTCCATCCAACTCTTGTTCTTGCAATCCGTTGAAGTTATTTTCGAGAGCCTCCGACGAATCGCTTCGTTCATCATTTCTACCGATTCGTTTTGTGTCAAGGAAGGTATATTGCTCACTTTTTCTCATCCTATCCGTTTTGACCATGTTCTTGAGTCCTACATGCATGTAGAGGGTGTAAGTCCAATAGATCGCAAGTTTTAACGGGAGGGAAAGTGTGTTTCGTAAGAACTTGTTTGGTTTTGCGTTGTTGATTGAAATCATGTGTGTTGGATTGAATTAATTGGTGAATAATATGAGTTGTATGCAAATATGTGTATGAGGAACGTGTAAGCATGATCTGGTGTTTTCGAGCATGGAAAATCGGTGGTTGTGTTGTGGAAGTTTTAAAAACCCTATTTTCGAATTTGAACCAGAAATCTGTGATGCACGACCAGTGACTTATGATCTGTATTCGACCCATCAAACGAACGAATTTTGCTACGAAACCTTTACTGAGTAAACTTCAAGGTGTTTTCTATGTCTCGTGTGAATTTCAGCCCGTTTTATCGAAAAATGAATTTTTAATAAATTTTTGAAGTTGACTGCGCAAATCTGCCAGAAACGTGAGTTCTCGCCATGAATGTTTCGTTTTCTGTTTGACTGACCAAATGACCTCCGATCGATGTGATTATTGAACTATATGAATATTTGAAGTGTCTTCTGTGTTGTGTTAAATTTTCAGCCTTTTTGGGCATCATATGAATTTATGGTGAATTTTTCAAATGAACTGCGCAATACTGTCAGAAATTATATGTTCCGACCAGAGAGTTCAATATATGATATGACTGACTAAATGACGTGATTTCAGTGTGAAAATTTTCATGGATGAACTTGAATGTGTCCTCTGTATTGTGACCAAAATTTAGCATCTTTTGAGGTCGGGTGAATTTATGGTGATTTTTACAAAACGGTCGCGCAGTTCTGTCAGTTTTCTGCCTTGATAAAATGACACTTATTTTCAAGTTTAAAAGTATTATATGATGTATGTATGTCCAAGGAACGTGCCTAATGATGTGATCACGTGTGATAAGTTGAAATATATTACGGTGTATTTTTCCGTCTTTGTGACGAACGTTGGGTTGGGTTAATTGAGAAAAACGATGAGAGAGAAACGATAGGACATGCATAGTAGTATGATTTTTGTGGAAGGCTGACTTGTGTTGTCGTTGACAAGGGTGATTGTGTATTCGTGAACTCTAGGAACGAGAGTTGCCATAAGTTGGATTGTGAATTGTTAAGCGAACGAGGTGGGCTTTCTTTTCAAACCTCTTTACTTTTCCGAAAAATATTATGTGGAGATATAAGGGTGGTTTAACTATTATGTCATGCCATGTTGTTTTTGTTATGAGATTGTGTGCCTGATGCCTAGTTCGTCTGAGTTTACTCCGTTAGGCTATATGGCTGTGTTGTGAAACGAATTCGGGTCTGAGTAGGGCCGCAAACCCTATCAGGCTGTGTACACTGGTGGGATCGTGAGCCGTCCTTGCTAGTCGGCCGGTCTCGTGGGCGAATAGTGTGGCCACACTTTCGTCGCACATGGAATGATGATTGTGATTGATGGATTGTTGAGAAAGTGGGGAGATTATTTGACTGGCCAGTCTATGAAATGTTTTTGTGTTCTCGTGGTAATTTCTTAATCTCATATAAAAACTCGAGATCACTGGTATGGATGACATAACTATATAAAATGTTTTCGGCATGAGCCCATTGAGTACAACAAGTACTCAGCCCTGCAATTTCTTCTAAAATTTTACAGGTTGAGCAGGATGTTGCGAAGGATGTTGAGCTAGCCTTAGGACGCGTTGTGTCTTCATACATAGGCGTGATCCTTGACTCTCTTTAAACCTTATTTTCCGCTGCTATATTTTAAACTATGTCTCAAGACTTTAATCTTTTCGTACTGTGTTTGAACATGTATGGTTGTGTTAGGTTTTAACCAAGTAATTACGTTATCTTTTGAAAATGGTGTTCTCGTGAATTAAATTAAATGGTCTACTTTAGAAGTTAATTGGGTTTGTTTTAAAGTTTATTTTCTCCGTTTTTTTTTCTTTTAAAAAGTATTTATTATAAGCCTTTTCTAATTGATAGTAAAATTTTAACCTTAAACTTCTTTAAACTAAAATGTCTTTCTTCCTTTAAGTTAATTAGGATTTTCTTTTAAAAACGTTATCCATGCATGTCGGTCACGATCGCCGCGTTTGTGGTACCCCTAGTATGAGCGGTCGTGACAGAGTGGTTTAGTCGATTTGGGGGAGGGAGTAAGATAGAGAGAGAGAGATAAAAGAATGGGGCTTGTTTTAAAAAATGTTTTGGGCCTTTACTTTTTAGGCCAAATTTTATTTAGGGGAGGATTTAATTTTAAGTTGGGCCTTTCTTTTTGGGGCTTTTAAATTTATTTGGAAGTCGGAAATGAGGAAGATAATTAAGGTGTGGGCCGATAACTCAATCGTAAAGAATAATTTAAGTTAATCGCGGGAAAATTTAATTTAAATTCCCGGAATGATTTTGAAGGATGAATAATTCTATCCTAATTGTAAAAAAATATATTTTCAACGATAAATAATTGCGATAATTAAAGTATACGCTTAAATAATTTTTTAGACATTATTTTCGACGACATGGAAAATACGAGGAGCCAACGCAGGAAAGAACGAGCGTAAGCGGCCGACCGGCGTCGCACGCGACGCCTTGGGCGGCCGCCGAATAATCGAAAACGCATGAAAACCGAGAAAACGAATTAAAAGATTTTAATTAGAGTGCATGCATTCTAAATACCTTCGTTACCGAGAATTGATGTGAACTTTATGTATTTTCCGAAAAGGTGGTTCGCACGCAAGCTAAAAGTCGGAACGAGGAACTATTTATGGAAATCCTAAGCTTTTGAGGTGGGCTTTATTACTTTAATTTTTATTTTAAATTGGTATGTTTATGGTGTAATAAGGATGGTTTTTAAATAGTATGTCATGCCGTGTTTTATGTTTTGAAATTGCCTATCTGATTGTCTACTAGAATAAAACTCTACTAGACTTTGATGGTTAACGAATTCGGGTCTAACTAGGGTCTAAGCCCTACTTAGGCTAGTGCACTGATGGGGATCGTGAGCCGTCCCCTAGGTCGGCCGGTCCAGTGATCGAGTTTGTGGCCACATTCTCGTTTCACATGATGGTTCAGATATGGTATATGACGGAGGATGATGTTTGTCTGCGCAGACACTATTTTTTTAAGGAATGATTTTGGTGTTTCTCGGCCTTCTTAAAGTAAAACCCGAGATTCACTCTATGATGGCTTGACATATCTTAGCGATAAATGTATTTCGGGCATGAGTTCACTGGGTGCATCAAGTACTCAGCCCCTGCATATGTTTTCCCTATGTGCAGGTTGAGCGAGGTCGGGAGGAGGAGGATGTTGAGCGATGATTCAAGAAACATATTCAATAATTATTCCGGTTACTATTGTGTCTTTATACATAGTAGTAGCTAAACTCTCATTTGCTTCCGCTACTCTACGTTTTTAAGAATCTCTTTACTTTCCTTTGAGTTATCAAACTATGTCACTTACGTTATGTATTTTCGGGATTTGAACGTTGTTTGATTAATGAAATTTCATCTTTTGATCGATATTTCGTATTCCCTTGATTGCTACCCCATTCTTCCCCACTTCTCAATTTCCCCACTAGTCACGATTCCCCGTGCTTCCTATCCTTAGGAAATGCGGTCGTGACACATTCTCAAGGTAAAGACGGCATTCGGATGGACACTGCAACCTTTCGCGATAGGTAGCCAAAGCCTATCTAGGTTGTGAAAAAGTTTTACTTCTACAAGGTTCCGGCTGGGCCACCTACTGTGATGACCTGTTCCACGACCCAGCCTTCAATGTAGAAGACTTAGACTGGTTTTACTTTCCAGCGTTTTAATCATATATTTAAATATATAATTAAAGACGGTCAATACCCATTAAAGTAAAATACACAGCATGAAGAAAACATTTATTATTTTTATTAAATAAGGAGAGTTTACAATATACAAGCAATTTATCAAATTCATAATAAACTCCAAAAATGTTTTTTAGTATATACGTTCCAACACATAAACGGTGGCACAAGGCAAATGAGATGGCTAAGTGTTATATGTTGGCCTCCATGTCAACAGTGCTTAGACATCATCTTGCAGATATGGCGACTACTACCGAGATTATGCAAAATCTCACAAATCTTTTTAGTACTCAGAATCGAACGGCTAAGTCTCAAGCCTTTCGGAGTATCATGGCGAAGACTATGAAGGAAGGCACATCTGTTCGGGACCATGTCCTCGAGATGATGAGCCACCTTAATCAAATTGAGGTTTTGGGAGGAACGATTGATTAAGGTTTTGGGAGGAACGATCGATCCCGAGTCCTAAGTCACTATAATCCTTCAAAGTCTACCCCCTAGCTTTCTGCAGTTCAAGCTCAACTTCGAGATGAACAAAAGGGACTACACCCCAGCTGAATTGTTGACTGAACTTCAGTCAGCGGAGGATCTTATGATCCAAGCTAAGGCGACGATGGTTAGTTCGACACATCATTCCTCTGGCCCTAGGCTTGGCCTAGGAAAGAAGAAAGTGCCGAACTAGATTGCCGCTAAGGATGCTAAGGGAAAGAAGAAAGGGAAGGTAAACAAGAAGCAAACTGGAAAGTGCTTCAAGTGTGGACAAAAGAGGCATTGGAAGCCAGAATGTCCTAGAAAGGGCTAGGCTACAGGTATGCACCAAGCTCTAGTAGTCGAGTCATGTTTGGCTTCGACGCCTACTCATACTTGGGTTATTGACACAGGAGCTATTGATCATATTTGTTTTGATCCTGATTTAATGCAGGTGACAAGGCGACTATATGATCGTGAGATCGAGGTCCAGCTGGGCAACGCTATTCAAGTGGCGGCCGTAGCAGTGGGATATTCGGTTTCTCTTAATAACAATTGCGTTATTAAGAAATATGGTTCTTATATCTGTCGTGGTATCATGGAAAATAATCTGTACACAATCAGATCTACACAATTTAATGATCGCAAATCAGAACTCAATACAACATCGAAAATTTAAAGGAAAAAGGAAAGAACCTTCAAGTTCAATGAACGAAACATACTTATGGAACCTTAGACTTGGTCATGCGAACGAAAGAAGGATTCATTCTCTTGTGGACCAAGACCTTATTAAAGGTCTAGAGAAGGAGCCGTTTCAAATGTGCAAATCATGGTTAAAAGAATCCTGCTTAGGAGCCGTTTCAAACGTGCGATCTTCACATGAAGATCTTGAGTACTAAACCACGGATCTTCTGACTGGTTCTCGCCACTTGAGTACCGTCTCCTAGCTGGACCTCGATCTCACGATCATATAGCCGCCTTGTCACCTGCATTAAGTAAGGATCAAAACAAATATGATCAGTAACTCCTGTGTCAATAACCCAAGTATGAGTAGACGTCGAAGCCAAATAAGACTCGACTACTAGAGCTTGGTGCATACCTGTAGCCTTGCCCTTTCTAGAACAGTCTGGCTTCCAATGCCCCTTTTGTCCACACTTGAAGCACTTTCCAGTTTGCTTCTTGTTTACATTCCCTTTCTTCTTTCCCTTAGCATCCTTAGCAGCATCCTGGTTCGACACTTTCTTTCCTATGCCAGGCCTAGGGCCAAAGAAATGATGTGTCGAACTAACCATCGCCGCCTTAGCTTGGATCATAAGATCCTCCGCTAGGGTGTAGTCCCTTTTTGTTCATCTCGAAGTAGAGCTTGAACTGCTGAAAGCTAGGGGGTAGACTTTGAAGGATTATAGTGACTTGAGACTCAGGATCGATCGTCCCTCCCAAAACTTCAATTTGATTGAGGTGGCTCATCATCTCGAGGACATGGTCCCGCATAGATGTGCCTTCCTTCATAGTCTTCGCCATGATACTCCGAAAGGCTTGCGACTTAGCCTTTCGATTCTGAGTACCAAAAAGATTTGTGAGATTTTGCATAATCTCGGTAGCAGCCGCCATTGTAGCATGCTGATGTCTAAGCACTGTTGACATGGAGGCCAACATATAACACTTAGCCATCTCATTTTCCTTGTGCCACCGTTTATGCGCATCTCGTACTGCTCGAAGGCATTAGCCGCCGGCACACGAGGTCGTGGACCAGTGAGCACAAACTTGTACTCATCGGTTGTGAGAACGATGTCAAAATTTTGTTTCAAATCTATGTAATTTTGGCCCTCGAGTTTGTTTTCTGTAAGAAATGCAGAAAGAGGATTGAATGACATTTTGACGATTTAGGTTGCACTGCAAAACATAAGATTTACTATTTGTCATAAACTTATGTAATGAATTTGAATAGGTTAACCATAAAACTTTTCAAAAACTTACAACTGTAAAATTAAAATTTTGTACCCTCCATAAGAGGTCAATACGCATTAAAATTTTAGCATTTTTACTGGTCACAACACCGACGAATAGTCTAGAGACCACATAATGGCATGGCCGCCTAATGTTGCCTAAGCAAGACCACCATATTTAGCATTACAGAATTTTATTTCAACAACACACTCCCATAACAATGCTCATGTGCTGCTAACAAAATCAAGTTATCTCATAAATTCTGCGTGAACACCTGGAGCTCGTAATTTCTTAGGATTATTGTCCCCACATAATGGGTGGCGATAATATTAGAAACCACATTCTAGTTCATACTATTTATATTTGAGAAGTCCGCCCTCATGAACTTACTATTTCGTAGGATTATTGTCCCGACTTAATGGGTGGCGAGAATATTAGAAATTAGCTTCACACATTGCAGACCAATCGATGAAGACCATATACAAACATAGTTCGTAATTATCCTTAGCCTTAAGGCAGAAAAGGCTTAAGTAAATTCTGTTGGTATTTAATTGACTGGATAATTGAAACATTATAATCTTTTAATATCTTATTTAAGGAAATTATATTAATTTACTAAAGTTCAATTCTAATTCATGTCTTCCGTAAGATTTATCTAAAATAAATTGACTTATTTAGATATTGCACTGACATGAATAACTAAACTTAAATTAATTCCTCGTTCAAGATTAAGAAGAGAATAATTATATTATTTAATATATTCCTACGTATCTATCCTTATTAGGATTCTAGATATATAATAATTAGGAAACTATTTAATTATTCTTGTCTATATCATCTAGGAATAAATAAAATATATTTACTTCCATAGATAAAGTCAATAATCAAAATATTCATTAAATCTAGGGAAATCTTCCCAAAATATTTTATTTCCATTAAAAAATAATATTTTAATGATTTCTATTAATTTAATTAATTAAATAATCATAAAATAATTCCATCATCAATATCTCATCGTGCGAGGTTTGCACGAACGATGAACGGCAAAATTCAGACGAGCTCGTCGTCGGAACCTGACGCACCTGGCGTCTCGGCCAGCAGCGAACTGCTCTCGGCCATCTCGCTCGCACTTGGCTCGATGGCTGTGCGCATGTCTCTCGGCCAGCAGCACGCTCAGGGGCGTACCCGAGGCTGTCGCGTCTCACGACGACGACCGCACCCACTACTTCGGCCCACATCGCGCCAGCCGGCGCGTCTATGTCTTGGCCAGCGGTTGGAGCGCAGTCGTGTCCTTCCTCCTAGGGTACGGGGCTGGGTGGCTCACGGTGTCTCAGCGAGTTCTCTGACGAACCACCGTACCGTGCCAACCCTGGCGTCGAAGCAGTTCCGGCATCCGCATGGACTGTGCGGTCTCGGTCGGTGGCGCGCACGAGCCCTTGCTTGTCTGCGCGTCGCCCCGTTATCGCTGCCTGTTGCTCCCACTGTTTCGACATCCCCGCTTCGGGCACACGTAGCGTGATCCGTCTCGGCGCAAGCGCCGACGAATAGCACGTCTCGTGTCCTCGAATAAAATAATATCAACAACACCAAGAACATGCTTCGCAATCAAATAACATATGCATACCTGAATTTCGTGAAATTTAAATCCAAATAATTAGAGCCAAAGACTGGCTCTGATACCAATTGAAGGGGTTGGCAGCGGAAACGTGCATAAATCAATTACATAATAATTCTGATCTATTTTGCAGATTATTTAGACAAATTATAATCACGCAATTATCTCATGTATCATGCTCACAACTTGAATAAAATCATGCTTTAAGTATAATTGAAACCTAAAACATCCTTTCTACGGATTAGCCATTTTACCTTGAAGATTCTCCAAAGAATCGAAGATAGCTAGCGCCTTCTCCACGTGAAGATCTTGAGTACTAAACCACAAATCTTCTTACTGGTTCCCGGACTGTATGCTGATATCAGTGTGGGCTGATCTCACCAGAATACTAGGACTTAAATAAAGAAGACAGAAATTTTATCTCACGGAGGAGAGTTGAAGAAATCGTCCTCTTCTGTATGGGAGAGGGGACGAAATTTTCAGATAAAATTAAGTGTATTTTCGGTCTCCTTTATTCTCCTATTTATATTAAGTCACATATTGGGCCCAGTCAGGGATCTGTGTAAGGTTTTGGATATGGCCTCCCCCAATTAGCTTTTTACTAATTAAATTGAACCCACAAATTAATACAATCTTATATTGGAATATTACAAGCAACCACTATAGAAGTAATATTGCACTGCCCATCCAAATCCGAAATTATAAGAAATATGAGTTTCCATTTGTTTGTTGTTCATTTCCCGTGAACGTCCATTAATTAATTAGTGTTTGCTATGAACTTAATTAATTAACATCTTATTAATTAGCACGATTCAATATAATAGCAATCCTAGCACCACTAGATATTAATCACCACCACCCAATATACCTGGATTATTGGGTTGCGAAAAACCCGCACCATTTGGTATGTCAATGTAGGGCATAATTAATAGCGTAAGCTCAATGCTAAAGTACATTAATTAAAAAATAAATTATTTATCAGGACATCGTCTTTCAGTAGATAGCATAAAGACTTGTCTCGCTGTTAGATCCAATTCAGTGTTCTACCACGCCAATGACATCTTATTTCAGTAAGGCTTAGAAATATGCGGACAAAAATTGCAACCTTTCACGATAGGTAGTCTAGGCCTATCTGGGTTGTGAAATTCTTATTTCTCTTCGTTCAGAACTGACCGTGTTACTTTAAGGTGGACGACGCCCACACTCGGTCTACTAAAACAAAGACTTAGACTTTGTTAGGTTACTTATACGTTTAAATATGCAATAAATATCCATTAAATGTAAAACATAACAATATTATGACAAAAATAATATGTTTCATCCGTTGGAAAATAAAATAAAGAGTTTTACAGTATTCAATCACTCGAAAGGTGATTTCTAGTATACAAACTCTAACATGATACATGTGATAATTGCGAGAATTGAATTTGTCTAAATAACTTGCCAAACAGATTTAATTCTCTGATTTATTTGTCCTTCCACTACCAACCCCATCAATTGGTATCAAGAACAATCGAATCAAAGAACTTCAATTATTCGAACTTATGAGACATGCGATCGTCGGCGCTTGCGCTGAGATGGATCTTGCCAAGTATTATTAAAGTGAGGGTCGTCTAATTAGTGGGAGCAAGGGAGGCGATCACGCGATGACGCGCGAATGAGCGAGGGCTCGTGCACGCTGCCGGCGAGACCGCTATTCCCTAGCGGGTCCGAGAACTACAACCGAACAGTGGGAGCAAACGGCCACGATCACGGGGAGACGCACAAACGAGCGGGGGCTCGTGTGCTCCACCGGCCGAGGCCACGACACCCTAGGCTGCTCCAGCAGCTGATGGTCTAGGGAGCATAGCGGTGGAACTGCCGAGAGGAGCGGAGCATCTCGACTGCGAGAAAACCCTAACCCTAAGGTGGAACCCTAAAACCTAGTCGAACCTCTGAAACGTGCGACATTCACCCGAGAGAAGCGCCGCCAAGCGCGGTCCCTACTGGACGATGTTAGGTCGGCGACGACGGAGCAATATGGTCCGAAGCGACGCGGCGGTGGCCGGGCTGCTGGATGACATTGACGGAGGGAGTGTGCGACGAGACTAACGGCGTTGCAAACTGCGGCAGAACTCGTTGCGGAGGGTGCCAGATATAGATGCGTGCAATGCTGACTGTCGGCGAGAGTCTGGCAGCACGAAGCCGTCCCGACGACATGTTCGTCGAATTCTTTTTCGTTGTTCATCGTTCGTGCAAACCTCGTACGATGAAATATCGATGAAAATATTATTTTTATGATTTTTAATTCTTTCAATAAAAAATATTAAAATATTATTATTTAATGTTAAATGATAAACATGGATAATTTTTCGAGATTTTAGGAATATTATATAAACTTGATTTAATTCAAGTTATGAGCATAATACATGTGATAATTGCGTGAATAGAATTTGTCTAAATAATCTGCTAAATAGATATAATTCTTTTATTTATTTGTGCTACCGCTGCCAACACCATCAATCAATCCTTTAATTTTCAAGGCCAAGCCATAACTCTCATAACCCTGCAGGCCCCATCCTGTTGGGGTTTGTATACTAAAAGATGCTTCGAGCGTACATGCCTTTGTACAGTCAGCTTGTGCATGTATACGAGAAACGCCACGTCCACTTGTTTACCTAATTATCAGAATAAATAATAAATATAATGGTGTATTTGTTGAAATATAATAAACAAGTCTAAGGCTTCTTACTAAGAAGGTCAAAGTAGGGAAATTCGATGAATCTCCTCATGAGTTTTCCAGTAGGGGACTTGGCCAGATCTAGTAAGAAGAAAAACGTATTCACAACCTAGATAGGCTTTGGCTACCTATTGGTATGATTGCGGTGTTTGTGATAATTCTCTCTTACCTAAGAAGAGATTAGTAACACCGGTGTGGTAAAGCATTGAAAGGATCTAATACGAAATGTATTCTTTATTGCTATCTACTGAAAGAATATATTTCAGAAATTTTAGTATTTTCTAGTCTATGAAATTAATATCAATATTGTTTATTTAATCAAAAGCCACTTTGACTTATCAATATGGGAGAGTTTGTACGTAACTCAAACATGATATCTTGGGTGGTAGTAATTGAATAACATGAAGGTATTGGAATATTATTTCATAGAATTCGCGTGCCCAGTGTGGTATGATTAAATCCCCAAGAGGTGTTTGAAAAATGAATTTATTACTCAGAAATCTGCGCAGTTGGAATTTTATTCCACGAATAATATATAAAGTTTCAAACTAGAAAAATTCTTTGGAGAATTAATTTAATTCAAGTCACGTAGCAGACAAAAGAATTAAATTGAAGGATTAAGATAATCTTAAATGCGGGAAATATTATAAAATAAAATGGACCCAAGTTATTTGGAAGTTGGTGATTTAGATGGGAGTCAATATTATTCTTTAGTGGAACAAAATTATATTCCATTGATAATATATTAAATCATGGGTCAGTTGATTTAATTAGATATTTATCTAATGGGTGAGCCTAACATCTCTCTCATTCCATGGATCCTCATGCTAGCCCAACAAGTCCAAACCTATAAATAGTGAAGAGGTGGGAAACCCTAACACACCACAACACAACTCACTCCCTCCTAACCCTAGCCGCCGGCGCCGGCGCCTCCCTCTCCTCTTGCCTCGGTTTTTATGCCCTAGCAAGTGGGAAAATTATGGTTTTGGTTTTTGTTCTTGTTCTATCCTAATTCATAGGATTAGATCAAGACAATTTCGTGTTTGTGATTGGTTTTCCCTAGATCTCATATCTCTTTTATTTGATTGTTCGAGATCCGCCCACACGGATGAATTATCAAGGCCGTAGGAATAGTATGGAAGATTCGTGGTATATAAATCAAGGATCTCCGGGTGGTGCAACACGCAACGTCAATCCTATGATGGATCATGAGGTAACAATTATATATATATATATATATATATATAGGTCAAATTGCATGTCTACGTGTTTATTTGATGTATTAATCTATAGATCTAAGTTAATTGCATGAAATTGGAATCGAATGCATAATCACCTAAATAGATTCGTAAGGACCTGTTTGTTTTCCGTGTCTTCCGCTGCGGTAGTCCCAACACATCCAACCCCCAACTATTAAATTGCACATTCACAACTACAAGTTATTTTAATTGTAAAACAGAAAATGTTGAATAATTAAAACACGGAAAATTCGTTGTACAGTCGAAAATAAAAAAAATTACGAATCTAGAAAATAAAAATTACAAATCTAGAAAAAAAATATTTGAATAAATAGAGAGGATAGAGGTAGAATAAAGTGAAAAATTGGTGGAAGTATGTTGAACAAATGGTGTATAAATAGGTAAAAAATAATAAAAAAAAGAATAGGGGGTTCGGGTCCGGCCCCAACACCCCATAACTATAGGTCGGGCCGCAACCGGGCGCGGCTCCGGGACTCTCCCGTGTCCTTAGGCGCGGCCTGATCCGCAATTTCTTTCCCTCTAACGCTGCAGGCCTCGGGCTAGGACCAGGTGCGGTCCGGCCCGCGGGGTTATTCATGCTCTTGGGGTCATCATAATAATATTGTTTAATTATTTTATAAATTATGTACTCTCCCACAAAAATATAAACATTTGGATGACATAGATATTAATGCATAATTAGTAAAAATAAGAGAATTAGAAAGAGAAATATGTTAATAAAATAAAGTAACTTTTTTTTTGTGAAACGTCTTAACAAATATCTTTATTTTTATAAGATGGATGAAGTATTTGCTGGGGAGCTATTGGACTGGCCGTCAGGATTTAACGACTTGTTGAGTTTGCGAGGTATGCGAACCTAACGGCTCGTTGGCTAGCCAGTATATTACAGAAAGTTATCAACGACTCGATGGCGAGCGTTTGTGTTCGGTTTTAAAGTTTAAATACAAATTTTTGGGGCATCTCATGTTCCCTTATTGATGTGTGTGTATTTTAATGCGAATATTAGTCGGCCCACAGGAAGATTAATATTTGGCATGAGATACACACATACCTTTAGTGATAAATACGTGACGATTATTCAGTTTCCGTGTAAGTAATGTGTGATGCCTACAGGTGGACACTACTTAACAAGATCTTATTGTCAGTGTTTGATCACGGTAAAGAGGCTACCACTTACAAATTCACATTACTGTCAAATGACTTATTGTGATGTTGTGCTCGGTACCTCGATATGTTTTATTAATGTTTTAAATAGATAAGTCGAAACAGTGACGGAACCAGAAATTTGAATAAGTCGGGGCTGAAAATAATAATAATAATAATAATAATAATAATAATAATAATAATAATAATAATAATAATAATAATAATAATGATGATGATAATAATTACCTCATTCGTCCCATAAAAACAAGGCCATTTTTCATTTTGAGATGTCCCATAAAAATATCACCTCTAGTTTTGGTAACTTACTTCCTTCTAATGAGGTGGGATCCATTCTCCACTAACAATACTATAATTACTTTTTTATCTCTCTTTTACTTTAAGAATTGTACATTAATTCTCGTGTCATCCTGAAAAGTATGCGCAATTTCTTTGTGTCTCTGAAAATTATAAATATTCTCATTTTGAAAACTTTTTTTATCTCTAGTGAGATATGATCCATTATCTATTAACAGTACTTTAACTACTTTTTCTTTCTATTTCTCTCACTTTAGCAATTAAGAATTAAAACTTGTACCAAAGCAAATATTCATAACTTTCAGGAACGGAGAAAGTATTATTTTAAAGAATTAATATTGTTTAGATATTATGAGGATTGGGTAATTGTACTTCATATCCGTTACGGTATTTTATAACCAGCTAAATAATTGATCGTCCAAACTCATATGCAAAATATATTTCAATATTATGATGAGTTTATAAATAACTTTAATCATCAATTTTTAAAAATTTTGATATAGATGTTTTCAATTTTCAGTTTTATTATGAATACGGTATTACTCCATATCAATAGATTTCATATTTTATTAGGTAAATTATTAGATCCCAAATATTTAATACTGATGGAGTAGGTATTTATTTGGTGCTCTAGCCTCTATGTAATGCAAAAAGTGAAAATTAATATTGTAGCTCTGTCATGTCACTTCCATTTGACTCTCTCTCCCTCTCTCTCTCGATCTCTATTTGTAACATTTACTCTTCGTTCCCTTCCTGGTTCTTCCCATCTCGCTGAAAATGATAAAATAAGAATAAAATTATAAATACTCTCTTCAATTTTCCGCCCCCAGCTCACAACCTTGATACAGGGTCCGGCAGCGGCAAGCCCCCGCCTGTCCCTTACTAGTTCCATCGCTGAGTCAAAATAAGACGTTGCAACAATAACCTCTCTTGTCTAGACTTCTTTACTGCGAATGTTAGGACGGTAAGTAAGTGTATTTTAATGTCGATATTAGTCGGCCCACAGGAAGATTAATATTTGGCACGAGATATATACATACTTGTGGTGATAAATACATGATGATTATCCAGTTTTCGTGTGAGTAAATGTGATGCCCACAGGTGGACATTACTTGACATGATCTTATTGTCAGTGTTTGATTTCTACAAAAGGTTACCACTTGCAAGTTCATATTACTGTCCACATACTTTATATGGATGTTGTGCCGGTACCTCGAGATATTACCTTTTTATTTGAATTTTATTATGTGAACATGACAATTATTTCGGTTTTGTTCTCTGTTCAATTATGATGTCTACCTCTACAGTTTCTTTCAACATGTACAATATGTCAGTGTTGAATGGGTCAAATTTTAATGGATTGGAAAGATTATATTCTGATTTCTCTGGGTTGCATGGATCTGGATTACGCGCTAAGGATTGAGCCACCTACTTCTCCTACGGACGGTAGTACTTATTATCAAAGGAGAAAGTACGAGAAGTAGGAATACTCTAATCATGTAAGTCTAATGATCATTGGGTTTAGCATCCCAGAAGCCTTTCGAGGCACTGCAACTGATTATATCACTAAGGCCAATGAATACCTTGCCAAAATTAAGGAACGTTTTGCGAAAAACATTAAGGCTGAGACAAGCATACTTGATCTCAATAAAGTATAAGGGCAAGGGCAACATAATGGAGCTCATTATGAAAATGTCTTACGTTGCTTCACCTAAGCTTGAATTCTAAAGACTTGCTTGTGCATTTGGTGTTGCACATTTGGTTAGTACCTCAAGAAATAAAGTAAAGGGCATTAAAAAAATATGTATTGAGAATGCTACTATGGATAAGGTTTCATCACAAAGGTAACAACATAAGGATAATGATAGTTGTTTCTTCTGTGATAAACATGGATATAAAAAGGAGAATTGTAAATATCATTCATGGCGTGCAAAGGAAGTTACAATTCTTGTTTTGGTCTGTTCTGAAGTTAATTTGGTTTTAGTCCTTAATGATATTTAGTGGATAGGTTCTGGTGCTACTACTCACATAAGGTTATCAATGAAAGGCTATCTGAGTTGCCTAAAGTCAATTGATGGTGAAAGATACATCTAAATGTTATATGACAAATCGGTGGAAGTATACACTATTGGGCATTTAAATTGTTATTAAAGACTGGAATTATTCTGGTTTTGAAGGTTACTCCTTTATTGTACTGTTTGTAGACAGAATTTGGTTTCTATTTCTACTTAGAACAAATTTGGTTTCTCTTGTTCATTCAGAAAGAGTAAGTTTCTTCCTTCAAATAATTCCAGTATTATGGATATTATGTTAAATGTCTATAACAATCTTTACATGCTTAATTATGTTAGTTCATATTCAGAAGCTTCACATGTTAAATAAAAAAGGACTAGACAAAAATTAAATATGAAAATTCAATAATTTATGGCACAAGCGTTTAGGTCATATCTCAAAATCATAAATTGAGAGACTTGTGTTAGATGGTATGTTGAATACACTTATGTTTTCAGATGTCACAAGCGTTTAGGTCATATCTCAAACCTAAGAAATTAGGTGCCGTCAGAGGTACAGACGTCTTAGAATTGATATATACGGACATTTGTGGTTCATTCCCTTCGGTTTCTTGGAATGATCAAAAATATTTTATATCACTCATAGATGACTTATCTCGTTATGGACACCTATTATGAAAAGTCTGAGGCTCTAGACAAGTTCAAAATATTCAAGGCTGAAGTTGAGCTCCAACTCAACAAAAGCATTAAGAAAGTCAAATCTGGCCATAGTGGTGAATACTACGAGGGAAATGACTGCTCAGGTGAAGAATGTCATAAACCTTTGCCCTCTATATGGAAGAGTGTGAGATCGGACCTTAGTACACCATGTCGGGATCGCCTAGTGAAAGGTCTCTTTGCTTCTGCTTGTCTTGTGTCGTCTTGGATTGCTCAAGTTAAATCGTCTAACTGATCCAGCTGGCCAGGTGATATGTCTTCTACCTGCAAAATGTCGGTGAGTGGATCTAGTGGAGATTCAGACTGGCTAACTTGACTTAGATCCGACTTGAGTGATAGCTCAAAAGCACTTTCAAAACCTTAACCCACAATACTATTCACTAGTATAGGGAAGTAAGGATCGATCCCACAAAGATGATTTGTATTACATTGGTTGCAGACACGAATGGGAATGGGTGCTGCCACGCTTCACTACAGTGGGTTAAGTTAAACTACCTGACTTGAGAGACTAAACTGATCCACTTGCTAAACGGAATAAAATCTACTTGCTCAACTCATCATGTAATTACCTGAAATGGACAAACAGAATAAAGTGGACGACTGTCAATCTCCTGCAAAACGTACTATAAAGTAAAACTTTTCTAACAACTTCATCTTCTTCACGGAATCAACATAAAACACATAGTATAATCAGATCTGAGCATTCACGAACAACAAATCTTATCATAACAACTTGTAAATTTAAATATGCTCCTAAGAACTAAACTACACTCACGTAAATAACAAACTAACCCATAATCATGTGGAATTATCAACTCATCTATCAGATCTAAACATCCTAAAAACTACATCCATAATTTTCTTCGCAACTAGACAAAACATCAAGACTCAGATCTAACCAAATCAAACCGCAACAAAATACTTGTGCTAAAATATGCATCGTAAATATGAAATCAAAAGTAAATTAGAGAATTCATGCATAATAACAAACTTCCACAAAACATAGATTAATAAACTGAAATCACTAAATCAACACATCCAAGTCTGAAAGTCAAGCATAAACTGAAAGTAAACAGAACTAAAAGTAGAAATTATTTCATCGCCTCTTCTCGAAGCGGAATTACAGAACCAAAAGATGGAAATGATAAAACCAACACCAACACGCCGCTAAACTAAACTAAACTAAGAACCAAGTGTGTATGTGACATAATTCATGAATTTGGAGTAGATTGAGCTGCCATTTCAGCCCTAGAAGAGAGCTGAATTCTAAGGAGTGTGTCTCTGTATCAATGCATCCCCCCTTCCTACTCGCGCTTGGCTTCCTATTTATAGAGAGGCGTAGGGCTCTTATCCCTAGGGTACCGTCCTCTCGAATTGTCATTCCTGCCCTTGGCATTTGGTGGGGGTTTTTAGCTCCATCTTCTATGCGGGACTTCGGCTGGCTCCATTTGATCCTGACTTGATCAGTTCGCGCAGCAAAGCGTCTCATTTTCCTTCCTCCGTTCGTCCGCCCAACTGATCAGTTCATTTCTTAAATATGGCAGACTTCCATACACACCTGACTCACATTTGCAGGTTAGTTTTACAGAATAGGGTGCATTTTTTCACGTAACACATGTATGAAACAAGCCTCATCACCTAGCTTAAGTGGTGTAGCTGAAAGACGATATAGAACTCTTGAAGATATGTGAAGGAATATGATTTCTCATTATTCCTTGTTACATTCTCTTTGGGGAGAGGCATTAAAAACTGTAGTATATATTCTCACTTTGGTCATCCAGAAAAAATTAGGGGTTTCTTTTTTAAAAAAATAATTTTTTGACCCCACAAAAGGAACTAATTTTGGGATGAGAAATATAGTATTCCTTGAGGATGTTGAGTTTGCGGGGAAGAATGTTATTGGGGACATTACTTTTGAGGAGGAGTATTTTTTGACACCTAATACTACTTTTGACAATGTTTCCTATCATTGAAGAAGAAACATATTAAGAACCTCAAGATGATAATATTGTAAACATTCAATCTCATGTGGATAATATCATTTAAAGTCAATCACAACAACCTCAATTAAGATTCTCGTCAATGGTACCACAAATTTTATGAACCAGTTCTTTCATTTAGATTTAGAAAGAATGTTATTGTTGGTTGTGTGTATCACAAGTTCAGCGGGAGCGAATGCATCTTCTTGGTATTGCATGTCGATGACATATTGATTGCAATTAATGATAAGGAATATTGCACAACACCAAGAATTACTCTCAAAGAAATTTGAAGTGAAAGATCTTGGAGGGAACCTCTTTTGTATTTGGAATCGAAATAAATTGAGTTAGCTCTCGAGATATTATTCGGTTGTTACGAAAGAGATATATTGAAAAAGTTCCTAAAGTATTTAAGATGCATATTTGCAACTAAAGAAATAATCATATGGCTAAAAGAGACAAACTTAGTCTCATTCAGTCCCCTAAGATAAATCTTGAGATTTAGAAAATTCAAAAGGTTCCTTAAGATTCGGCTATTGGGAGCCTAATGTGTGCTCAAGTATGTGTTAGAGTTTGTATACTAGAAATCACCTTTCGAGTGATTGAATACTGTAAAACTCTTATTTTATTTTCCAATAGATGCAACAGATTATTTTTGTCATAATGTTATGTTTTACATTTAATGGATGTTTATTACATATTTAAATGTATAAGTAACTTAACAAAGTCTAAGTCTTTCTTTTAGTAGACCGGTTGTGGGCGTTGTCTACTTTAAGGTAACACAGTTAGTTCTGAACAAAGAAAAATAAGAATTTCACAACCCAGATAAGCCTAGACTACCTATCGTGACATGTTACAATGTCAGTCCGCATATTTCTAAGCCTTACTGAAATAAGATGACATTGGTGTGGTAGATCACTGAATTGGATCTAACAGCGAGACAAGTCTTTATGCTATCTACTGAAAGACGAGGTCTTGATAAATTATTTATTTCTTAATCAATGTACGTTAGCATTGAGCATATGGTATTGATTATGCACTACCTTGACTTACCAAATGGTGCGGGTTTTTCGCAACCTAATAATCCTGGTATATTGGGTAGTGGTGATTAATATCTAGCGGTGCTAGAATTGCTATTATATTGAATCGTGCGCGAGGTGAGTCTCGTTTGATAATGTCCTCAAGAGGAGCTCGAAACAAGGCTTTATTATTCGGAACCTAGTTAGTTGGAGTTTGATTACTCTATGAATAATAAATAAGCGTTTCTTACTAAGTCCACTCTTAGAATTAATAAGATGTTAATTAATTAAGTTCATAGCAGACACTGATTAATTAATGGACGTTTCTATCTTAAGCGCGGGAAATAAATGACAAACAAATGGAAACCCGGATTACTTATAATTTCGGATTTAGATGGGCAGTGCAATATTACTTCTGTAGTGGCTACTTGTAGTATTCCAATATAAACTTATATTAAATTGTGGGTTCAATTTAATTAGTAAAAAGATAATTGGGGGAGGCCATATCCAAAACCTTCCTAGATCCCTGACTGGGCCCTATATGTGACTTAATATAAATAGGAGAATAAAGGAAATAGAAAATACACTTCATTTTTATTAAAAATTTCGCCCCTCTCCTGCACTGTGAGGGACAATTTTTCCCTCTCCTCCGTGAGATAGGATTCTGTCTTCTTTATTTAAGTTCTAGTATCCTGGTGAAATCAGGGCCACACTGATATCAGCATACAGTCTGGGAACCTATCAGAAGATCCGTTGTTTAGTACTCAAGATCTTCAGTGGAGAAGGAGCTAGCTATCTTCGATTCTTTGGAGAATCTTCAAGCTAAATTGGCTAATACGTAGAAAGCATGTTTTAGGTTTCAATTATACTTAAAGCATGATTTAATTCAAGTTATGAGCATGATACATGAGATAATTGCGCGAATAGAATTTATCTAAATAATCTGCTAAATAGATCAAAATTATTATGTAATTGACTTAATGTACGCTTCTGCTGCCAACCCCTTCAATTGGTATTAGAGCTAGTCTTTGGCTCCGATTATTTGGATTTAAATTTCTCCAAATTCATGTATGCATGTGTTATTTAATTTCGATGCATGTTCTTGTTTTTGATGTTATTATTATGCATGTTGAACTCAAGAACAATCGTATCGAAGAACTGGAATTGTTTGAGCACGCGAGATGTGATATCCGTCGGAGCTTGCGCCTAGACGGATCGCACAACGTGGGTTCAAAAGTTCACGATCACGGGGCAACGCGCAGATGAGCTTGGGCTCGTCCGTGCCGCCGTCCGCCACACCAAGGACGACGTAGGGAACCTGGCGCGGCGCGTAGGTTCGACCGTGAACATGTCGAGATGCCGAGCCCCTGCCCTAGGCAGAAGGTCCTGGTCGTCTGCACCAGGTCAGGGCCGAGAGCGACACGCCTCGTGGCGTGATGTAGACTGGGCTAGTGGGAGCGGGCGACGCGCGCCTGGTTGAGACGGGAGACTACGGCTGGATGAGAGTTGTTGCACATCCGTGCACGCCGCTGGCCGAGAGCTGTTGACCCCTTATGAGCTAGGGCACTGGGCAAGGAGGTGCGACGTAGGACCGAGAGCGGCGCGCGACATCGCGAGCCGCTGGCCGAGAACGACGCTCCTAAGCGCTGAACCGCGACATGCGCGGACGTCCGTGACGCCGTGTGCATCGGGTTCCAAGAATGAACTCGTCGGATCTTCGTCGTTCATCGTTCATGAAAACCTCGTACGATGAGATATTGATGTTGTAATTATTTTATGATTATTTAATTCATTGAATTAATAGAAATCATTAAAATATTACTATTTAACAGAATATTTCCCTATATTTTAGGAATATTTTGATCATTGACTGTATCTATGGAAATAAATATATTTTATTTATTCTTAGATGATATAGAAAAGAATAATTAAATGGTTTCCTAATTATTATATATCTAGAATCCTAATAAGGATAGATATGTAGGAATACATTAAATAATACTATAATTATTCTCTTCCTAATCTTGAACGAGGAATTAATTTAAGTTTAATTATTCATGTCAGTCCGAGATATAAATAATTTAATTTATTTAAGATACATCTTATAGAAGACATTAATAATAAATGAACTTTAAGTATTTAATATAACTTCCTTAAATAAGATATTTAAAGATGATAAAAGCCTTAATTATCCAGTAAATTACCAACAGAATTTAATTAAGCCTTTTTCTACCTTAAGGCTACGGATAATTAATGAAAAATCATAACTAAAATATCTAAGCGATAATTACGAAACCACGTTTTGTATATGCTCTCCATCGATTGGTCCACAATTTATGAAGCCATTTTCTGAATATGATCGCCACCCATGCTGTGGGGACAATAATCCTAAGAAATAGCAAGTTTATATAGGTGGACTTCTCAATTATAAATAGCATGGACTAGAAAGTAGTTTCCAATATTATCGCCACCCATGCTGCGGTTTCTGGACTATTCGCCGGTGTTGTGACCAGTAAAAATGCTAAAATTTTTATGCATATTGACCTCTGCTTGAGGGTACAAAATTTTAATTTTACAGTTGTAAAATTTTGAAAAGTTCTATAGTTAATCTCTTCAATTTCATTACATAAGTTTATGACAAATAGTAAATCTTTTGTTTTACATTGCAACCTAAATCGTCAAAATGTCATTCAATCCTTTTTCTACAATTCTTAAAGAAAACAATCTCGAGGGCCAAAATTACATAGAATAGAAACAAAATTTGGTCATCGTTCTCACAGCCGATGAGTACAAGTTTGTGCTCACTACTCCACGACCTCCTGTGTCGGCGGCTAATGCCGCGCAAGCAGTACGTGCGCATAAATGGTGGCATAAGGCAAATGAGATGGCTAAGTGTTATATGTTGGCCTCCATGTCAACAGTGCTAAGACATCAGTACGCTGCCATGGCGACTGCTACCGAGATTATGCAAAATCTCACAAATATTTTTGGTATTCAAAATCGAACGGCTAAATATCAAGCCTTTCATAGTATCATGGAAAAGACTATGAAGGAAGGCACATCTGTTCAGGACCATGTCATCGAGATGATAAGCCACCTCAATCAAATTTAGGTTTTGGGAGGGACAATTGATCCCGAGTTCTAAGTTACTATAATCCTTCAAAGTCTACCCCTAGCTCAACTTTGAGATGAACAAAAGGGACTACACCTTGGTTGAATTGTTGACTGAACTTCAGTCGGCGGAGGATCTTATGGTCCAAGCTAAGGCGGTGATGGTTAGTTCGACACAACATTCCTCTGGCCATAGGCCTGGCGCAAGTGACGAACTAGATTGCCGCCAAGGATGCTAACGGAAAGTAAAATGAAGGTAATTAAGAAGTAAACTGGTAAGTGCTTCAAGTGTGGACAAAAGGGGCATTGGAAGCCAGACTGTCCTAAAAAGGGTAAGGCTAAAGGTATGCACCAAGCTCTAGTGGTCGAGTCATGTTTGGCTTCGACGTCTGCTCATACTTGGGTTATTGACACAGGAGCTACTGATCATATTTGTTTTGATCATGACTTAATGCAGGTGACAAGGCGGCTATATGATCATGAGATCAAGGTCCAGCTGGCGATGCTACAAAAATGGCAGCTGTTGCAGTGGGAGACGTTTATTTGCGTTTTAGTAGTGATAGATTTTTTTATTTTGAAGAATGTTTTGTTGATACCTTATTTTAGAAGAAATTTAATTTAAGTTTCTAAATTATTTTTTGATGGATATTCGATTTCTTTTAATGACAATTGTGTTATTAAGAGAGATGGTTCTTATATCTGTCGTGGTATCATGGAAAACAATCTGTACATAATCACATCCACACAATTTAATGATCGCAAATCAGAACTCAATACAACATCGAAAATTTCAAGGAAAAGGAAAGAACCTTCAAGTTCAATGAATGAAACGTACTTATGGCACCTTAGACTTGGTCATGCCAACAAAAGAATGATCTATTCTCTTGTGGACCAAGACCTTATTAAAGGTCTAGAGAATGAGTTGTTTTCAACATGCAAATCTTGCTTAGAAGGCAAGATGACTAAGAGACCTTTTAGGGTGAAAGGTAATAGGGCCAAGGAAGTACTAGAGCTCGTTCATACTAACGTGTGTGGACCAATGTCAACTGAGGCAAGAGGTGGCTATCGATATTTCATCACTTTTATTGATGATTATTCGAAAGTCGAACACGTTTATTTAATGCGTTTCATGTCTTAATCTTTTGACAAGTTCAAAGAATTCAAGGCTTATGCGGAGACACATAATGGAAAACGTATCAAGAGCCTGCCCTCCGATCGCGGAGGCGAATACCTAAGTGCTGAGTTTTTGGATTACTTGTCAGTAGAGGGAATTGAATCCCAATTGACTGCACCGGGGACACCCCAACAGAATGGCGTAGCTGAAAGAAGGAATAGGTCCTTGTTAAACATGGTCTGATCGATGATGAGTTATGCACGGTTACCTATTTCGTTTTGGGGACATGCCTTGCTTTCTGCAAGTCATACTTTAGACAATTTACCATCAAAATCTGTTCCTACTACACCGTATGAGTTGTGGACTGGGCGCAAGCCCAATCAAGGACATCTCAAGATATGGGGTTGTTCGGCTCATGTATTGGAAAATGATCCAACTAAGCTTGAATCAAGGATAGGGGTATATTTGTTTATAGGTTACCCTAAAGGATCAAAAGCTTATGAAATCTATAGTCTCCGAGATAAGAAAGTCGTGAGCTCTCACACGACATTTTTAAAGGAGGACTTTGTAATGAATCATAAACCCATCAGTGAAGTGGCTCTTGATGAGCTAACTCCTGTCACAAGTTCCATTAACCAAGAACTAGTACCAAGTGTACAAACAATTCCCGTAACTTCAACTTCAACTCCAATTATTGTAGTCCCGCGTCGCAGTAGGAGGGTCTTACATGAGCCCGATAGATACATTGGTTTGGGGGAATTTATAGATCACTGCTCGGATAGCAATGTATTAGATACCTAGAACTTTGCAGAGGCGCAGACGGATGTCGATCATTGCGAATGAGTGAAAGCAATGGATTCGGAATTACAATCAATGATAGACAAAGACGTCTATGATTTTTTCGTCCTACCCAAAGGTTGTACTGCCATTGGGAGCAAGTGGATATACAAACGTAAGCGTGGACCCGATGGACGAGTTAAAGTCTTTAAGGCGAGACTAGTTGTTAAGGGGTATACCCAAAGGGAATGTGTCGATTACGACGAGACCTTCTTCCCGATGGCCATGCTCAAATCGATCTGGATACTTCTGTCTATAGCAGCTTACATGAATTGGGATGTATGGCAAATGAACGTTAAGACTGCGTTATTGAACGGTAGTCTTGAGGAGACCATCTACATGGAACAACCCAAATGATACGTCGTGAAGGGCAAGGAACACATGGTTTGGAAGCTTAAGAAGACCATTTATGGCCTCAAGCAAGCATCTAGATCATGGAACCAGTGTTTCGATCAGACTAATCATAAGTTTGGATTCGAAAAGTGCCCAAATTAAAGCTATATGTTTATGAAGGTTGAAAAGGGAAATGTTGTGTTCTTAGTTTTCAAGTAGATGACATTCTTCTAATTGAAAACAATAAAAAGATGTTGTCATCAGTACGAACTTGGTTGTCAAACCTATTCGAGATAAAGGATATGGGACACGCGGGACACATTCTCGGCATCAAGGTTCTTCGCTATCGTGAGAAGAGAACGTTGTGCTTATCGCAAGAACCTTACATCGACACTGTACTTAGTCGCTTTAGCATGCAAGATGCCAAGAAAAGGTTTCTTACCTTTTATACATGGCATCCATCTATCTCAAGAGGTGTGTCCTAAGACGTCGTCTGAGATAGAAGAGATAAGAAGGATACCATATGCTTCGGCAGTTGGTAGTCTCATGTATGTTATGCTTTGTACAAGGCCTGATATTTGCTTTGCTGTTGGTATGGTGGCAAGATATCAGTCAAATCTGGGCCAAGGACATTGGAGTGCCGTGAAGAATATACTCAAGTACCTTAAACGGACTAAGGACTATGCTCTAGTTTATAATGCAGCCGAGCTCTGTCCTTTGGGATTTATTGACTTAGATTTTCAAGATAATCAGGACTCAAGAAACTCTACTTCTGGATATGTGTTCACCTTAGGAGGTGGTGCTGTAATTTGGAAGAGTGTGATGCAGAAATGCATTGAAGACTCTACCATGGAAGCCGAATATGTGGCCGCTTTGGAGGCAGTATGGCTCAAGAACTTCCTTATGGACTTAGGTGTGGTTACGAATCTGCCCAAGAGCATCACCATTTATTGTGATAATTATGGTGTTGTAGCAAACTCGAAAGAACAAAGGGCTCACAAAATGAGCAAACACATAGAGAGGAAGTATCATATCATTAGAGATATAGTGCATAGAGGAGACATACAAGTGGTCAAGATTGCGTCAGAGAACAACCTGCGGATCCTTTTACAAAGGCATTAGCTGTGAAACCGTTCGAGCGCCATGTTGAAAGGATGGGAGTTCGACTCGTTCAAGACCTCAACTCGCTTTCAGTATAAGTGGGAGAATTAGAAGTAGTGCACATTTATTTTGTATACTCGAAAGCTGTTTTGAGTATAAGTGGGAGATTATTAGAGTTTGTATACTAGAAATCACATTTCGAGTGATTGAATATTGTACAAACTCTTATTTTATTTTCTAATAGATGCAACATATTATTTTTGTCATAATGTTGTTATGTTTTACATTTAATGGATGTTTATTATATTTTTAAATGTATAAGTAACTCTAAGTCTTTGTTTTAGTAGACTGGTTGTGGGCGTCGTCCACTTTAAGGTAACACGGTCAGTTCTGAACAAAGAAAAATAAGAATTTCACAATCCAGATAGGCCTAGACTATCTATCGTGAAAGGTTCTAATGTCAGTCCGCATATTTCTAAGTCTTACTAAAATAAGATGACATTGTTGTGGTAGAGCACTGAATTGGATCTAACAGCGAGACAAGTCTTTATGCTATCTACTGAAAGACGAGGTCTTGATAAATTATTTATTTCTTAATCAATGTACGTTAGCATTGAGCATACGGTATTGATTATGCACTACCTTGACTTACCAAATGGTGCGGGTTTTTCGCAACCTAATAATCCTGGTATATTGGGTAGTGGTGATTAATATCTAGCGGTGCTAGAATTGCTATTATATTGAATCGTGCGCGAGGTGAGTCTCGTTTGATAATGTCCTCAAGAGGAGCTCGAAACAAGGCTTTATTATTCGGAACCTAGTTAGTTGGAGTTTGATTACTCTATGAATAATAAATAAGCATTTCTTACTAAGTCCACTCTTAGAATTAATAAGATGTTAATTAATTAAGTTCATAGCAGACACTGATTAATTAATGGACGTTTCTATCTTAAGCGCGGGAAATAAATGACAAACAAATGGAAACCCGGATTACTTATAATTTCGGATTTAGATGGGCAGTGCAATATTACTTCTGTAGTGGCTACTTGTAGTATTCCAATATAAACTTATATTAAATTGTGGGTTCAATTTAATTAGTAAAAAGATAATTGGGGGAGGCCATATCCAAAACCTTCCTAGATCCCTGACTGGGCCCAATATGTGACTTAATATAAATAGGAGAATAAAGGAGACAGAAAATACACTTAATTTTTATTAAAAATTTCGTCCCCCTTTCCTGCACTGTGATGGAGGATTTTTCCCTCTCCTCCGTGAGATAGGATTCTGTCTTCTTTATTTAAGTCCTAGTATCTTAGTGAGATCAACCCACACTGATATCAGCATACAGTCCGGAAACCAGTCAGAAGATCTATGGTTTAGTACTCAAGATCTTCATGTGGAGAAGGCGCTAGCTATCTTCGATTCTTTGGAGAATCTTCAAGGTAAATTGGCTAATCCGTAGAAAGCATGTTTTAGCTTTCAACTATACTTAAAGCATGAATTAATTTAAGTTATGAGCATGATACATGACATAATTGCTCAATTAGAATTTGTTTAAATAATCTGCTAAATAGATCAGAATTATTATGTAATTGATTTAATGTACGCTTCCGCTGCCAACCCCTTCAGTATGTATTAGACCCAATTTGGTTTTTATTGTTAATATATTGGGCAGATGTCTCAGTAACCCGATATGGATCATTAGGAAGCAGCAAAACGGGTTATAAGATATTTACAGAACTAAGCATTACTTGCTCACATACAGAAAATCAGATCATTTGGAGAGATATTAGGTATTCTGATTCTGATTTTGTTAGATGCCAATACAGTAAAATGATTCATTTTAAGTTACGAGTGTATGTTGGCTGTGGAGCCATTTCGTGGAGAAGTGTTGAGCAAATACTTGTATCACCTTCTGCCATGACAACAGAATTCGTAGCTTGTTTGGTGCATCTAGTAATTGAATATGGCCGCGAAACTTTGTCACTAAGCTGCATATGAAAGACCACTTAAGTTATGTTGTGACAATAACTTTGCAGTATTATATTCTAAAACAACAGGAGTTTCCTAGTTGTTAAATAAAGGTTCGGAATTGACAAATACGTATAGAGCATAAGGGAATGGATTTGATGATTACAAATCCAGTCATTAAGGGACTATCACCCAAGGTCATTCATGGGCATGTAGCCCAAATGGGTGTTATATTTTTTAAGGGTACTTCCGTTTAGTGGGAGTAGTTTTAGTTATTGCTCTATATTATGTTTTGAACATGTAGTTATAAAACTAATGTTATTCTTTGGAGAAATAAAGTATTATGTTTTGTCCATTATTTGTGTCATTTGGTTTTGGTTTGATCTCACTTTGGGAGGACCAGTTGGAAATTGGCATGTATGATCACCTTGCATGAAATTTCCATGCTACACTCCATAATTGATCTGCTGTTGATTGTATTTGCATATGTGATTACTGATGGGTATAATCATGAAAAAATCTGGTGATTGCCTCTTTAGTCCTATGCCGATATGGTAGATAATAAGATTGTCCGGGAATACACTATGTGATAGCATATTTGAGCGCTCATTCGCTTTGTACACATTTATTTGGTGTCATATGTTGCCCAAGTGGGAGATTGTTAGAAATTTGGGCTTCCACATGACTAATTTAATGTGTATGGTTATCTTTCAGCTGTCCAACTAAAGTGATCTATTAAAGATTAAAGTTTGGGCTAAAGTGTATTTATTTGTTATGGAAATAAGTGTATATACCATATGAGATTTTCTATTTGATGAGGGACCGAATAAAATATAAAAGGTCTTATATTTATATAAATATAAGATTAGGTTATGGTCCCCAGACGTCAGAAGAACGTTTAATATCTCTGTATTCTCTCGGAAGACTATTGTGAAGGACGTCTCTGATCGTTTGGAAGATCCATAGCCGCTACAAAGAAATTTTGCCTTTCGATTCGTTATGGATCAAGGTACGCTTCCGCTCTACAGTTTATGCTCATTCTCCATCATTCTCGGTTAATCATCATAGAGAGCTTTACGTAATTGTTCACTCAATTATTCCTACAGAGCGCACCGCCCTAAATCCGCCGCGGAGTAGAACCCATAAAATAATTTAGTAAGGCCACCCGCAATGGGGCGCCCGATGGCACGCCCGATGGCGTTGATCGTCCTCGGGCGTGGACGATGCCCACATTGTGGGTGGCCGCCATCGTCCGCGGCCGATGCATAGGGCGCGCCCTACGTCGCGGACAATGGCCTATCGTCCGCACCATCGTCCGCGCCATTTTGGGCTTGGCGGACGATGGCGCGGATGATAGGCCATCGTCCGCGCCATCGGGCGCCCCATTGCGGGATCGGCGGACGATGGCACGTGTTTTCGATTTTTTGTATAAATACCCCTACCCCACCTTCATTTGTAATATTTCATTTCACGATTTCACTCTCGAAACTCACATTTCTATTATTACTACGAAATGGATTCAAGTCCCAGGAGTCCGATGTTTGGGGAGGCGCGTTGGCCGGGCATAGAACCCGATGATTATCGACCGTTCGATGTCAACACGCAGTACGATCCCCGAATTCAGCACGGAGTCGTACGGTTTGGATGACATGGACCCGTCTCCAAACCGACTCATCGCGCCCTCCCGCCGCCGCTTCCGCCCCCGCCAAAAAGAAGTGGAACTGGCAACGCGCGTACAAGTTGCCACCTCTGGGAACTTGTGAAGAGTACGCCCTTGGCCGTACGAACTACCAGTCGGATGACCCGATATTCGCGAACAACCAAAGGCAGTAGGCGTACTGGGAGCGCATCGCTGAGCGCTACAATGTGGCGAAGCCGCCGAGCGCGTACAAGCGCCAACGGGAGCAGCTCTGCAAGCACTGGGACCAGGTGAAGAAGCAAGTCAACCTATTCTCGTCGGAGTACGAGATGTGCGCGAGGGAGCAGGGGAGCGGCGAGAGCTTGAGCGACGAGCGCTCAAAAGCGCTGTTGTCGTACCAGTCCCTGTACGGCGAGTTCAAGCACGAGGCCATCTAGGCGCTCTTGAGGGACAAGCAGAAGTTACAAGGCGGGATTCTGCACACCAGGGCGACAAAGAGGACGAAGACCACCGAAGCTCGTGGTTACACGAGCAGCGAAAGCGGAACTCGTCCGGTGGACCTCAACCAGACGTACGAGGACATTGAGAGTTCCGGCACACAGATGTCCTCCCTGCGTCCCATGGGCGTCAAGGCTGCGAAGGCCAAGGGGAAGGCAGCGGCGACATCATCCTCGACCGCTGCCGCCCCATTGCCGATCCTGGTCCCGCTCCCGACCCCGAACCCGACGGCAGCCGCGTACGAGCAGTTGGCAACAGCCTAGATGGCGAAGACGTTGTTGCAAACGCACAAGGCCCTCAAGAAGTGTACGGACCCCGTCGAAGCCGAATATCTCTGGGGGTTGATCGATGAGCTGCGCCGGAAGTTGGGAATTGCGTAGATTAGCCAACTCGAATCGTGTAACTTTTGTTTAATGAATGCAATCTTCGCTGATTTTTAGTTAATCGTTGTGTTTTTTAATATAGTTTACATTACATATTTGAAAACATTTAAATTAATTAACAAAACAATAGTATAACATATAGGGCGCGTCATAGGGCGTGCCTTTAGGGCGTGCCTTAAGGCGCCACCTTGCAAGTGGAGGGTAGGAGGATAAAATTGATGACGTGGCGTGCCATAGGGCGCGCCTTAGGGCGCCCCATTGCTAATGGCCTAAAGAAGTCTTAAATTGATGAGGAAAGTTGCTACGATGACTACTAAATATTAAAATATGAAGTAGAAATGCGCCAAAGGCATACGCTAATAGCACTATATATATCTGGGTTGGATTGCACCTTGAATATTATTATTAATATTAGTATTAGTATATTATTAAAATTCGAGTATATGATTGTGATGCGCCTCTATCCATGGTTCACACACGACAGCCGTCTACCTTGACTTTCAGCTTGCAGACAATCTGTCCATCTATTTCAAATATTCTATACATAAATCACTTGTGATAACCTTGAATCTTATCTTATTATAATAATCTCTCATCTCATTTTAACAAAGTTTATCTTCCTCCGTGTGAGATAGGTATCTTCAAATATTTATTGATTAATTCCACTAAATTATATTACCATCATGAAACATACATGAGTCACACTTGACTCTTGGGTAGGGCTTAAGCCCTTATCTACATTTAGAAAATCATGTTAAGCCCCTTACTACTAACTTTTTTTGGCGTCCGTCTCTAGATCTACCACAGTGCTTCGTTGTTAGAGTTAAGGCCACCGGAGTATGCGAGCACAGGGAGTACTCAAGTCTGTCACTTTACGGGACACACTAATTGTTGACACAGATAGAATCAGCGTGTAAAGGAAATAAGAACCCGGCTTTATTGATAAACTAACTGGAATTGAAATGAATTGAGAGAACAATCCTCACCAAGGAGGCCTGCGTCTAAACGCCCAAAATACTGATTTCCCAAGATGCCTTTTTCCTCTCTCGGTTCCTCAATATTTAAAGGCTTACAAATAACTGATAATGCTAAAAAGATGCAACAATAAATCAGGAAATAAATCAGGAAATATCATCTAACTACTGCCGAGATTTTCCAGCTTTGACTCCTTCTTTTACTCAGCCGTTTGGTTGGGCCAAACTACCTCCCTGCTTCCCCGCTTGTAGACTCTCCAGCGCGTATCAATTGCCCCCGCCGTCGAAGAAGCCTTGTCCTCAAGGCGGAAATGAGGAAATTGACCTTGCATATCCGCCACATCGACCCAAGTGGCATCGTCAACCTCCTGACCGAGCCACTGAATCAGGACCTGGTCATGCGACTCCCCATCCCGAGTCACCGAACGCCGATCCAGTACCTGCTCGGGAAGCACCGGGGGATCTGTGGCCCACAGTGAAGCAGGTAAATTGTGGACGGGCACCTCTGAACCTATCGCTCGTTTAAGTAAGGAGACGTGGAAAACCGGGTGGATTCGAGAGTCTGCTGGTAGCTCCAAGCGATAGGCCGTACTGCCAATCCGCGCTCCCACCCGAAAAGGCCCGAAAAATCGAGGGGCCAGCTTCCTATTCTGCGCCGAAAAAAGAGTGGTCTGCCTGTGAGGGCGGAACTTAAGAAACACCATGTCGCCCACGGCGAACTCTACCTCCCTTCGGTGCTTGTTGGCGGAGGCGACCATCCGCTGCTGGGCCCGTTCCAAATGAGCCTTTAGTAGGACCAACATTTCGTCCCTGGAGCGAAGGCTGTCCAGGACCGCTTGGGAGCGGACTTCTCCAGGTAGGAAGTCATGGATTGTGGGAGGAGGGCGACCATACACTACCTCGAAAGGGGACATGCCGGAGGCGGAATGGGTGCTGGTGTTGTAACAATATTCAGCCCATGCCAACCACTTATTCCATTGTTTGGGCTGGTCAGAAGAGAAGCACCGCAAGTAAGTTTGAAGGGAGCGATTCAGCACCTCCGTTTGGCCATCCGTCTCCGGGTGGTAAGCCGAGCTCATTTTGAGTTGAGTGCCTGTTGCCCGAAACAGTTCGCGCCAAAACGAGCTGAGAAAAATGGGATCACGGTCAGAGACGATGGACCGGGGAATCCCATGTAGACGGACCACCTCCTTAGTAAACACCTCGGCTACCTGCTTGGCGGAGAATGGGTGGCGAAGGGCCATGAAGTGGCCATACTTAGATAAACGGTCGACCACCACGAACACACAGTCCACGCCCCCAGCCTTCGGCAGGCCTGATAAGAAATCCATACTCACATCCTCCCATATGCGCTCTGGAATGGGTAATGGCGTCAAGAGACCCGCTGGGGCCTTGGTCTCGGTTTTGCTTCGTTGACAGGTTGCGCAAGCCGCAACGAAATTTGTCACATGCTTGACCATGCCGGGCCAGTAGACGTTTGAAGCAATGCGCCTATATGTCCGGTAGGCTCCTGCGTGACCCCCACTTGGGGTGATGTGAAATTCTGCCAGCAGTTTAGGGATCCAAGAAGAGTTGGAAGGAACAACGAAACGGCCCTTGTAGAAAAGGATGCCGTGAACCAGCTCATAATGTGGTGCAGCCGGTCGCCCGGCCTCCAGCTCCGATTTGATCCTCTGGAGCGGTTCGTCTGCTGCCAATGAAGACTGCGCAGCAGACCAGTCTGCCCAAACCGGTCGAGAGAGAACCGCCAACTCCAGCTGCTCGGAGTCCCGGCGTGAGAGAGCATCAGCAGCCCGGTTGAGCCGTCCTTCCTTATACACAATTGAGAAGTCATACCCCAATAATTTGGCTGCCCAGTTTTGTTGTGCCGGAGTAGACAAGGGGTGCGCCAATAATTGCCGCAGGCTTCGTTGATCTGTGTAGACGACAAAACGTCGGCCCAAGAGATAGGGGCGCCAATGCTGGATGGCGAGTACCAATGCCATAAGTTCCTTTTCGTAGGCTGATTTAGCGAGCCAACGAGATGACAACATCTTGCTGAAGTATGCGACGGGTTGGCGGTCTTGCATTAGGACCGCGCCGAGGCCACGACCGGAAGCATCGCACTCGACGACAAATTCCTTAGAGAAATCTGGGGTGCGGAGAAGGGGGGCTGTCGTGAGAGCGTGTTTCAAGTCGTGAAAGGCTTTGTCCGCCTCGGCTGGCCAACTCCAAGTGCGTCGAAGTGGGGTCGGTTCTGCCTTCTTCAACAAGGCAGTGAGAGGGGCTGCAATTTTCCCATAATCTTTTATAAATCGGCGGTAATACCCGGTGAGGCCCAGGAATCCGCGAATCCCCTTGAGGGTGGAGGGGGTCGGCCAGCGCATAACAGCGGAGACTTTGGAGGGATCCATTCTAACCCCTGCGAAGGATACAATATGGCCGAGGTACTCCACCTCCGTTCGGCCTAACACGCACTTCTTCGGGTTAACCACCAACGAATGGGTTTGGAGAAGCTGGAAAACCTGTTCCAGATGTCGAAGATGTGCTTCCCATGAGCTACTGTATATTAATATATCGTCGAAGAAGACCAGGACGTGTCGCCGCAAAAAAGGGCGGAAGATGTCATTCATGAGGCCTTGGAACGTGGCGGGAGCATTGGTGAGGCCGAATGGCATTACCAAAAACTCATAGTGTCCCGAGTGCGTGCGAAATGCAGTTTTTGGGACATCCGAGGCTGCGACGCGGATCTGATGATAACCGGCCCGAAGATCGATCTTACTAAACCACCGCGCGCCGTGTAACTCATCGAGTAATTCCTGGATAATCGGAATCGGGTACTTATCTGGCACGGTCCGCTTATTTAATTCGCGATAATCCACACAGAACCTCCACGATCCATCTTTCTTCCGCACGAGGAGAACCGGGCTTGAGTACGGGCTTGTGCTAGGCTGGATAACGCCGGATGCTAGCATTTCAGCCACCAATTTCTCCATTTCATCTTTTTGCAGGTGGTTGTATCTGTAGGGTCTGACTGACACGGGCGACGACCCCGGTTGTAGGGTGATGCGATGATCAGATTTCCGAGCCGGAGGGAGTGACACGGGAGTGTTGACGACTGCCGGAAACCGTTCCGTCAACCTACTCAGCTGCTCTTGTTCTTTCGCTGATAAGGCTCCACTGAGCCCAAACTGGTCGGATGAAACGGTACTGATCATCGAGCGCAGAACCCAGCACGAATCGCCCACGTCGAGGGCCTGGATGTCGCGGGCCGAGCACGCCCGCCGAGTCAGGGAGGGGTCGCCCCGAAGCAACACCAATCGACCTTGCACCGAGAACTTCATAGATAGATCACTCCAGTTTGCTGTGACATCCCCCAGAGAAGCCAACCATGATACACCGAGGATGACATCGATGTTTCGCAGGGGAAACACGTAGCAAGAAACTGTAAACACCTCAGATTCCAAGGTTAGAGCGACATCGCAGCATATTCCGGTCGCCCGAACCTTAGACCCATCTCCTAGTGTGACAGAGTAAGGAATTGTCGGAGTCACCCGCAAAGCCAGCGAGGTTGCGAGGTGGTCCGAAATGAAGCAGTGGCTAGCACCACTATCCACCATAATCAGCACCTTATGATGCCCAATACATCCACAAAGCTTCATGGTTTGAGATGAATCCAAACCGTGTGAGGACATTTCTGATAGCTGCAACTCTCCTGGAACATCTTCCTCTTCCAAACCTTCGGATGGGTCGGCCTCCTCCTCGTCAAACACCAACACGTTGAGTGTCTTAGGGGGGCAACGATGCGTAGGGCCGAACTTCAGGCCACAACGAAAGCACGTGCCTGCTGCGAGATGCTTCTGGTATTCCTCCGTCGTCATGTTCCGAAACCGGCGCGATGGGTTCCGGTTAGGTACCCCGACCGATTGAGAAGAAAAAGATTGGGAGTACCCTTTGGAGACCGGCCGGCCAGGGGCAGAGACCGAACTGCCAGCCTGGTTGGAGCTTAGTGAGGGACTGGAGGCCGGCGGTTGAGACCCGGGGGTCTGATCACTGTCTAGAGCAAACTGGACCGCATCTGAATAGTTCGTGATTTTGGCTGCCCTCATTTGCAACCGAACTTCAGGACGAAGGCCAGCCAAGAAGAAACCCAGATATTGGTGGTAGGCCAAATCTGGTACCAAGGCGAGGCGCGATTCAAAAACCGCTACATAGTCCGCAAGGGTTCCGGTATGGCGGACAGCCGCGAACGCTTCATATTCATCCAGAGCACCGTTGTTTCCGAAGCGTTTCATTAGTTCTTGCACAAAATGATCCCAAGAGAGAGTAGGGGTTCGTTTGATCAAGAGCTGATACCAAGGTAGGGCTCGGCCTGCCAACGCGACCATCGCCACCTTTACTCGATTGGCAGCTGGGGTATTCGAAACCAAGAAGTATTGCTCGGCCCTGGCCAGCCATCCGACGGCCTCGGAACCGTCAAAGGGAGGCATAGTAAGTGTCGCAGCGGTCTTGTCCGTGGAATTAGAATCCACGTTGTCCGAAGATTCCTCAGCATTTGATCCCGTTTTGCCACTGGATTTCCGCAACTCAGCGACGAGCATCTCGAGTTGAGAAGCCACCTCCGCGATCCGGTCGTCCGTTTTTTGGGACCGGGCGTCCAGCACGCCCACTGACTCCCGCAGTGAATCCACACCTTTCTCCAATTCACCGGTCGCCCTCTCTAATCCGTCCAACCTGGAGTCCGTGTTTCGAGTACCAACCACCATCGTCACCGCACCAATTTGTTAGAGTTAAGGCCACCGGAGTATGCGAGCACAGGGAGTACTCAAGTCTGTCACTTTACGGGACACACTAATTGTTGACACAGATAGAATCAGCGTGTAAAGGAAATAAGAACCCGGCTTTATTGATAAACTAACTGGAATTGAAATGAATTGAGAGAACAATCCTCACCAAGGAGGCCTGCGTCTAAACGCCCAAAATACTGATTTCCCAAGATGCCTTTTTCCTCTCTCGGTTCCTCAATATTTAAAGGCTTACAAATAACTGATAATGCTAAAAAGATGCAACAATAAATCAGGAAATAAATCAGGAAATATCATCTAACTACTGCCGAGATTTTCCAGCTTTGACTCCTTCTTTTACTCAGCCGTTTGGTTGGGCCAAACTACCTCCCTGCTTCCCCGCTTGTAGACTCTCCAGCGCGTATCATTCGTGAGAACAGAGATATGCTACATGATGGTGCTTATTAGAAACTCGCGAATTCATTCTATTTATTTGAGAGAAAAACTATATACAAAAAGTTAGCAACTGCCAGCTTATGCCTGCAAATTCACAAAATTGATAGCTTAAAAATGAATGGAATTAGCCATAGATATGGTGATTGTAAAAAGGGAAAGAATCGTAGGGGGGATTCATCTGCATCTTGCTCTCTTGGTCATCATGAGACCACAGAGAATCATTTGTGGGGAAATCCCATACTAGAGAAGATGTGATTGGAAAATTGCTACTCTCTTCAGACAGCTCTATGTCCTTCCATATTTCATCTATGGAATACAAGTCCTCCGCAGCCGCCTTGCACTTGTTGTTGTTGTTTTCGCCCACCATCCCGCCGGTGTCATAGAAGCTGGGGCCCTTGGCGGCGGTGGAGGAGCAGGATGAGGAGGAGGAGGAAGAGGATTGAGGGATATCGGCGGCCTTCTTCTTCTGTTCCTGAGCCTTCTTCCTCATGTGGGTTCTCCAGTAGTTCTTGATCTCGTTATCAGTGCGACCGGGTATTTTCCTGGCGATTCTTGACCATCTACACATAAAAAAGTTGGCATATGTTAAGGAGGAGGGTCATGAGAATCAGCAATTTGTAGTGTGTTTGAATACCACACACTACAACAAAAAAAAGTCCTCGGAGACATTTTTTAAACCAATCAGGGACGCTAATTTATATTTCTAAATATATCACCAACACTTCCAAAAGCGTTCTTTTTGTTGGTGTCTCAACTAAAATTAAAGCACACAAATGGAAACGTCCTAAAAAGGAAAAAGAATAAGTTAATTTATGGACTCTTTCTTTTGCATCTTATGTTATTTTTAAAAACTTTCCAACGAAAGTAATTTTGTCTCAATTTTTGTGCACCTGTTTCCCCATTTGGAGTGGAGTTGGAGAACGAGGCGCTCTTCGTGGGGGGTGATTTTGCCCCTCTTGAGGCCGGGGCGGAGGTAGTTGACCCAGCGCAGACGGCAACTCTTGCCGGTGCGATTGAGACCTAGAAAATGAAACAAAATAAGGCAAGGGAGATGGAAGAGGGGAATCCATGCCCAAAACAAGCCTACCTATTTCGCATCTCCCGCCACCTTCAAACCTGATACTTTAGCAATGAAGTCCCAACGCCGGTCGCCGAATAAGTTAACGTAGAACACCAACTGAACGTCCTCTTCTTCGGTCCATGGCCCCTTTCTCATGGCTTCTTCTTTCTCCATCATCTCTTCGATGGATCACTATATCTATATATAGGGAAGCAAATGGAAGGGTGATATGTGAAGATGGCTATTGATTTCAGCCATTATAAAAGTGTTTGCATTTGCTTTTAGATAAGTGGTTGATATGTTGACGTAACTTTCATTACTGCCCATCCAATTCTACTATTCCATGTCTTTTTGCATAACAATATGTCATAATGCATGCATTTCTTATTCATTTGTTATTTATTTAATCCTGTTTTTTAATGAACATCTCATCTTTGGAATACTTTGAATTTAGATTATGCCCAACACACATCCTCTTTTCTAATTTATTTGTAGAGTCAATTGATAAATTAGATAGAGATTGATAATGAAAAATTAGTAATTTGATAAATCTTAATTTTTTTGAAAATTTAAATAAACTTATATTAGACAGCCACTATTTATAAGTGGCTAAGAGAACCCTATGAAGCTTATGAACCTTATGAAATTAAGAATAAGTCTAACAATTATAAATTATATTTTTTGCCCTCTCAACTGGTCGAATGACCAAAAACAACTGAGTTAATAACCCTTTTATTCGTCCTCTGATTTCCATTTTAATTTTTAAAATATATTTTATGTTTTCATTTTTTAAACATTTTAAAATGTGAATATCCAAGACAGGATCATGTTAAAATGCATATACAATACCATCCATAACTAAGACCAATCCTGCACCATTAGATTTTAAAATAAGTTGATGAGATTAAACCTCATGAAATTCAATAAATAGTAGATAAAATATCGGCAAAAGGGTAAAATAGTCAATTTGTCATAACATATAATTTTCACGGTTTTTTTGTATCAACATAGTGTTTACAAATATGAACACAGTGACGTGAGAATATCAACACAAGTACCCAAAAATATCAATACAGTTTTATTGATATTGTATATGCATTATATTGAAATCGTTTGATGGATTTATTGATATAAAATATGTTTATGACATATACGAAAATTGAAATAAAATTATAAAATTCACCATCCGATCATCGTCGGAACAATGCAATTGAGATCTCGTTAGAATTCTTATGAAATTCCTTTAATTTGATATATTTTTTTACGTAGAAATAATTTAAATCGAGAAAGTGACATAGATTTAAAATTTCAAGATGATTTTGAGGAAAGATAAAATAGTTAGTTTTAACTATTATATATAAGAATTGGCATTAATACCCTTTAAGTTTATTAAATATTTTTTTAATTTAAATATAATACACTTGACAATATTTCAACAGCTAGATCTTTTAATCTAATAGCTAAAATTTGATTTTAATTTTAGATTATTATTTAGTTAGAATTATTACAACCCTATCCAGGGTTTATAACCAAATACCCCTCCATTTAATACTCTAACACCTCAAAAATGATCTTGTTCTTCAATTCTTTCTCTAAATTTTGTAATTATACTAAATTTCATTTCGAATTCCATTATTATAGATGTCAATAAACAATTCGAAGGCGATAGAATAGTGCAGTTCCAATCTGATCTTCTTTATATCTGCCTCGTCTCAACTATCCTCACCTCTCCAAGTAGGACAGAAATCTCCTCATGATCTCGAGAACATATTTCTATTGTTGACTCCTCTAAACAATATTTAAGATCTTTGTGGATATTAATTCAAAATATGTTCCACATTGACTAGGTGACTGATCTCATCTAATTTATATAAGTATGGATAATCCTCCTTCTTATGAAGCCTTTTAAGGGTGTGATTGTTGGAATCGTGATTGGTCAAATATTTTTTGACTAATAATAAATGTTACAAGACATTTAATTTTGTGAAATTAAATGCAATAACGACGATCTACGTTCCGAGTAGATGACCGTAGTATATTCATTTTCTCAAATCCGATTCCCGGTGAGTGAGAAATAATATATTAAAGTTGGTCACAATAAAGCTAGAAATGAGCTATGTGAAAAGACTAAGGGATTAATTAACTAGGTGTTAATTATCCCACATCGGGGAAGATTAACTTCTTTGATGAAGTATTTAATCAGATGAATTATTATGTGTAATAATTATCGTGGAATAAGACGGGTGACAGATCCCACACGCGCGCGCCGCCTCCGCCCGCCCGCGAGCCGCGCACCGTGACCGGTGTCCCGTGCCCCGGGTGCCGGGTGCTTGGTGCCTTGGATCTTGGATCTTGGTAATTGGTCTTTAGGTGGTCTTTGGGCTGGTCGTTGAGCGTGGTTCGTGCCCCGCTTGTTCTTTTTAGACCACCCCAAACTGCACGCTATCCTCGACAGGTCCTGGTCAACGTCATGGTCTCGCTGGACCCCCGACGCATGACGGGAGACAAAAGGTTCCCTGCTGGACCCTAACTCACAACGGAAGTCAAAAGGTCCTGGCTAGACCCCGACTCATAACGGGAGATAAAAGGTCCCCGACGGTCCATGGTGTATCCCATCGTGTAGCCTGTCCAGGTGCGTCGTATCTCTTCAGCTCCCACTGGCTAGTTGCCTCTATAATGGCTGTTGACTCCATCAATGCTCTGCAGGTGGACTCTTCCTATAAATAGGCATGCATCCATTGCATTCTACACAGAACATACACAAGCATCTTGCTTACACGCTCTCTCCCTCTCTGCATAATCTTCCTCGTCGAAGCTCTGCCCCCGCCGTACTCCCGTTCGCCGGAGATCTGTTGCTAGCGGTGCTGCTACTTTAGAGACGAAGCCGTTTTATCTATGGGGACGAAACGCCAAACCGAGAGCACTACCGGGGCGTATCTCGTCTTGCGGAAAGAGGACTCCTCGACTCGGCTTACCGCTTTCTGCATAATTTTTCCAATGTAATTGTTTCAGTTGATTAAGTGTAATTTTCCTTGTTTTCTTCCATTGTAATTTTTGCCCAGCAAGACTTGTATCTCATTTCAACAACAGTGATCGGTCTATTTCTAATATGGTACCAGAGCGGGTCCAAATTGATGATGGATTTTATCACTTTATATCTTATCTTATCTACCCACGTGATGGAATCCAATGTGTCGTTCCAGCACACACGTGCGGGGCGTGTTAAAATCGCTTATATTTTATTCCACATCGATTCGGTAAAAATTTCATCTAATCTTTATAAGTGTGGATAAACTGTCAGACCGAAGAGAACAAGTACACATCCGAAACCAATTCTCCACCAATGGCTTAGTCTGATCCCATTCCAAGCGACGATTATGTCACCACTAAAGTGGTTTGTGATTTTTACGTAAAAGGAAATATTTTTAAAGAAAAACGAAAAATAAGATTTGTATTTGGTTATATAGGTGTATTACACCATATCTTTGATATCATGATATGGACAGTAGTGTAGTTTACTCGGCAACAGTGGAAAACAAATGATAAAATAGTGTGTTAAAAAATAGGAAGGCATATGCGTCGTTGGTGTTGGACAGAAAGCTGGGAAATGGGTTTACCAAAATAAACAAATACAATAAATGCATCAAAAGGTTTTTGTGGCCTTTCTTTGATTAGTTGCCTGATAAAAATCTGATTTCTATGACTTATTTTGAAATAATTTGACCCTTCACTTCTGCAAAGGCCAAATCATACAAACGTAACCTATCAGTATTGTCTCTTCTATCTAATATACAAATTACCCAAATATTGGAATGCTCAACTCTTTTTTATTCTTTGTGATGTTGCATACATTCACAAGTCACAACAATTAATTATCTATGTCTCGTTTGTATAGAGTTACAGTTAGAACAACAACAACAATTGATAAATTTTATAAAACCCTAATTAGATAGCTTATTCTACTTCTTTTTATTTATTTCTTTTATTTTTTATTTTTTATTTTTTTAAAAAACATCTATAGAAAGGAGGAAGATAGCTTGTTCTACTTGGCATAAAAGGATATATCACTTTTTAATACTCCCCCCATCCCATTAAGCATGAAACGTTGCTTTTCAACATGAGATTTTATGTAGTATTGTTTCGTAAGTTAATGAAGAGACATCAAAGTAAGAAAGAGGGAAAAAGTAGAGATGATGGTATTTCCATTTTAGAAAACATTTCATTTTTAATGGGATAACCAAAAAAGAAAAATATTTCATTTTTAATGGTACAGAGGGAATATTTTTTACCCAAATACTAGTTTCCTCGCACTTATATTTACTTTTCGTCTTTAATATATGTCGTACTCCCTCCGTCCCACGTCACTTGAGGCATTTCTTTTCGGCTCGAGATTTAAGAAAGTGGTGTTTAATGAGTTAAATAAAGATAAAATAAAGTAGAGAAGGGAATAAAGTACAAGAGAGTAATGTAAAAGAAAAAATAAAATAAGTGAGATTAAATGTTTTGTTTTTAGGTATCATAACTTAGGTCACTATTACTTTTACTCAGAACAACATTTTCTACTGTTGAACATTTATAGAGACAATATGTATGATTTAATTTTAGGTCGTTGTTAGTTTATTTTTAGATCATTATGACTAGTGACTAATTAAACTCATTTGGTTTTAGGTTTTATAGTTGAAGAGTGTGTCTATGACTAATTATCATAAAATTATCTATCTAGTATTAAGTTGTGTGACTCGTTTCATGAACCAAACATAATATATATTTAATCAAAGGATATAATCTTGCAAACTGAACGACCATTATATGTACTAATTCTTAATAATATAACTCCACCTACCTATATATATCACTCGCGACGAAGTTTAAGAAATGTACGCTGATATTAACTTTAACTTATTTATTCCAAAGCCAACTTTATAAATTTATATATCAAAAATTGGTAATGTGGGAGAGATGGGAGAAAAGTACATAAAGTAGGAGAGAAAAGAAAAAAAGTAAGAGAGGGAGAAAAACAGTGTATCAAGTATGAGAGAAATTTCTATTTTTGAAATGGAACTATTTGAACATTCCAAAATGGCAAAATGAAACTATTTTTTATGGACGGATGAAGTATAATTTCTCCCCTATCATGGATATAAGTTCTTATATTCTTATATTCATGTATTACAAAAACATGATAGAAGTTCTTATATTCTTATATTCATGTATTACAAAAATAATAGAGATTTAATTTTGTAAATATATGGATATAGACTTGGTATTTTATAAAATTATATTCCCAAAGGCGTTATATTCCCAAAGGCGTTTAATAAGGCCCCATTATAAAATTCTCGTGATTTACACATGAGGTCGGACCTGAGCGCTAGTGCGCCTTTTAAATAATAAATTGTATTCCTCAAAACATTTTTATTGCCAATTAAATTGAATTAGCAGATATACATATTGATGCGATGCGATGCGATGCGATGCGATGCGATGCGATTCCTTTGAAGGATGACACAGTATGAAGTTATCTTCTTTATCTTAACCTAATCCCAACTTTTACTCCTAATATAGTTGTTTATTCTAAGCAATAATACTCCCCCTCCTTGTCTCGTTAAAAATAAAACGTTTTTCTTTTCAGGCTGTCCATTTAAAGTAAAACATTTTCTAAAATTAAAACATCATCTCTACTTTTCCATATCTCTTATTTTTTCTCTTCTCATTAACTCACAAAACAACAGTATTTAAAATCTCATCTTTAAAATTTGATAGGGCTCGTTACAAACAAGGTTTTATAGGGGTTTATTACTCTAACAGGGGTGATAATGTGCGAAAAAGTGGTGAATTTAAGTGTGCCGGTGCTAAAAAGTATTGTAGCAGCAGAATGCAGGAACAACTTGATCAATACGGAAAAGGAGCGAAAAATGGCCAAATCTGAAGACAAATTGATCGGTTGGAGACAAGCAATGGAGCTTACCCAGCCACCAAGTTGATCAAGTGGTGTTCACCACATGAGATGACTGAGTTGATCAAGTGGAGTTCACCACATGAGATGACTGAGTTGATCAAGGAAGTAAATTGTTTTTCTAAGCTTGCTTATTTTCTCCCTGCAACCTTTCAGTCTCGATCTTGTTTTAAGCTACAATTCCACTACTCTTGTTTCTCAAATGATTTCAAGCAAATGTTTGTTTCAAGTTGCCCTTAGTTTAGGAAATTTTATGTCAAGTCTCTGTCTCCATCTCATTATTTTCTTTTGAAGCTTTCAAAACTCTCTTCCATGCTCCTTTAGTTTAGCTTAAGCTCCCAATCTCTGTTCTCATGCTTTAAAGTTCAAGTTTCTCACTCTAGTGTTTAGGTCCATGTTCAAGCGCTTAAGGCGTAGTGGCTAACACCAACCCCGTGTGATAGAATCGATCTCGAGTAGGTCCCTAGTCTCTGTGGTTCGACCCCTCTCTTGCCGCTTATACTTAGTAATATTGTTGCAAAAGTGGGAAACTATAAATCTTGTTGAAGTAGGGACACATGCCTACGACACACGTGCAAAATCCCTCTCTTCAAATGGCGCCGTTGCCGGGGACTATGGTGTTATCTACTTGATTTTGTTTCTATGACACTGTGAATAGCTTTCATTTTTTTTTTATTTTCTGTTTATTGATCGTTTTCTTTGTTTTAGGCAGGACTTCTTATCCAAGGTGTTCCCAAAGTTGAAAAAACAATCATTTGAGTGAAGGAAAGCTCTACAATCACATGTGGCTAAAAGAAGCCTAAGGGGTGAACAAGTCCAAGGAGTTTTCTTGTTCTCTCCATCTTTTGTTTATTGGTTGCATTTATATAGTCCTTGGATACTTTAGTAGCGTTTTTTGTAAATCCTTTAGTCGTTTTTTGTAAACAATTTAAAAATCAGAAAATTACAAAAAGATTTTCGAAATTTATAAGCATAGCTGGGACAAGACTTTTAAGCAAGAAAAACATTTTGGATCTTACATCCACTTGACCAGTTTGTATAAGAATTTCAAGTTTTAGTTTCGTAGGTCAGCGAGAGAGCAAGGAATCCCCAAGAAGATGCAACCCCCATGACCAGCAAAAGGACCAAGAAGGCAAGCACCACCAGCACCCCAGGAAGGCTGACTCCCAAGGAAGCCAGAAGCAAAATTGAACCCCCCAGTGATCAAGTAATTTTACTTTTTTGTTTTTATTTTATTTCCTTTTGATAGATGTCTGCATGCTTGTTGTGTCTGTATATATTTGTGTTATGTGTGTCTTCTCCCAGTTAGCCCAATGATTGGTCTAAGTATGAGAAGTTCTTGTTAATATATCATATGTTTGGTTTCTGTAGTTTTCTGTATTGAGCATTCTCCCACTTAGCCCATTGCTTGGCCTAAGTGTGAGAAGGTTGTTTTGTATATATGTTCTGTTGGTTTGATGTTTTGTGTCTTCTCCCACTTAGCCCAATTCTTGCTCTAAGTGTGAGAAGTTTGTGTTTTCCTATATTGTTTTTGTCTGTTTAAATGTGCACACTAACTGCCCTGTTTTTTCCACTTCATCGAGAACGCTTGGGGACAAGTTGTAATGAAGTGGGAAGGGATGGTGGTTAGTGCAGTCAGTGTTTGAGCATGTATATATGTTTGGTTTTTAAGTTATTGAGTCAGTAGAGTTGTCAGGTTTTTTAGGACTTATGTGTTAAGTACAAACTGGCAGCAACAAAAGGCATAAAACCCTTAGTGAGAGTGAACGAAGAAGGAAGTGCATGTTGAATAGTGAGACCCCTCTTTCTAAAAATAAGTTGAAATCACTCTAGAGGAAGTAAGAACGATGGAAGAGCCCAGATTTGTAACCAACTGTGAGACCCTCCAAATGTGAGTTATAAGCCAGAGTAGAACACTTTCTACTAAAATAAAAAAATTAGAGAGGCTGCCACTTGATGCTAAGATTGAAATGACATAGGCTAGTAAGGACTAAAGACAATAGGAAATAACCAGTTGGCGGTTTTCTTTCGAAACAGATGGACCCGCCTGATAAGGCTAATTTCATGCATCGGTTAAGGGGTTAAATTCAACAATTTACAGGGTCTAACACATTTTTTAAGCCAGGTGTGTAGAAGAAATCGCCAGGTCCAGGAAGAAAGGAAGACAATTACCTGGCGAAGGAAATTTGGCGAGAAAGTGAGCATTATGAATGAAAAATAGCCAGCCACAGGAGATCGCTAAGCTGAAGGGCAGAACAGAGATTTCAAGAGAAGCTTCTAGAAGATCGCCTCCGCATCTATAAAAGAGAGAGCATGCAACAATGAGCAGGAGTTTTTTTGGAGTTCTTTTTCGGGAGACTTTTTTTTGGCTTTGAGCTCATTTTACACACTTCTGCACACACTTGGGGTTTCGGAAATTGAGAGGGATTTGGGTTTCACTTTCAGTTGGCTGTTGTGTACCACCGTCCTTACGTAGGGCGAAGAAACAATTTACCTACTTTCGTTTTTAGTTTACTGTCGAATTTCTACCAAGTCTTCGCTGTTCGAAGCTCGGCCTTCGTATTAGCTGAAATCGTACTGATCTATCTATGCAATTTCTATTTTTTTGTCATGATGATATTGATTTACTTGGATTATGTCTAATTCTGAGTTTTTGGTTATTTACTTGAATGGATACTTTTCGCATTTGATCTGGTGAATTGGAGTTCAAATCGGTGTTCGATTGTCGTTGATTGGAGTGGATTTGTTGAATCGGAGTTCATGGAGTTGTTTTTGGTCGTAGTTTGGTTCGGATTGCTTGGATCCAGAGTGGATTAAGCGTCCGACGTGTGGATCTGAAGCTGAGTTAGTTGGTTGTGCACGAATTTGATGATTCATTTCTATGTTCTGTTTACTTCGTCTAGTAGAAGTAGATCTGTTGGTTTCTGATTAATTGTCACTTTTCGACGTCCGAATTTGCATGTTCTGTTTGAATCTGGGTTATTACTCTGTTTTCTCCATGTTCGTATTTAAATCAGGTAACGAGATGCAGTTCGTTTTTGGTTAAATTAATAGTTTGTTATTTGCGGCTTTTCATCCGTACTTTGTTGTTTCTGGAAAATGGACCCCGCTGCATGTTTGCTTTCTGTTTAGCTAAATTAGGTAGCCGTTTACTAGGTCAAGGAAGTTTGTTTGAGATATTGAAGTTACAAGGATGTTCGATGTTTGCATGTTGTTCTCGGTTTCCTAGGTCTAGTGTTAAATTTTATACGTAAGTCTAGTAATAGCTTTCCTCAACCCAAATTTGCATGGCAGCAACCAATTCCTTTTCCAGAGTCTCTTAAATGCCTTCTTACGCATCTGTCCTCGTGGGATCGATCCCTGCTTCCCTGTACTAATTCATGGTATAGCGGGTTTAGGGTTTTGAACTCGGAGTTAGTGTGTCCAACGACCGAGATTTCTAGGATCCTCTGAGTTCCTAGACCGTGTGATCTAGCGGATTCTCTGGGTTTGCAAAGCTTTACCTAGCACAAAAGCACACTCTAATATATCCGAGCACTTCAAATGGCATCGTTGTCGGGGATGGATGACGTAGTTTATGATTGTGTTTAGGAGATTTTGGTGTATATAGTTTTGATTTTTCCTTTTTCTTTATTTTCAGTTTATGAGCAGAGGCTCACGGTCTGGACACTGGGGTAACTCATCTGGGTGGAGGAACGATCGATTTACTTGGCAAGAGAGAGAGTCAGCATCTACGGTCACCACCAGATCGGGATTATCTACGGGAGATCCATTTCTGTTTGGTTCAGAAAGTGACGAGGATTGGAGTTCGTCAGGAAGAGAGGATCCTAAGTCGTCTTCAGAAACAGAAATAGATGAGGTAGAGATTAGAGACATGGCACAGGTAGTTGATCCAGATCCTGAGATCGGTTCGCTCACTGCCCATCTAGATTGTGAGCCAGCCCAGGCTATAGTTATGAATCCACGTCAGAGGGGCATCGATATTAAGAAAAATGTGCTAGGCATTCTACCGACGTTCTCCGGGCGTAGGAACGAGTGTCTATACGAGTTTCTAAATGAGTTTAGCAAGCTGTGCAGTATTCAGAAAAGGCCCAACAACACAACAAAGGAAGATTATCGCCTACGTGCAATTCCATTTGCCCTGAAGGGAGAGGCTAACACATGGCTACTGAGGCTTCCTCCGGATTCCATCCGTACATTGAGAGATTTCAAGTTGGAGTTTCTGGATTACTTTTTCCCTTCAAACAAGACAAACGCTCTTAAGAAGAAAATCGTGGAATGTAAGAAGGAGTACGATGAATCTCTGAGTCAATATTGGTCGCGATTCAAGGGTTTGTTAGATGCTTGTCCGAATCATAGAATGATCGAGGCATAAATTTATTATCTGTTTTATGAAGAAGCCAACCCTGAATCGAAGGATCTGATGAATTCCTCCAGCGGGGAAAATTTTACGAAGAAAAAGGAAAGTGAAGCGAGAGAGATCTTGGGAAAGTTGATAGAGGCCAAAAAGGCGTATGACAGCCCGAGGAATATTATGAGGAGAGGGTCGGCCAATGCACTAAGGTAACAAGATGACGAAAGGGTCGAGGCGAGAATAGATAAACTTGAGAAAGCACTCTTGAGTGCAATCAAGAATACCAACCCACCAGCCTCAAAAGAGAAAGAGAAACCTCCTGGTCCAGGAGAAGCTCCACCCCAACAATATTATGGCCCTCAAGAGGTAGATTACCAGGCCCAGGTGAATTCGATGGGGAGATGGAATCCAGATGGGAGTTGGAATCAGGGGAAACAAAAGGATGCACCATGGAGAAACCATCCCAATTTTAGATGGTCTAACAATGACCCGACCCAGCTACCTCAACAACAGAACGCCCAGTTTACACATCAACCAGAAAGGCAGACTAACTGGTCTGGGAGAAATCAGGAGGGGCAGAACAACTGGAGCAACCGGAACCAGGGAGATGATTCGAATTGGGGGAATAGGAATCAAAACCACTGGGGGAACTCTTATGTACCGTCACACCAAAGGAATTACCCAGGAAATTATCAGAATTCCCAACCTACTTACCATGGGAACCAAGGGCCAGGGAATCAGTACAACAGCAGTTCAGGAGGTCAGGGAAACTTTCACCAGAACCTAGGGTGTGGACCGAACCCAGGTTCGGGATCAAATCCCGGCCAATCCAATTCCAAACCACCAAGGAATCTTGATGATATGGTGCATGATCTAGTCAGTTCTCAATAGCATATGCAGAACAATTTGCAATCCAACAATGACGTGGTGCATAAGCTTCAGGACGCTCAGTTGGAGCAGAAGGTAGCAATAGACATGTTGGCCAAGCAATTGTCTCAGATCGCAACTTCCTTGAGCGAGATGCGAGGGAACGAAGGAAGGATTCCTGCCTTAGTCAAACCACCAGACAGAGCTAACATCAGTCAAATCACCCTGAGATCTGGGTGCGGCTATGAAAGTCTAGTGATGGGGAAGAATGAAGAGACACTCAGCTCCCGAACATGGAAATTCGAAGAGAGGGATTGACATAAGAAGAGATGACATTCTGGAAGGTGAGCTGGGGAAACCGCTGCCTAGTATGACTGAACCGTTTTTCCTAGACCCAGATCCAGAAGCGGAGAATGAAGTAGTACGGAAGGAAACGGGCGAGCTTCCAGTTGAAGGTTCTACAAGTGCAGAGAGACAATTGAAACCCTTTCCGCACCGAGGAGAGGCTAAGAAGAAGAAGGATGAACCAATGGATTTTATGGGCATATTTGGAAAGTTGGAGATCAACTTACCGTTTGTACAGGCTTTGAAATTACCGGTCTTCAGCAAATTCATCAAGGAATTCATAGCTGGAAAGACAAGACCTAGTGGGAAGATCCTGATTGGCGAGAACGTGTCGGCAGTGATTCAGAAACGCAGGATGCCCTCGAAACGCACTGACCCAGGTATACTCACCTTATCCATTTCCATTGGTGAGGTCAGAATTGAGCATGCTATGTGTGATTTAGGGGCATCGATAAATGTTTTACCGATTACCATATACAAAAAGTTGGTAGGAGTAGGAATGGTGGATACAACCAATTGGCGGATAGGTGCATTTGTCCAGAAGGAGTTTTGGAATGTTATAGTCAAAGTGCATGATTTTCTGTATCCGGCCGATTTCCATGTTATTAAAATGAGTGATAATGAATCTGCTGAGTCTAGCGGCGTGCTTTTAGGAAGACCTTTTCTGCGTACCGCTAAGACCATTATCGATGTCTTTGATGGAACAATATGCCTGGACTATAATGGGGAGAAATATACATTTAGCATAGATGAAGCAATGAAGAAACCTTTAGATATTGAGAATTTTCACGATGTCGATGATATTAACCCCCTGGTCCAGGAATATCTTGAGACCGAGTTGATGCAGGAGCAGATTGATAATTCAGATTTAAGTCACTTATTGACAGAGAGGTAGCTGGTTGGTGTGAGGCAATGCACACAAGGGAATTATCGGATGAAGAGCTAGCCGAAGCTATATCGGAATTCTGTAAGAATCCAGAGTCAGCCAGGTCAAGGGGATTAGCCCATGTGGCTAGTACGGAAAATTCTTTTGGGTCTGCTAAGGGAATGATAACAGATGCGACAGAAAAACGTCCCTTGCCCCAGGAAACAAGTACCCCCATGAAGGAACTGAAAACGCTCCCACCAGGCCTCAAGTATGACTATCTGGAAGAAAATGAGACTTTCCCAGTCATCGTCAACAGCAACTTGACCGAGGAACAGGAAAAGGAATTGTTGGAGGTAATCAAAAGGAACAAGAAGGCATTAGGATGGACTCTCTCAGAGCTAGTAGGAATCAGTCCGGATCTCTGCATGCACCACATCAGGTTGGAAGAAGGTGTGATGGCCTATAGGGACCCACAACGCAAGCTGAATCCAAACATGAGGGAGGAAGTCCTGAAGGAAGTTTTGAAGCTGCTTTCCTTAGGCATCATCTACTCCATACCAGATAGTGAATGAGTCAGTCCGGTTCACATGGTACCCAAAAAATCAGAAATTCAGGTAGTTCAGAATGACAAGAATGAATTGGTGTCCACTCGACTTGTCACTGGGTGGAGGATGTGCATCAATTACAAGAAGCTGAATGAAGCAACCAAGAAGGATCATTTCCCCCTACCCTTCATTGATCAGATGTGTCACGACCGCACTTCCTAAGGATAGAAAGCACGGTGGGTCGCGACTAATGGGGAAATTAAGAAACGGGAAAGAAAGGGGAAACAATCAAGGGGTACGATATGTAGATCAAGAGATGAAACTTTATTACCAAATTATAGTCTGAAATAACGAAGCAACAAAGTTCGTAGGAAAAATACTCCAACAGAATAAAGATAACATCAGAGTTCTAAAACTTGACGTAGCGGAAGCATTTGAGAGTTAGCTACTACTATGTATAAAGACACAATAGCAACCAGAACGTTTATTGAATATGGTCTCCGTCCAATGCTCAACATCCTCCGTCTCCCGTCCACGCTCAACCTGCACATAGGGAAAACATATGCAGGGGCTGAGTACTTGATGCACTCAGTGAACTCATGCCCAAAAATACATTTCATCAATAAAGTTATGTCAAGCCATCATTGAGTGAAACTCGGGTTTTACTTTAAAAAAAATGCCGAGAAACACTAAAATCATTTCCATCGTAAAACATGGCTGCGCAGCCCATCATCATCATCCTCCATCATTATACCATATCTGAACCATCATGTGAAATGAGAATGTGGCCACAAACTCGATCACTGGACCGGCCGACCACAAAGGACGGCTCACGATCCCATCAGTGCACTAGCCTAAGTAGGGACTCACTCCCTAGTTAGACCCGAATTCGTTAACCATCAAAGTCTAGTAGGACATTATCCTAGTAGACAATCAGATAGGCAATTCAAAACATAAAATACGGCATGACATAACATTTAAACCACCCTTATCTCACCGTATACATTTATCATTGCAAATAAAGAGATTAAGTAATAAAGCCCACCTCAAAAGCTTAGTAATTTCCATAACAAACTTCTCGATCCGACTTTAACGAGCGTGCGAACCACCTTTTTGAGAAAAAAAAATTAAAGTACACATCAATCTCAAGAAAGAAACCATTTAGAATGCATACACTCTAATTAAAGTCTTTTATCTCGTTTCTCGGTTTTTGTGCATTTTCGATTATTCGGCGGACGCCCAAGGCGTCGCCGGTCGGCCGCTTACACCAATACTTCCTCCGTTGGCACCTGGTATTTTCCACCACGGTTCGAATTAAATTCCCAAAATTAAACAAGTGCATAATTAAATTATCGCAATTATTTCCATTCGAAATTATATTTATTTCGGACTTGAGATATATTATTCATCCTTGACATTAATCAAGAATTACTTAAGTAATTCCCCACAATTAATTATTGGCCCAAAGATTTATTTAAAAGCCTCAAAGCTTAATTATTTCCCCACCTTATTCTTCCAATTTAATTTAAAAGCCCCAAACAACATAGAGAGGCCCAACTTAAAATAACCTCCAAAAAAAAATTAAAAGGCCCAATCAAAAGTGGCCCAATCCCTTCTCTTTCCCCCATTCTTCACTCCATTTCTTCTTCACTCTACTCCTCTCTCTCTCTCTCTCGACAGAAATTGCAGAAACTCCCAAATTCCGTCGCCTTCAACAATCGGTTCCGATTTTCCCCAAATCCCGTCGCCTTCCGTCGCGTCGGTGCTGCTCCAGGCTGTTGTTCGCTGCTGACGTCGCCGCCGCTGTGTCGTCGCTGCTTCTGTCGCGGGGGAGGCGTCGCTGCTGTTGTCGCGGGGAGGCGCCGCTGCTGTCGCCGGACAGAACCGCTGCTGTTGCCTTCCTCCAGCTCCGCCAGCGCCGCCGCCGCAGGGTCCGGCGGCGACTCCGCCGTCTGCCAACCGCCTCTGCCGGCCGCCTCCTTCCCCGAAAACACTCCGAACAAGCCCAGAATCACCCTGAAACGTCCCGTAAGATACGTTCTTATTACAAAGTTAAGTTTTTTCGCGTGTTCGATTAAGTTCGGCGAGTGTTCGATTACCTTCGATTGCTATTTGATTAACTTGGTTGAGTTGGTTATGGAAGAATTATGAAATGATGTAGGCAATATATACATGTGCAACAATTCATGCTTTGTGGATAGAAGAGAGATTGTACCTCAAAAACAAAAAGTTGAGCTTGGTGGTGAATGGACAAAAATGGTGAAAAGAAATCCCCCTCTTGTTCTCGGCTTCTCTTTCTCGGCTCTTTCTCACTCTCTCTCTTCTTTTTTTTTCCTTTGTGTAGTGTAATGTGAGGGGTTTAGAGAAGAGGTTAAATGAGAAGTGGTGGGTGACTCTTGGTTTGTAGGCATTGATGGTGGAAGGAGGTGAAAGAGTTGGAGGTGGAGAGTTCTTTTCTTGTGGAAACCGTCGGTCACTTTGGTGAAGGAGAGAAGAAGAAGGGGGGGGGGGGGGTCTTTGGGCTTCTAAATTAATTTAATTCCATGTTGTTGGGCTCAAGTTATGGTAAGCCCATGTTAGGATTATTATTTGGTTGGATTCTAAAATAGTTAGGCCCAAGCCCTTTTTGTAACTAGTTATTTGGACTCAAATTAAATTTGCAAAGTCCAAAATAAAATCATACTTTATATTTTCGTACTTTCCTTCGATAATTAAAATTCACGGGTCTTTATTAAATTTTGTTATCTCGTTCTTCACAACCAAAAGTTAAAGCCCGTTTAACGGCACAACTCATATTTGGTGTTGTTCCAAATATAGTTCCTTCAACCATTCCTCGATTCATGCACGTCGTCTTCCATAAGAAAAAAAATATATATTCATCTACATGTATTTCATTCGTCTTGCTAAATATAGCAACATCGTCGTCATTCTTTCAACGAGACCTTCAACAAATCTCCCAAGGTTCAATAATTAAATAAGTAAGTACGTTCCTTTTCACCTTAAACACATAAAAACATACTATTTCCCAAATCACATTTATCGAGAAGCATAGTATTTGAAATAATTTTTACTAATCGCTTCGTGATATATATTAGATTCGTACTTAAAAGTACGGGTGTTACAAGATGCTAGAGAGGCTGGCTGGAAAGTAATATTTTTGCTTCCTTAACGGATACAGTGGATACTTCCAGGTCTATGTAAATCCCGAAGACCAAGAGAAGACTATGTTTACGTGCCCCTTTGGCACGTATGCTTACAGAAGGATGTCGTTTGGGCTGTGCAATGTGCCAGACACTTTTCAACGCTGCATGATGAGTATTTTTTCAGATCTACTGGAGGTTTGTATCGAGATCTTCATGGATGACTTCACCGTATATGTGAACTCTTTCGATTCCTGTTTAGCTAGCCTGGATGCAGTATTGAGGAGATGCCAGGAAAAGAATTTGGTCCTTAACTTCGAAAAATGTAACTTCATGGTACCCGAGGGAATCGTCTTGGGGCATGTAGTCTCGGAGAAGGGCATACATGTGGACCAAGCAAAGGTTGATGTGATATCGAAATTACCTTACCCTACGAATCAGAAAGAAGTCAGGGGATTCCTAGGACATGCAGGATTTTATAGAAGATTCATAAATGACTTCGCGAAGATTGCTCAGCCGCCCACCCATCTGTTGCACAATGATGTTGATTTCGTCTTCGACGAAGAGTGTAAGAAGGATTTTCAATTATTGAAAGATAAACTAGTGTCTGCCCCTATCATCAGGGCACCCGACTGTAGTCAGCCGTTTGAAATAATGTGTGATGCAAGCGACTTCGCAGTGGGGCGGTACTAGGTCAAAGGATTGATGGAAAAAGCTACGTAATCTTCTATGCCTCGAAGACACTCAACTAGGCCCAGAAAAACTATGACACCACAAAAAAGGAAATGTTAGCAGTCGTGTATTCATTTGAGAAATTTCGACCATACTTACTGGGGTCGAGAGTGATAGTTTTTACCGACCACACAGCTATCAAGTACTTGCTGGCGAAGAAAGAATCAAAGCCAAGGTTAATCCGGTGGGTATTACTTGTGCAACAGTTTGACTGGGATGTGTGAGACAAAAAGGGGACGGAGAACAAAGCGGCTGACCATTTGAGTCGGATCTTCCAGGGAGAAACTGAGGAAGATATACCAGACGCTTTCCCAGAAGAACGTCTATACTACATAGGAGAATCTCCTCTACCTATCAGTTGGAAGGCAATAATGGCGATAACAGGTCCAGGAGATGCTGAGAAAGGGAAGTGTCAGCTGAACGCTAAACCATGCTTCGCAGACCTGGCAAGTTACTTGGTCACATGAGAGGTGCCTAGTTCACAAGAAATTTCCCGGGCCCAGAAGATGAAGCTTAAAAGCGAGGCTAAGTATTATTTCTGGGACGATCCTTACTTGTGGAGGATGGGAGCTGACCAGGTAATTAGGAGATGTATCCCCGAATGGGAGCAGGGGGATGTGCTTAATCATTGCCATATGTTGGCATGTGGAGGTCATTTTGGACCAAGGAAGACTGCGAGGAAAGTCCTAGATAGTGGATTTTATTGGCCTACATTGCACAAGAACTCTTTTGAGTTCTATCAAAACTGTGAGAGATGCCAGCAAACTGGAGGAATTTCAAAGAGAGACGAGATGCCGCAGGTCCCAGTAATCGTCTGCGAAATCTTCGACGTCTGGGAGATGGATTTCATGGGTCCATTCCCATCTTCGTACGGGAATACGTACATCCTTGTGGCCGTAGATTATGTGTCGAAGTGGATAGAAGCCAAGGCTACCACTTCTTGTGAATCCAAAGAGGTTGCTAAGTTTCTTAGAGCAAACATTTTTAACAGGTACGGTGTACCCCGAGCTATTATATCTGACCAAGGGACGCATTTCCGTAACTGAACCATAGAAGCTCTGATGAAGAAATACGGAGTCCACCACAGGCTTTCTACCCCATACCATCCTCAGTCTAATGGACAGGCAGATATCTCGAATAGGGAGATCAAGGCAATATTGGAGAAGACAGTGAACCCGTCAAGGAAGGATTGGAGCAAGAGGCTTGGTGATGCATTGTGGGCTTACATTACTACGTACAAAATGCCTATTGGGATGTCACCCTACAGGCTGGTGTTTGGCAAGATGTGTCATCTGCCCGTGGGTGTGGAGCATAGAGCATATTGGGCGGTAAAGGAGATAAATATGAAACCCCGGTCTTGTGAGGAGGAAAGGAAACTGCAACTTCAGGAGCTGGAGGAGTTAAGGCTTAAGTCGTATGAGTCCGTGATGTGGTACAAGGAGAAGACGAAGCTTTGGCATGACAAAAACCTCTAGGTCAAGGAACTACAAGTGGGTCAGAAGGTTCTCCTTTTCCAATCCAAGCTCAGGCTGATGCCTGGGAAGCTGAAGTCCAAATGGGTTGGGCCATACACTATTGTTGGCCTTCGAGCCAATGGAGCTGTGGAAATCCAGGGAAGTGCCTCGAACTCTATCCATTTCCTTGTTAATGGTCATCGAGTGAAAGTTTTTAAGGATAATTCAGAGTTGTGTGTAGTGGAGAAAGGGCCACTACGCGCACTCTCTATTATCACCTAATCGGTCTAGTGAGTAAGTGCTCTCGGTGAATTCCTGGGTCAGGTAAATAGGAATGTTTTTTTATCTATTTACTGAACCAGGGGATCTCAAGAATACACAAATGAAAGTGTAAATATTTTATTTGCTTTTCAAAAACAAATTCCAAAAAAAGAAAAAAAACTAATCTTCCAAAAAATATTTTCGAAACACCAAACTTCTTAGGGAAATTGTTTTGTCTCATAATAAATCCTTGACCTGGGTGTCTGGCGTTTCATTTTTGTTTTTCTTAAGTGTGGTATTGCGGAGAATTGCCTTTACACGGGGTGGAGAGATTTTCGGACCAGAAGTTTGGGATGGAAGTTGTGAAATTTTCGAAATTCAAATTTTAACTTTGTGGGGAGACATACGGTTGCTTACATCACGCCTGCAACCGTTCCCTTCCCTTATCTAAAATACCCAATTTTTCCTCCTTTTTCTTTTATTTTCCATTCTCTACACACCGAATTCTCTCTCTACTCTTTATTCTCTCTCAAATCATTTCTCTCGCAATACCCACAATCCATCTAACCATAATCACCAAAATTCTTCCAAGTTCTTGTGTTTTTGCAGAATCAGAACATAATGAAGGCACCCGCTCACACCGAGAAGGCAGGGAACCCCACCACCTCCGCGGATTCTGACACGGTGGCGTTCATGGCAGATTTCACGCGGAAGTTTGGTAGTACGGAGGAGGCAATGAAGGCTTTCACCCTCTTCTCGGCGATGATGGAACAGGCCAAACCTACCACAGCACCACCGCCGCTGACGATTCCAGAAGATTCGACGGCCCAACCCGCAATTTCGCATACAGAAACCGAGCTGACTAATAGGGCGCCGGAGAGAGAAGTAGCGGAGGGTTATGAACAGGAGGACGAGGGTGATCTGGCCGCGGAGCTTGTGCGCATGGCGGTTGATGAAGAGAGGACAACACAGGTTGTTGAGGGGGAAACCCCTTTTTCTGCAGAGGTTGTTGTTGAGCGGGGAAACCCTAATTTCGATGGTAGTTTGGAGGGGGAAACCTCCGTTGCTGAAGGAGTAGTTGCTGGAGGGGAAACCCCGAAGAAGTTTGTGGGCGGAGAAGCCCTTGTTTTTGAAAAGTTGGTTGTTGAGGGGGAAACCCCTGTCTATATTGGGGGGACCCCGAGTTTAGAAGAGGAGGGGGAAACCTCGATAAGGTCTTTGGGGGAAGAGACCCCCGTTCTTGCTGAAATTTCGGTGCCCAAGGAAAGTGGGCAGAAGTTGGTGGTGGATCTGGTTGAAAATCCAGAGGATAAAGACTCGCCGGTGGATCAGAGAGAGGCCAGGCGTAGGGCCAGAAGGAGCTTGAGGGACGAGATAGATGATCTCACCTAACCTACAGCACAGGAGTTCCTTGCCCCAGGGACAGAGGGCGAACAACAGGAGGAGGCTCTTGGGTCTAACAGGGAGGGGGATGAACAGGAAGAACGCCGCTTAGCTGCGGAACGCAAGAGGAAAGGAAAGCATGCGGCCACCTCCCAGCCCAAGAAGTCTAAGAAGACCACAACGGTCAAATCTGTTGAGGCTCCACTCCCTGCCCCAACCAAAGTTCCTTAGGCCAAGGAGCCAGTCTGTCCCAGCCCGGTTAGCGAGTCTGAGGAGGAAGAGGTAGAGGAGCAAGAAGAAGAGCTCAACTATGAGCGCACTGAGGTCTGGGTGACCAAAGGGCTGCTCGAGGCTATGGGAAGGTTTGAGAATCCGAAGAGGGCAGCAACTTACAAGGAGCGGAGTGGTTTTGGTAAGCTGGCAAAGTCTGGGAAGCAGTACGATCCGGAGGAGCTGCGGGAGATTGACTCGGATGAGGAATTCCGTCAATATATCGGTGCTATTGGGTTTGATTGGCTACTAAACCATAGCACGGCGGAGGTTCCCACAACGTTAGCCTGGGAATTCTTCTCGACATTCCGGCTCAAACCCACGACTGACCTCGACGCTAACTCCATCACTTTTAGGCTTTTTACCGAGGAGCACGAGATGAGTATAAGGGATTGGTCCCTAAGGATGGGTTTGTTCACCTGTGCCGAGGACGATGATGGGATTTGGAATGAGCGCGTGGTAGGAGCTCCGAAGTACACCCCCGGGTTTAAGCCACAGTCGGCATGGGAATTCGTTACCTATCCTAAGGTGGGAACATTTAAAACCACCTACTCCAAGGGCTTCCATATTGAGAACCACATCCTCCGCTTCGCCCAGACGTTCCTAAGTTACAACCTAATGGGGACATCCAACTCTGCCTTGACCACCGCTGACCTCTACTTCACTTGGTGCATGGCGAAGGGTGTAAAGGTACACCTGGACTACTGGTTGGCTTAGGCTTGTCATCAGATGGTCGCCAACCCTTCCCGCCACATGTATATTTGCCATCTCCTCAGTGCATACCTCCAGCGTAACATAATCATGAAGATAGCCAAGTCCGCACCCGAGGTAATCATGTGTGAACCTCCGGAGTCATTCAGTGTCGAATACTTTTTCAATAAAGGGCTAGTTTACATGCACGGGAAGGACGTCTGTTTCTATGAGGTGGGAAGGATGGAACACCAGATGAAGGCAGAGCCGGATGGAATCGAGGCTGTAGCCAGTGAGGATTATGAAGAGATAAAACAGAAGATGGGCGCGATGCGGAAGGAGCTCGGCGGAGTTCGAGAGGAGATGAAGGCCCTCAAGGGGAGTATAACCGACCTGGTGGGGAGGTAGACCGTGCAGTGCGATCGCATGGCGGAAGCTGTTAAGTTGATGATGATGATGACTAATTGGCTGGAGAAAAAGTCCCCCCAGCCCCAGAAGAAGTTGTCCTCTGGCCCAGCAGCGTACCCACGCAGCCAGGGCAGCGTAGCTCATCTCTCCAGCAACCCCCACCAGCGTCTAAGCCTCTGATCGCCCCATTTGCATCCAAGCCCTTGTCTGTGAAGAAGCCCGTGTCGAAGCAAAGTGAGAAGGAAGGGGAGGAGCCGGTGTTGCAGGTTAGAAAGAAAGTGAAAGTGACCCGCCCCAACGTACCACCCCAATCTGGCTCCAGCGGCGGCCAGACCCAGAATTGAGACCCCCCAATGACCAAGTAACTTTTACTTTTCAGTTTTTATTTTCGTTATCTTTCCATTTTTTATATGTTTATATGTTAGTCGTTCTGAGTTTGTGCTTTTGTGTTTGTTGTTCCAGCATGCCTAGTGATATATATATGTGTTTGCGTTTATATGTGTCTTCTCCCACTTAGCCCAATCTTTGGACTAAGTGTGAGAAGTTTGTGTTTCTTTTAGGCATGTTTTGGTGTCTGTTCTGTTTTAGCTTCTCTCACTTAGCCCGTTGCTCGATCTAAGTATGAGAGGTTTGTTTTGCTTGTGCGTGCTTGGTGTTTTGTTTTTTTTTTCTTTCTTCAACTGCCCTGTTTCCCCCTTCACTAGGACAGCTTGGAGACAAGCTTGAGTGAAGTGGGATGGTGAGGGTGATAGTGCAGTCTGTGTTTAATGTGAATAGGAGTCTTTAGGTCTAGGTTTTTGAAAGGACCTCAGGGCGCTTAGGTGTCGTTCAAGCAAGGATATATCCTACTGGTCAGGATAGAGATCCTAACTAAGCCTAGGCCCTGGTTTCAAAAATTCCTCAACCCACTTCTACTGATCAGTATAGTGGTGGTAAGGGTCGAATCCCACAGAGATGGTGCGTTAAAACTATTGTGGTGATATTCTAGATGGTTTGGTTAGCTACCACGCTCGGGTTGAGTCTCTACCTAGGCAAGAACTTAAAGGTAATTTCCTACTGACTGGAATGGGGAAAGAAGTGTAGGGGTGCAGCTGTGTACGTGGAAATAGGGGGACATTTTTATAACAAAAAATATTTGGAAGGTATGAGATTCTATTTTGGCTAGACAGAATATTCAGAGGGTAGTGGTAGTCATGGTGACTAGGCTGACAGATCTGCAGGTTATAACTAAAAGTAAAGGACAAAAAAAGCAAAAGCATCTAAAAAGCAAAGTGGTCCCCAACATTAGACATGGACATCATCTTCTTCAACAACACAAACTAAAATCAGAAAATAATTCCAGATTCAACACGGAAACACAATTTATCAATTCGCAAACACAGATCCACAAATAAGAACACCAAATCTGAAATCTAAACACAGAAAATGCAACTCCGCGTACTGGTCAGCAGGAAAATGAAAACGAACTCAAACAAGACTTCACATGCAGCGATTCACTCACGATCAATAGTTCCACATTTAACTAAAGGAATTTTGACGGAAACAAAGAAAGGAAAGTTTCAGCACTTAAACACCAAGGAACCTTAGATCTAAGCTAACTAGGCGGAATAGGAAGGAAAAGAAATCAACACCATAACTGAAACGGAAATCAACTTCATATCATAAACACGTTCGGATCTTCCACAAGTACTTCAAAAATAGAAAATATCCAAAAGCAAACAAAGATCCAACGTAAGGAAAGCAAGTAAATTAAACTACGAAAGCGAATAAAAGTGTTTTGCCACTCCGGGCGATGATATCTCTAACTACGGTTCTGCTGGCTGGAACGGACGATCTGGAACTCCGGGAACATCTAGATCTTCAAGTGACCATGGCAGTGGCGAGGAACGAGATTCAGGACTGGGCTGAAGGACTGAACTCCGAGAGAATTCTACCTAAGAGTGATGATGATGAATTCCCCCCTAAGCTACCTTTTTCTCTCCAAGTGGCTTCCTTTTATAGGGAGGCTTACCCTTGATTTTTAGGGTAAGACCTTGCGGTGAAATGACTTCTTTGCCCTTAATTGTGATTGAGCAGTCACAGCTATCCTCCTTCTCCATCTCGAGCCATTTTTGCATGTATACTGGTCAGTACGTAATCGTCCTGACGCCCTTTTTACTTGAAGTGTCTGAAACTCTGCCTACTGGCTAGAACGCTTACCCTGCACGCTTAAGCAACTAGTTTTGCAGATATAATTCAATTATGCACATCATACTGACCCGTAACCTAGGCCTAGAATACGACTTATCAAACTGCTCACACTTACCACATGCTTGTCCTCAAGCGTGAAGAACAAACAAAAAGGAATAAGTCGAATTCTAGCCTGGTTACTCCCCTGACCGACTCTACCTAAACTAGACTCTATACTACAACGACGCAAAGAAAAACATTTGGTCAAACACAGAAAAAACACACAAACACAAAGAAAAACTAAAACACAAAGATTGGGCTATATTTTCAACCATCCCTTACATCGGGATTTGGTGCAATCCAGCCTTAGACAACCTTGAACTTCTGCCACCCCCCATTCCTTCCTGGTCAGTATATCCGCTTGTCAAGATCGCCCAAACTCTCGGCCAAACACTAGATTCACTCGGTCTCTCATACCTCACCAGGAATGTTGGGACCGCATTCTCTCAATATGCTCAACCACGCTTGCTTCGGACTTGGATCTCACGTGCAGCTACTGAAGGGCTTAAAGGCTTGTAATGGGGCTATTGGGTTGTAGGGGGGACTGTGTGCATTATGCTTCTGATCAGTTGCTTCTTAGTTGGCGCTTCTGGCTTAGGTCTCCAACTGGTCAGTATCATCTTGTGGCTTTGCCACCCTTATTCCTTCTCTTTTTTTCTGTGGTCAAGTTTCTGACCATTTTTCTCCACATTCTTCTTTCTCTTCTTCCTTTGTGGCTTCGCCACCCTTATACCTTCTTCTCTCCCCTTTTTTTTCTTTTTGTGGACCCGGGATAACTCCCTGGTCGATTTTCTTCCGAACCTTCTTGCCCAGCTGGAGTCTGCTTTCTTGTAAATCTTTCTGGCCAGTAAGCTTCATTCGCCTCACGCTTTGCACACACACAGTCCCAGGGGCTAGGGGTATTTATCTGGGTAAAAGAGTGAGGAAAAGAGGTTCTAAGGGTGGTATATATATATATATATTTTTACGGGGGTTTCCTACTGCCTTCAGTGTTTGCTACCCGTGGTCACTTCATCCTAGGCAAATTGTGGCAGCCTCTCCTTCTTTTCAATATTTGTGGAAAGTGGTTCCACTTTAAGCTTATAACTCACATTTGAAGAGGGCTTTCGCGTTTAGCTCTAAGTATGGGCTTTTCTTTCATACTCACATCATCTATCCTTACTAGGAGGTACTAGGGAGAGTGGTTTCGGTTTTCCAGCATGTCTTATCTCCCTAAGTTCCCTTCACCGTCAGCTCAAGACGGTTGAGTTTTAAGCCCAATTAACACACAAAATAAAATAAAAAAAACTATACTTAACAGGACACTAACACAAGCACAAAGACTACACATATATACATACTCATCATACTGGTCATTGCGTCCCCCTCTCCCACTTCACAAGTGTCTGCCCTCAGATAGGGCTGTGAAGTGGAAAAGGTAATGGCCAGTATGATGGACACATAGACAAACAGACAAAAACAACAAAATAAAACTAAAACTTCTCACACTTAGACTATGGAATAGGCTAAGTGGGAGAAGTTTGAAAACCTAAACAGCAACCAACAAAACACATATATACAAAACTCCTCACACTTAGCCGTGCAACGGACTAAGTGTGAGTCAACATGCGTACGAAACAAGAAAAAAAATACAAAAACATGCTACACAGAAATAAACACAGAAGTTTACCTATCGCAACAAAAACTAACACCAACAATTATGAAAAACTAAAAAAACAAACAGAAAGCTAAAAAAAACTAACTTGTCAGGGTGGGGGGTTGGTCTAGCGAAGTCTCCTGCTCCTCCGTGGGGCAGGTGGTGTAGGCTGCTTTTCCAGGGATTCCTCTTCCGTTCCAGTGTGATCCTTACTTTCCTTCGCCGGTTCCTCGGCTGCTGCCGGCACCTCGGCGTTCTCTTCCTCGGGCTCGTCTATCATTGTCTCTGGTGGGTGGGTCTCATCGTCCTGGCCTCCATGGCCGCTTGTTCCTGTAGCTGGTTCCTTCTTCCGGCTGGTCACTTCTTTCAACAACACATCTATCACGGATGCCATCCGGCCCATCTCCGTGATCAATCGATGGTTTTCCTCTCCCAAAGTAGTCACTAACGTCTCCATAGTGTCTTGCTTTCGAGCCAATGTCCTCTGCTCTGCAGATCCTTCCAACATCCGTTCCATTACTCCCGCTAGCTTGACCATCTCTGCTTTCAATTGCTTATTCTCCTTTCTAACTTCTTCCATTTCCTTCTCCATTCTGGCTTGATGCTGTTCCTGGTCTGATGCCAATCCAATCATTTCTGCCCTTATCTGTCTGCTTCCCTCCGCTATCTCCTCCACAGCTTTTTCCATCCCCTCTTGCCTCTGGTCGTGTGCCGGTGCTTCATGAGCTGCTGCCAACCGAGCAGTGGGTGTAGCTTCCTCTCCCATCGCGTAGAAGTGTGGCACGCCTTGCCTCATGTATACCGCATTCGTCCGGACGAATAGGGGGGTATCAAACAATCCTGGGGCGTCCACCATCGTCAAGGGGGTTAAGTCTTCGTCCTCTGAAACGGTGATGTTGTTTCTCACAAAGATTCCCAATATATGACAGAGGGAAATATTCCGTGCTGGGTCGGTAGCGATGAGGTGACATGTGTATGCAGTCCAGAACCCTAAGTGCAACTTCTTGCCTCTCTTGGCACACCACATAAGATACAATTCCGTCATCGATGTCCGGACTGCCGAATTCGACTGTCCTAAAAGGTTGTAACCCAAGAAGAGTTGAACCAGGCATAGATTAGGATCGTTGAGATGGATAGATCGGGAGATAGTGGACTGAAACTGTCCTGCCCCGGGGTGGGTAAGCTCTTTCCAAGCTACCTGGGGCTCAAAGTCCACATGCCTGCGGGGAATCCCCCACTCCCTATCTCTCCACTCGGGCCCTATGGCCTCCTCCAAACTGCATATCCCTAGCCGAACAGTCCATTCAATCAAATTCATCCTAATCTCTCCTCCAAATACTCTGAAACTGATACACTCTACATCCAAATCCGTTGTGACCTTGAATCGAAAGGTCGCGAAAAATTCTTTGGCCAAATCGAACGGAACATTCAAATTCTCATTCCTTAACAGCCATTCAAAACCCAATTCATGGAAAAGGGCGAGAAACGATTCCCGAACCTTTAATTCATCTAACGAGGGGAGATGAATTACCTTTCCACACTTAACCTTCTTGCCTTTTGCGTTCTTGGTGCGATAGATGGATTGGAGCTCCTTGGAGTCAAAAAATTGCATCCCCTCCACCACGTCATCTGTGAGCTCCACCGTCCAACGCTTATATCGGAGTGGTTCTGCAGGTGGATGCAATAGTTCCCGATGATCGTTAGGGAGTTGCTGCTCCTTGTACTCCTCATCTTCCATGGTCGTATCGCTATCGGATTCAGATTCTTCACTGATCTCATATTCACTGTCACTCTGTGTTTGCCGGTTTAATGGGGTCCTATGGTCAGCCTCAGTGATCACGATGCCTGTGTTCACGGTACGCGGTTTTTTGGTACTCGGCTTGTTATTCACAACGGCTTTTCCTTTCCTTTTTCTTTCTATCTGGTACCTGGCTTCCTCTTCAGCTTGGAGTAAGGCCTCGTCCTTCTCAGATCCATCAGACCTTCCTGACTCTGAAGTGAGGTTCGGTCCCCCAGCCATTTCTTCCATTGTCGTGTCCGGTTCGTTCTGTACTGGAGACACCCCTGTGTCTTCCTGATCAGTAGCTTGAACAGGTTCACCTTCAGCCTCTTTCGGAGTGGCTCGCTCTTCCTCGCTTGCGATCTCTATGGGGTCCTCCGCCGTGTTCGGTTTTGCCCTGCTGGAGGCCCACCTACCCAAACAACGCTGCGATACCCACTGCGGCTTGGGCGAGTCTGCCTTGGGGTCTGTTTTCACCACCAGTTTTCGCCTGACCGGAATCGGCTTTACAACCTGAGGTGCCACTGAGGTGGGTGCTTCTACTTCTGGCTCTGCTGTCTCTGTTCCTGTGTCCTTGACTTCCGTAATCGTATTGTCCTCCTCTTCTTCCGGCTGGTGTGCCGGGCTCTCTGTCTCACTTACTCCCTTTGTTTCCGTGCTCATGCCTACTGCCTTCGAAGCGAGGTCTAGACCCTCAGCCTCCGAGGCAGTAGCTTCCGCTGCTTGGCCTACTTGGTTCAAGATGGACTCAAACTCCTCATCTGTCATCAACGACCGCTTCTGGGCTGATTCGTTCAGATCTATGTCCTCCCTCTCCAGTTTATGAGACACCGGCTCCTCCTCGGGCGTCTTCTTCGCTTCGCCACTCCCCTCCTGGGTCGTCCCTTCTTGGCTGGCCCTTTTCTTACGCTCCTCAGAGTCGGAGTCGTAATAGGCGGCGATAGCGTCGAGTTCCGCCGAATCTAGTACCGAGGTTTCCAGCGGTGCGGTCGCCGAGGGAGATCCTTCCTCCGATTATACTTCTGCGTGTCTGACCGGTGCATGCGGGAGTTCACTGGGTGTGGTTCCTACGCCCCCCATTTGACCAAAACCAGTCAATGCCGCCGTCCAGTCCCGAGTAGGGTCCTGTTGACGAAGAAATGCCATCATGGCATCCATGGAAATCATAGGTGGTGGCTGAGCGGTCGGTGCTGGTGGCGGTGGATTTTGCTGTGGTTGTGCCTCCTGGGTTTCTTGGCGGCGCGGTTTGATTTTCTTGGCGAAAGCTTTCTTCCCCATGAGTGGAAATCTGCGATTTAGTGGTGAAAAGGTAGGGTTGAGAGTTGGGGTTGAGACTGATGTTTCCGCGAGAGAGATGGACAAGAGTTTCTTGAAAGTGAATTGAAAATGAGGGTTTGTGAGGGAAAAGTGTTGGGACGGTAAGTTTAATTCGGGTGAGAGAGAGCAGTTGCAGGTGGTTGTAACCGGTTATCAGGGGTAGCCGGTCGCGACGTTTCAGACGGGAAGGGCGGTTGAGGTTGCTGGCCTCTGATTGGTCCGCGCGTCTTTTCCCTCTGCTCACGCGCCATTTCTCCTGCTGTCACCCTGCAAAAGCTGCACAAGCTTTTATTCAAATTTTCGTCCTCTCCATAATTCCTCCTATACTTGCCTAAAAAGGGAACTAATTTAAATGGGCACTTAAATATAATTTTAAAATAGCACCAGATAAGTAATCCATTGGTCAATGTGCACTTCAAATTAAAATTAAGGCCCGAAAATATTTTTAGATTTTTTTAGGAATTATCTAGCGTGCAAATATTAATTACGTATTTACAATATTTACAACTTCCTTAGGTAATTTGGAATTCAACTTGGCCAGTATATGCAAACTATTTTCAAAGGGAAATTGGCCGCGCGGAATTCCAAATTCCTATCTTACTGATCAGTATGAAACCGATGTAAGTGGCTGTAGTGGAATTTCATCCACTACACCCACCTCGCTATTATCCCTGAATATTTTCAACCTATGCCCATTTACTATGAAAGGTTCAGAGTTAGAAAAACTCCATGAAATTTCTACTGCCCCATTAGATCGGAGTGCAGTTATGATGTAAGGTCCTGTCCATTTGGACTTGAGTTTCCCTGGCATAAGCTTCAATCTTGACTGGAAGAGTAGTACTTTCTGGCCAACATGGAGCTCCTTAGTCCTCAGATTTCGATCATGCCATAATTTAGTTCGTTCTTTGTACCACATGGCTGAGTCGAATGACTCCAATCTATGTTCCTCAGGCTCCTGCAGTTGCAACTTCCTTTCCTCTTCACATGCTGTAGCATCCATATTCATTTTCTGTACTGCCCAGTATGCTTGATGCTCGATCCCAACTGGTAAGTGGCACATCTTCCCAAAAACAATCCGGTAAGGGGACATGCCTATGGGGGTCTTGTAAGCTGTTCGATACGCCCAGAGAGCATCCTCTATCCTTACACTCCAATCCTTCCTAGAAGTGTTCACCGTTTTCTCCAAAATTTTCTTTATCTCGCGGTTAGAGATTTCTGCTTGACCATTTGCTTGCGGATGGTAAGGGCTGGATAGTCTATGGTGCACACCTTATTTTTTCATCAAGGCTTCAATTGTGCGATTACAGAAGTGTGTACCTTGATCGGATATGATCATCGCCCTGGGTACACCGAATCGGCTGAAGATATGACTCTTTAAGAACTTGGCCACTTCCTTGGCTTCACACGTGCCTGTGGCCTTGGCTTCTACCCATTTGGAGACGTAGTCTACAGCAACTAGGATATACAGATTCCCATAGGATGAAGGAAAAGGCCCCATGAAATCCATTCCCCATATGTCGAATAACTCGCAAACTATTACGGGTACCTGCGGCATTTCATCCCGGGCAGATATTCCACCGGTCAGTTGGCAACGCTCACAGCTCCTGCAGAACTAGTACGCATCTTTGTTGAGGGTTGGCCACAAAATCTTCCTTGCCGTCTTCTTGGACCCGAAATGTCCTCCGCATGCTAATGAATGGCAGTGGATTAAAACATCCCGCTGCTCCCAGTCAGGAATGCACCTCCTTATCACTTGATCGGGCCCTACTCTCCACAGATAGGGGTGGTCCCAAAAGTAGTATTTTGCTTCACTCTTGATCTTCATTCTTTGTGCTTTGGTAACACTCAGTACTTCTGGAAGCTCTCCAGTTACTAGGTAGTTGGCCAGGTCCGCGTACCATGGCTCTTGCCCTACCTTCTCTTTTCCTTTCGCTGTGTCATTCTGACCAGTAAGTTTCAACACTTCTTCCCAATCAATTTTTCTGGGCACAAAAATCACCTCACACAAATGTTCCTCTGGAAATTTATCATGCACTTCGTTACCGTTTCCATCTTGCACTATTCTGCTCAAATGGTCTGTCACCTTGTTCTCGACTCCTCGCTTATCTTCCACCTCCCAGTCAAATTCTTGTAGCAAGAGTACCCATCGGATCAAGCGTGGTTTGGATTCCTTCTTGGTAATCAGATACTTAATCGCCGCATGGTCAGTATACACTATGACTTTGGATCCCAACAAATATGGCCTGAACTTCTCGAAGGAATACACCACTGCCAACATCTCCTTTTCAGTGGTATCGTAATTCCGCTGGGCTTGATTTAAAGTCTTGGACGCATAAAAAATTACGTACCTTTTCCCGTCGATCTTCTGACCCAGCACGGCTCCTACCGCAAAATCGCTGGCGTCGCACATTACTTCAAAAGGATGGTTCCAGTCAGGAGCCCTTATGATAGGTGCGGATATCAACTTTTCCTTGAGAAGGTTGAAAGCAGCCTTGCATTGCTCATCAAAGATGAATTCCACATCATTCTGAAGTAATCTAGTAAGGGGCTGGGCGATCTTAGAGAAATCCTTGATAAATCTTCGATAAAATCCGGCGTGCCCCAGAAAACCCCTTATTCCCTTCTGATCAGTAGGGAATGGTAATTTGGATATAACATCTACCTTGGCTCGATCCACTTGGATACCTCTCTCTGAGACCACGTGTCCTAAAACTATCCCTTCGGTGACCATAAAATGACACTTTTCGAAGTTCAAAACCAAACTCTTTGCTTGACATCTCTCCAAAACTATATCCAAATGGTGAAGGCAAGAGTCGAACGAGTCTCCGTAAACCGTAAAATTGTCCATGAACATCTCTATGCAATCCTCAATCAAATCAGAAAATATGCTCATCATACATCGTTGAAACGTACCTGGAGCGTTGCATAGGCAGAAAGGCATGCGACGGTATGCATAGGTTCCAAACGGGCAAGTGAAAGTGGTCTTGTCCTGGTCCTCAGGATCTACGTAAATTTGGAAATACCCGCTGTACCCATCTAGAAAGCAGAAAAACTTCTTCCCAGCTAATCTCTCCAACATTTGGTCGATGAACGGCAGGGGAAAATGGTCCTTCCTGGTCGCATTGTTCAGCTTACGGTAATCGATGCACATTCGCCAACCCGTGACTAGCCTCGTTGGGATCAGCTCATTCCTCTCATTCTGAACTACTTGGATGCCCGACTTCTTTGGGACCATGTGGATCGGGCTGACCCACTCACAATCCGGTACTGAATAGATAATCCCTAGCGACAACAACTTCAAGATCTCCTTCAATATCTCTTCTCGCATGTTAGGGTTTACCTTCCTTTGAGCATCTCGATGTGCCTTCGCTCCTTCCTCCAACCTAATGTGGTGCATGCAGACGTCAGGGCTAATTCCCACTAAATCTGTAAGACTCCAACCAATCGCCTTCTTGTTTTTGCTCAGCACGGTCAGTAGCCTAGCCTCTTGTTCCTTCGTAAGGCTGCTACTGATGATCACTGGATATGAGTTCTCCTCTCCGAGGAAGGCATACTTCAAATTTGGTGGTAACTTCTTCAGCTCAACTTGAGGTGGAAGTGTGTCTTCGGGTAGAGGGTTTTTCTCAATCTCTCCTTCTTTTTCTAAATCTCCCCCCGATGGTTCTTCTATACTGGCTGGTAGCTGAACCCCTGTGGCTCCAATGAACTCCGATTTCAGACAGAATTCCTTGATTGCTACTTCTATTTCTTCATCAGTCAACCCTTGGCTACTGATCAGATCACACCATGCAGCAGCTTCGACGTCAGCATGCTCATAAACATCTAACGCTTGGAGTTTCTCCTGCAATAGTTCGGTCTCAAGAAAATCTTGGACAAGGGGGTCAATCACATCAACATAACACAAATTCTCAGAATCAATCGGTTTCTTCATGGCTTCATTGATATCAAAAGTGAATTTCTCTCCATGAAAATCAATGTAAATTGTCCCCTCGGCCATGTCCACTATTGTCTTAGCCGTTCTCAAAAATGGCCTTCCTAACAACACTCCACTAGATTCCCTAGCTTCATGCTCACTCATTTTGATCACATAAAAATCAGCAGGATAGGTAAAATCATGCACTCTTACTAACACGTTTTCTAAAACTCCCTCAGGACTTATGCACGACCTATCAGCCAGTTGGATCAATACCCTAGTATTCAACAATCTAACTCCCTTCAATCGGTTATAGATAGACAATGGCATGACATTTATGGATCCCCCAAATCACACATTGCATGTTTGACCTTCACATCTCCTATGGCTATGGGCAGAGTGAACATACCTGGATCAGCTCTCTTGGGTGGCAACTTCTCTTGCACTATTGCTGACACTATCCCTTCCACCATAATCTTGCCATCCTTCTGGGCTCTCCCGGCTATGAAGTCCTTTATGAATTTCCCCAGAGGGGGTAGCTTCACGGCTTGGAGGAATGGTATGGTGACATCCAACTTCCCAAAAATCGACAAGTAGTCAACCGGGTTCTCTTTCTTCCTCTTTGTAACAAATCGGAATGGGAATGGTTTCTCCCCTTTTTTCTCCTCTACTGGTTCTTCAGCAACCTTCTTGGTGTTTTTCTTGGGTAGTTCCTCGGTCTGGGCCTCTATTCTGGGCTCTACCTCTTGAGGAGGTTCCTTCCTGGTCAGTAGGGTGTCGGGTTCACCTCGTACACTTGGTGTATCATCCAAGAAGAATGGATCTTTCATCCGAGGCATAGTTCTCCCTAATTCTTCCGCTGAAATGGTATCACCTCTTATCTTCGTTCCATTGGATTCTCCACTAGGTTGTTTCGGTTGAGGCGCGTCATAAGTGGTTCCTGACCTCAACGTAACCTTACTCACATTTGCCTTTTCGGGCAATTGGACTGTAGATGGGAGTTTCCCTGCATTTCCCTTCAAATCACCCACCGAACTGGCCAGTTGAGCTAACTGTCTATTCATCATATCCATGTTCGCCTTATGTTCCTTCTGGGCGTTTTGCATCCCCTGCACGACTTCATTATGGGATTGCAATTCTCCTTTGATGCTCTGTTGTGACACTAGCATTTCACCCATCATGTCCTCAACGGATCTCCTTGACCTGTTCGAGTTTTGGAAGTGACTTGGCCCTTGGTGTTGATAGTTCTGGGAATTTTGCTGGCCTTGATTAGTCGGGTATTGGTTATACTGGGCAGGAGGGGTGTACTGATCTTGAGGATATTGATTCTGGTGCTGGCCTTGGAATTGATTTTGGTTCTGATGGTTTTGGGGTCCTGGGTTTGGCTGATTTTGGAAATTTTGGAAGTTTCTCTGGTGGGGTGGCACATAGACAGGGTTCGGGTTTTGTGGGTTTTGGTTTTGGGAATGTTGGTTTCTTCCTGACCAGTTGGGCTGGTAGTCTGGGTTTACTGGTCCACGGTTAGGGTTTTGGTTCGGATGAGGGTTATACTAGTTCTGACCTTGGTTCTGATTGGCTCCCGTCACCCCATCGGAAGTTCGGATGATCCCTCCATGGTGCATCCCGTTGCCTACCTTGAATCCAATGCCCACTAGAATTGAAGTACCCCGCAGCATTAACCTGCTCCATATTCCCGAAATCATTAGGCTGATCATAGTTCGGTCCTTGATTTCCCTGCTCTGCACCCTTGTAATTCCCAGCTGGGGAAGGTGGTGGAGTGCTCTTCTCGATCGCACTCAGAAGTGACTTCTTCAGCTCATCCATTTTCTGCTCCAGTGTATTTTCCTGATCAGTAACCGAGGCAACAGCAGCCCGCTCTCGATTGTATCCTTCCCTTGAATGGTCATACTCTTTTTTTGCATTCAACAGCTTCCTTAGGACTCTCTTTGCTTCGCTAACCCGCAATTGCGTGAAGCTTCCTCCTGACGATGAATTTGCCAGGTCCTTGGTTACCGCGTTTGTAACATCCCGTTTTTCTAAACCTAATTTGTGAACCATAAATTACTTTTTTTAATGCTATTACTTTTTTTTTCGAGGCCCGTGAATTATTTGTCCGTGAATTAATTGTTGCTGGACTAGAGATTTGAGAAATACATGACTGCGCGAATATAATTAATTCCTGTCCGTGAGGAATATTTATTGGACTCAATTCTGTGTTGGATCTGATAAATTAAATAAATATTATAAAAATCCAGTCCGTGACAAATAAATTGTGTACTGCACAATTTAAAATAAAATACAAAGGACCGTGAATTAAACCAATTTAATTAATTTTCCCGGTTGATTTGATCATCAACCAGCTTTAATTTTATTTAATTAAACCAGCTTTAATTTTATTTAATTAAAGATTTTGTAAAGATTATCCTCCTCCGTGAAAAGATTTTCCTCCTCCGTGATCTGCAAACAAATAACAAATAAATTCAAATAAAAGAAAAGAAAATTGAATTCTTCCCCCTCAACCCACGTTAGAAAAAAAACTGCCCCCTCTCCCTTAAATCTCTCCCATATATCTTTAACCACCCTTCCCCTATATTAAATCTTCTCCTCAGTTTATTCTTCTCTCTTCTACGTTCTCTGCAGCAAGAAAAACAAAACACATTCTTCTCCAATTCAATTCAGGAAAACCTGAGCTCAATTAGTTCAATTACATGTAATCCATATTCCTCTGTTCATAGCACATTTTCGCACTTCTTTCGGAAATCAAACGCTATACAAAATTTTGGCAGAAACTGAATCTGCAAAATCCAGTGGGCTTTATTTTAAATAAGGACAACGTCCTAAATATTTTATCGATGGAAATGAAACTGTATTTATCATGCCGTGATTTGTGTTTTAACGTGCCTATCTGATATGGCTATGTGCCATTGTTATATAAATCGAATTCGGGTCCTTGTACGGCCGCAAACCCTACTTGGACTAGTGTACACCTATGGTAGATCGTGTGCTAGCGTACGGGCTGGCCGGTCTAGTGGCTTGGTTTGTGGCCACATTCCAAGTCATGTATTGGCAGATATGGCTAACGTCTATGGGAAAATGACTGATCAGTCGACTTTTACTATGGGAAAATGATTTTAGTGCCTCGGGCCTTTCTAAAGCTAAACCCCGACGGTTACTTAAGTATGGCATGATAAAATACCAATTTTTATTTAAAATGTTTTCGGCATGAGCCCATTGAGTATTCTTATAGTACTCAGCCCTGCATGTGTTTTTCCTATGTGCAGGTTGAGCGGCGACGAGGATGTGTTGGTGTTGAGCGAGTGAATTAAATATGTTATTGATGTCTTTGAACCTTGAGTGTCGTTGTGTCTTCACACATGACGTCACTCTTTCTCTTGGTCGTTTCCGCTGTGACGTGTCTTAAATTATGATTTATTTGGGCCGACAACTTTAATTGTTGGGGTAATGGATATTCTGAATTCCTTGTTGGATAATATTAAACTCTTGGTTATTTAGTTGGATATTAATTGTTGGTCCAACTTGTGTTGAAACCCTAATTCTTTTCGTCTTCTATTTAATTCTTTTAATCACGATCGCCCGTATTTATTAACCCTAAGGGGCGGTCGTGACAGTTTGGTATCAGAGCCAGGTTTCTTTCCGCTCTGGACCCAAGAGTCTTTTGGAGTCAAAATCCATCCTTGTATTAATTGGCTAAACTGTTAAATATCGAAGGCTCAACACCACAACTCGTCACGCCCAACCACGAAAGAAGAGGTAAGAATACTCTTGGTGACTTTTGAAATGAATTACTGAAAATTTTGAATTTGCGATGGGAAAATGGTCTCCTTGTGAAAATGGCAATATTGGGCCTATTGGAAATTTAAAGTGAATACTATGGCTGTTGGAAAATGTTGTGATCATATGGGACGTGAGACACTATGGGAGAATGTGATTGAAGGTGTTGATTGTTATGGATATTGAAGTGTGAATATGAATCGCATGCTTAAGGCGTAGACTTGTTATCACATGTTTGAACTGCGAATGAAATTTGAAGAACATATATGTTGATTACTTGAACGGCGAAAATTCTAATGCATATTTTGTTGAAATTATATGATTTTGGAACTATGAAACGCAAAGTATGACGCGTGTGTAGTTGCAATTATGTGATTGTGATATATAGATGGACATGAATTGCATGATTTGTGAAATGTGATTCCACAGGCGACGGATTGATTGAGTTACTATTTTTAATATTAATATACGCTTGATGAAATGCTATGGAATGCCAAATGGTTTATATGGATAAACATGTTTGACTCTGCAATATATAAATGACGTTTTATGTGATGATAATTCATGATTGATGAAGTACGAGGTATCGTATAGAATCATTGTGAAAGTGAAATGTGGAATTTTGAACCTTGTTGCAAACGTAGAACCCATATGAAGCTTGAATTAAGCAGCGATCGAATATGTGTTGAAGTATGAGACTATGAACTATGTCTGGAAAACATAGAGTGCCTAAGAAGTATGCTAGGCTGAACGTGCTTGAACATAGTTGTAAATTGATGACCACAATATCACTTTCCCGAGTGATGGGACAAACGAAAACATATACTTCGAATTAGACGGATTATTGTAATTGTCTATTGTCTTCCCTGGATGATAAGAGCAAAACGAAAGGAAGTTTCTAACGAGATCAAGGAAAGAAGAAATGTTATGTGATGTATCCTTACAACGACGAGAATTTGTGCCTGCAATCAAATAGAGTGAATGCAATCGGGCATAACATGTTAATGCGACGACGCGTTACAAATATGACAACACTTATGACACGTTAAGGCCGGGAGGGTTATTACCATGTTTTAATGAGAATGATTGCTAGGGCGTGCCAAAAACAATATGAAGATATGACCTTCAAGGACAATTAATCGTTGTAACGACACCAAGAGTCTTGACTTAGAATCTAGAGTTTTCGAGAACGCTTCTATTATCTTCGGGAAATGACGGAGTGCAACCTTTGTAGCTAGAATGGATAAATTTAATTGACGGTACTTACTTGGATTATCATAAATTTCTTTCTATGAAGCTCCTTCACAATGGTATTCTTTTCGTGCATTTAGAACTTTTGATTGACCTGCAATTTGCAAGTGATGCATCACTGTTTCCTTTTAATGAAAGTAGTGACTCATTCTTGTTCCCTTTGAGTCATTTTCGGAGCCATTTTAAATCAAGGGCAATTTCAATAGTGCTCCTCATGTTGAAACCCATTCTGATCCAAGTAAGGCTGTTAAATAGATTTCTAAATTACAAGACTCTCAAGAAAGACAATGGCTCGATCTCTGTAAACACATATGAGGAATAAGTTTCAAGAGACACATACAAAATGATACACCAACAACACGAGGAGTCGAATATTTTCGCATCTATGCTTAGTTGTAGCAAGCAGCCAAAGAATCGAACGTTAAGTCATACCAGACATTAGGTCTTGAGAAACAAAAGTTTAGAGAAGTCGTGTACATCAAATGATCACGTTTTGCGGCTCAGAATTTATGTACGTGGTTGATTAAGGGAGATACGGATAACAACTGAGAGTCGGAGTATTAAGGTCGTCGCATAAGATCATCGTTGTACGATAGTAATGGAATGAAAATACGAGTACCCTGATAGATTGAGATATACGAATGAAGGTCGTAGACGAGAGGAAATCATCCAGCAAGTGGCGAAATTGAATCAACTAAAATGTGAAACAATCGAAAGGAGAAACGCGTGCAAGCACCATCACCATCACCTCCTCCACCTAAGCCAGAATGGCATATTGAATAGTTTTTGCTAAAGCAAAATCCTCCTATATTCGATGGGATAGGAGAGCCAGCAAAGGTCGAGACTTGGATACGCGTATTGGAGAGCATCTTCGAATTCTTGAAGTGCACCGAGGAAGAGCAATTGATTTACGTAACCTACCAACTCACGGATTCGGCCGACTTTAGGTGGGACTAAGTAAGGGACCTGACCCCTAAGAAAGTGGGTAGAATGACTTGGGTGAACTTTAATGAGACGATATATAACAAGTACATACCAAAGAGCTACTAAAAGGCAAAGGCGGTTGAGTTTTACAACTTAACCCATGGGCGTATGTCGGTGACTGAATATGACCGCACCCTCCGCGATATGACCCAGTATGCACCGGATCAGGTTGACACAGACGAGAAACTGGCCGAGAAGTTCCGTGAAGGGTTGAGACATGAGATAAGAATGTCATTAGCTAGCCGTGGGAGACTTACATACGTGGAAGCATTGGCCCTTGCACTAGACATTGAGGCAGCTATGCCCAAGGAGAGAGTAACGGAGAACACTACACTGGCACTGCCTCCACCAAATTATTCTCGAGAGAAGAGAAAGTGGGATGAAAAATAAGGCTCCCTAGGAAAATAAGGGATACCAGCCCACCCAAAACCGACCACAGTATGGGGATAGGAAAAAATTTCTCAAACCAGAGGGGTGACTTCCGACCCAGACCACCACAATGCAATGTGTGCTCCAGGTACCATTTTGGAGAGTGTAGAGTGCAGAAAACTACCAAGTGCTTTAACGGTGGGGGAAATGACCACTTCTCTAGAGAGTGTCCGAGCAAGAATGCGGGGATGGGGTCAAGGCAGAACAATCAAGGATTTCGTCAGTAGTCGAGGGCACTACCGGCTGAACTAAGGATGAATCGTGATCAATCTCCGCGACAACAACAACCTAACCGCCCAAGACTTCCCTCCCAGGCTAGAGCGTATGCGCTGAGTTCTAGACAAACCAAGACTGAACAAGGGAGTCACGAGAGTGGAAATTTGGCAGAACTATGTGTGGACACATTAAGTTGCCTGCTAATAAATCTGAACATAAGATGATGGTGACCTCACCAGTGGGAGGGGTAATAGAGATTTCTCGAACATGCTCGAACATAGAAATTTCCATGGGAGAACTTAGGCTAGTCGCGCACAACTTACAAGTTATGGCCATGAAGGATATCGATGTAATCTTAGGAATGGATTGGTTGGCTGCGAATTTTGCTACCATCCGATGTAAGGAGAGACAAACATCATTACAAGCCCCTGGAAAGGATCCAATCGTGTACCACGGGATCACGATGAACAGAAAAACGTCTATCATCTCCGCACTCCAAGCCACTACGATGTAGAGAAAAGGGCGTCCTGCCTATCTGGTCTATCTACAAGGAGATGAGAAGGAGGAAAGGAAAGTGGAGGATGTCGCTGTGTTACGAGAATTTCCAGACGTCTTTCCTGAAGCGTTACCTGGTCCACCGCCAGATCGACAATTGGAGTTCACAATCGACCTAGAGCCAGGGTCGGCACCAGTGTCTAAGGCTCCATATCGAATGGCACCATTGCAAGAGCTAATGGATTTAGGTTTTATTAGACCCAGTGTTTCACCGTGGGGCGCGCCTGTGCTTTTTGTCAAGAAGAAGGATGGATCAATGAGAATGTGTATCGATTACTGAGAATTGAACAAGATGACTCTCAAGAACAAATATCCACTGCCGAGAATAGATGACCTATTTGATCAACTTCGAGGAGCTGGTGTGTTCTCAAAGATGGATTTAAGGTCCGGATACCATCAGTTGAGAGTTCGACGAGAAGACATACCGAAGACTGCTTTTCGCACGAGATATGGTCACTATGAGTTTGTGGTGATGCCGTTTGGATTGACGAATGCACCTGCAGTGTTCATGGATTTGATGAACCGGGTATTTCACCCATACTTGGATAAATTCGTTTTGGTATTCATAGATGATGTACTCGTCTATTCGAGGAATGAGAAGGAACACGAGGAGCACCTGTGAATCACTTTGGAGACGTTGAGGAGTGAGAAACTGTATGTCAAATTCAGCAAGTGTGAGTTTTGGCTTAAGGAAGTAAACTTCCTTGGTCACATTGTGTCGGCAGAAGGAATTCGAGTGGATCTCGCTAAGGTCGAGGCGGTACAACAATAGAAAGCACCTTCAACACCAAACGAGATTCAGAGTTTCCTAGGCATGGCAGGATACTACCGAAGTTTTATAGACGGATTCTCCAAGATAGTGAGACCCATGACCCAACAACTCAAGAAGGGGGTAAAAGTCAATTGGACCCCAGAGTGTGAGGCAAGTTTCCAACTGTTGAAGGAAAAGCTAACTAGTGCACCGATTCTAGCTGTGCTAGAACATGGAGTGAACTACGTGGTATACACACACGCTTCGAAGGTGGGACTTGGATGTGTGTTGATGCAGAACAACAAAGTGATTGCTTATGCATCACGACAATTGAGGCCACACGAGTTGAACTATCCAACCCACGACTTGGAGTTAGCAGCGGTAGTACACGCCTTAAAGATTTGGAGACATCACCTCTACGGAGTCCGATGTGAGATCTTCACGGATCACAAAAGCTAGAAGTACTTCTTCGAGCAGAAAGATTTGAATATACGGCAACGAAGATGGCTCGAATTGGTGAAGGACTACGATTGTGGCATCAATTACCATCCCCGGCAAAGCAAATGTTGTGGCGGATGCTTTGAGCCGGAAAGATCATTCACAGCTGGCTACTTTTATCACCAAAGAAGAAATCTTGATTCACGAGTTTAACAAGATGCGTTTGGAAGTGGTGAGGGCACCTGAAACAGTGGAAGCCCGAATCGTCACTTTAGTCGTTGAACCTGATCTAAGGTCGAGGATTATTGAAGCACAACGGATGGATGCGAACTTGGAGGAAATTCGGATAGAAGTGCGAACTGGCAAATCTGGGAACTTTAGTGAAGAAGGTGACAATGCCCTTACTTTCGAAAGAAGATTATGCATGCCGGATAACGAGGGGCTCAAAAACGAGGTGATGAGTGAAGCTCATGAGACACCTTACACCGCTCACCCAGGAAGTACGAAAATGTATCAAGATCTGAAGAAGTCCTTTTGGTGGAATGGTATGAAGAGGGACATAGCGTCATTCGTCGAGAGATGTTTAGTCTGTCAGCAAGTGAAGATTCTACATCAACGACCGTATGGGAAGTTGCAACCACTAGAGATTCCCGAGTGGAAATGGGAGCACATCGCCATGGATTTCGTGACAGGTTTGCCAAGGACTCTAAGGGGGAACACCGCCATTTGGGTAATTATAGATCGACTTACCAAGAGTGCGCATTTCATACCGATTCTTATAAGCTATGGGTCCAGTAAACTGGCTCAAATTTACATAAGGGAGATAGTTCGATTGCATGGAGTCCCAGTGACTATCACGTCCGACCGTGAGCCGAAATTCACCTCAAGATTTTGGATAAGTTTACAGAAAGAGCTTGGAACCAAATTGAACTTCAGCACAGCGTTTCACCCGCAAACCGATGGACAGTCTGAAAGAACGATCCAAACTCTCGAAGATATGCTAAGAGTCGTGGTACTCGACCGAGGAGGAAGTTGGGAGGCAGCACTACCACTAATTGAGTTCGCCTACAACAATTGTTTTCAGGCAACGATAAACATGGCACCATACGAGGCATTATACGGAAGAAAGTGTAGATCGCCGCTCTACTGGGATGAAGTTGGCGAGAGAAGAATACTCAGACCTGATGTCGTTGAAGGATAAAAGAAGCTCAAGACAAACAAAAATCATATGCGGACGTCCGACGAACTGATCTACAATTCCAAGCTGGCGACAAAGTTTTCCTAAAAGTATCCCCGTCAAAAGGGATAACACGATTCGGCGTCAAAGGCAAACTGAAGCCGCGCTTTATTGGGCCTTATGAAATCCTTGAAGGAGTGGGCCCCGTTGCATACCGTTTGGCGCTCCCACCAAACCTTGGAAATGTTCACGACGTTTTTCATGTGTCACAGTTACGAAAATACGTGTTTGACCCGAAGCACGTGATCCGTTTTGAGGAAGTCGCATTGAATCCGGATTTGAGCTACTCAGAGAGACCCCATTCTATTTTGGACCGAAAGATCCAAATTGTTAGAAATAAAAATGTTGCTTGTGTGAAAGTACTATGGGAATATCATGGGCATGAAAAAGCCACGAGAGAGAATGAGGATAAAATGATGGAATGTATCCAGAACTCTTTACCTGAGGGTAATAAATTTCGGGACGAAATTTCTGTTAAGGTTGGTAGGATGTAACGTCCCGTTTTTCTAAACCTAATTTGTGAACCATAAATTACTTTTTTTAATGCTATTACTTTTTTTTTCGAGGCCCGTGAATTATTTGTCCGTGAATTAATTGTTGCTGGACTAGAGATTTGAGAAATACATGACTGCGCGAATATAATTAATTCCTGTCCGTGAGGAATATTTATTGGACTCAATTCTGTGTTGGATCTGATAAATTAAATAAATATTATAAAAATCCAGTCCGTGACAAATAAATTGTGTACTGCACAATTTAAAATAAAATACAAAGGACCGTGAATTAAACCAATTTAATTAATTTTCCCGGTTGATTTGATCATCAACCAGCTTTAATTTTATTTAATTAAACCAGCTTTAATTTTATTTAATTAAAGATTTTGTAAAGATTATCCTCCTCCGTGAAAAGATTTTCCTCCTCCGTGATCTGCAAACAAATAACAAATAAATTCAAATAAAAGAAAAGAAAATTGAATTCTTCCCCCTCAACCCACGTTAGAAAAAAAACTGCCCCCTCTCCCTTAAATCTCTCCCATATATCTTTAACCACCCTTCCCCTATATTAAATCTTCTCCTCAGTTTATTCTTCTCTCTTCTACGTTCTCTGCAGCAAGAAAAACAAAACACATTCTTCTCCAATTCAATTCAGGAAAACCTGAGCTCAATTAGTTCAATTACATGTAATCCATATTCCTCTGTTCATAGCACATTTTCGCACTTCTTTCGGAAATCAAACGCTATACAAAATTTTGGCAGAAACTGAATCTGCAAAATCTAGTGGGCTTTCTTTTAAATAAGGACAACGTCCTAAATATTTTATCGATGGAAATGAAACTGTATTTATCATGCCGTGATTTGTGTTTTAACGTGCCTATCTGATATGGCTATGTGCCATTGTTATATAAATCGAATTCGGGTCCTTGTAGGGCCGCAAACCCTACTTGGACTAGTGTACACCTATGGTAGATCGTGTGCTAGCGTACGGGCTGGCCGGTCTAGTGGCTTGGTTTGTGGCCACATTCCAAGTCATGTATTGGCAGATATGGCTAACGTCTATGGGAAAATGACTGATCAGTCGACTTTTACTATGGGAAAATGATTTTAGTGCCTCTGGCCTTTCTAAAGCTAAACCCCGACGGTTACTTAAGTATGGCATGATAAAATACCAATTTTTATTTAAAATGTTTTCGGCATGAGCCCATTGAGTATTCTTATAGTACTCAGCCCTGCATGTATTTTTCCTGTGTGCAGGTTGAGCGGCGACGAGGATGTGTTGGTGTTGAGCGAGTGAATTAAATATGTTATTGATGTCTTTGAACCTTGAGTGTCGTTGTGTCTTCACACATGACGTCACTCTTTCTCTTGGTCGTTTCCGCTGTGACGTGTCTTAAATTATGATTTATTTGGGCCGACAACTTTAATTGTTGGGGTAATGGATATTCTGAATTCCTTGTTGGATAATATTAAACTCTTGGTTATTTAGTTGGATATTAATTGTTGGTCAAACTTGTGTTGAAACCCTAATTCTTTTCGTCTTCTATTTAATTCTTTTAATCACGATCGCCCGTATTTATTAACCCTAAGGGGCGGTCGTGACAGCGTTCATGCCTTCGTAGAAAGTATGATGTACTTCAATGTCCGCCATGCGATGGTTGGGACATGATTCCAAAAGACCCATGTATCTTGCCCAATAATCACTCAAGGGCTCATCATACCCTTGCTTCACATTAGTTATTTCCCTCTTCAGTGCGCTTGTCTTGGATGACGGAAAAAACTCGCCCAGAAATGCTGACTTGAAATCGGCCCAAGTCTCAATAGAGTTGGGGGGCAGGCGCATGAACCAGGTGTTATCTTCCCCCTTGAGCACAAATGGCAAAGCCTTCAGCCTATAATCATCCTCAGTTGCTCCTGCTGGTCTCCTCTGCGCCCTACAAATTTTGCAAAACTCATGAAGAAACTCATACGGCCCTTCGTAGCTCTTCCCGCAGTACGTAGGCAGGCTTCACATCGCAGGCGGTTTGCCCTGGAGTAACGACTATGGCTTGCGGGGGCTCTCCTTCAGTATGCGCGTTCAGCGTCCCTATCTCCGGGTCCTCATCTCCCTGGTTGGCCATTTCCCTTGGGTTGCCTTCCAACAGTGGTATCTCTTCTTGTATCGGTCCCTCTATGGTGCCCTTCTCTTCGTCACTACTCGTGCCTAGGTCAGACAAGGTGGTCGACAGGCCAGAACGAGTGGTTACGAGTATAGATCCTCGCTGAAGTATCTTCGGTCTCCCCTGGTCAGGAGCCGAACTGCTTCTCATAAACTGAAATGAAATGAAAAGAAAAGAAAAAGAAGATTATGCACAATATATACGCCAAAGTATCACACACAAAAGTAACTAGTAACGCCATCCATCCCCGGCAACGGCGCCATTTGAAAGGACCTCAGGGCGCTTAGGTGTCGTTCAAGCAAGGATATATCCTACTGGTCAGGATAGAGATCCTAACTAAGCCTAGACCCTGGTTTCAAAAATTCCTCAACCCACTTCTACTGATCAGTATAGTGGTGGTAAGGGTCGAATCCCACAGAGATGGTGCGTTAAAACTATTGTGGTGATATTCTGGATGGTTTGGTTAGCTACCACGCTCGGGTTGAGTCTCTACCTAGGCAAGAACTTAAAGGTAATTTCCTACTGACTGGAATGGGGAAAGAAGTGTAGGGGTTCAGCTGTGTACGTGGAAATAGGGGGACATTTTTATAACAGAAAATATTTGGAAGGTACGAGATTCTATTTTGGGCTAGACAGAATATTCAGAGGGTAGTGGTAGTCATGGTGACTAGGCTGACAGATCTGCAGGTTATAACTAAAAGTAAAGGACAAAAAAAAGCAAAAAGCATCTAAAAAGCAAAGTGGTCCCCAACATTAGACATGGACATCATCTTCTTCAACAACACAAACTAAAATCAGAAAATAATTTCAGATTCAACACGGAAACACAGTTTATCAATTCGCGAACACAGATCCACAAATAAGAACACCAAATCTGAAATCAAAACACAGAAAATGCAACTCCGCGTACTGGTCAGCAGGAAAACGAAAACGAACTCAAACAAGACTTCACATGCAGCGATTCACTCACGATCAATAGTTCCACATTTAACTAAAGGAATTTTGACGGAAACAAAGAAATGAAAGTTTCAGCACTTAAACACCAAGGAACCTTAGATCTAAGCTAACTAGGCGGAATAGGAAGGAAAAGAAATCAACACCATAACTGAAACGGAAATCAACTTCATATCATAAACACGTTCGGATCTTCCACAAGTACTTCAAAACAGAAAATATCCAAAAGTAAACAAAGATCCAACGTAAGGAAAGCAAGTAAATTAAACTACGAAAGCGAATAAAAGTGTTTTGCCACTCCGGGCGATGATATCTCTAACTACGGTTCTGCTGGCTGGAACGGACGATCTGGAACTCCGGGAACATCTAGATCTTCAAGTGACCATGGCAGTGGCGAGGAACGAGATTCAGGACTGGGCTGAAGGACTGAACTCCGAGAGAATTCTACCTAAGAGTGATGATGATGAATTCCCCCCTAAGCTACCTTTTTCTCTCCAAGTGGCTTCCTTTTATAGGGAGGCTTACCCTTGATTTTTAGGGTAAGACCTTGAGGTGAAATGACTTCTTTGCCCTTAATTGTGATTGAGCAGTCCCAGCTATCCTCCTTCTCCATCTCGAGCCACTTTTGCATGTATACTGGTCAGTACGTAATCGTCCTGACGCCCTTTTTACTTGAAGTGTCTGAAACTCTGCCTACTGGCTAGAACGCTTACCCTGCACGCTTAAGCAACTAGTTTTGCAGATATAATTCAATTATGCACATCATACTGACCCGTAACCTAGGCCTAGAATACGACTTATCAGTTTTTTGTGTGTCGCATGAGCAGGTGAATATAATAAGGCAAAATTTCCTTAGTGAAGGCAATTGAAGATAGGATACATGTCAACTTTGATGTCTTTTTCCTTAATAAGCTGAATTCGGTTTGGATGAAGTAAGAACGATAGAGGATGCCTTAGATAACCTAGTTGTGAAGCTCCACTATAAGAGTGAGTTATAAGCCTAAACACTTTGAGCTAACGTGTAAAAAATGGGGGGGCCGCCACTGGATGTTTAGGGAGAAGAGTCTGAAGGAGAAAAATTGTGGGAAAAAGGGTTCTGAGGAATAAGATGGGCGAAGTCCAGGGGAGAAGTAAAATAAATATTCGGAGGTATAAGCTGAAGAAGTCCAGGGGTGAAATAAAATAAATATTCGTAGGTATAAGCTGGACGAAGTCCAGGGGATATGAAAATATATATATATATATATATATATATATATATGGGTGTGTTAAGGTCCTTCGCAGCTTTTCAATCCAAGCTTCAATCAGATCACAACCATTGGATCCTTGAATTGGATGGTTGTGATGATCTGCATTATTACACTATAATGGTGCATTATTAGTCGGTGTGCATTATTCAACTGAAAATCTGCATTATTATATGACATGTGGCATCAATCTAACTGTCGGATGACAAAATCGTGGGGCTGAGATTAAAAAGAACAATAGAACAAAAGATACAAAAAGAAAATGAATACATCTATATATATATATATATATATATATATATAGGGGTGCTTTATAATGATAACCCCAATTTCCGTAATAACCCTATAATTAAATCTGGACCACACATTTTTAAAATCACGCGGTCTAGATTAAAACTTAGATTTACTTCATAAAAAAAACGCGGGGGTAAATATGTCATTTCGCTCAAGATAAAATTTACGTATCCAAATTTTGCTCATTTAATTTCTGAATTTCGCTCATTTTATCATTTTATCAGTCAGTCAAAAGTATCATTTTATCAACCCAGAGTATCATTCTATCCGGGAAAACTATCATTCTATGCAATAAACCTAACATATATCATTTTATCATTTTATGAGTCAGTCAAAAGTTCATTTTATCAACTCAGAGTATCATTCTATCCGGAAAAACTATCATTTTATCAGTTTTAAGTCATTTTGTCACGTTAAAGTATCATTTTATCAGCTTATATGCAATTTCTTCAGCTAAACTACCATTTTTATAAGGTTACTGTCATTTTATCTGCTTAGATTATCATTTTATAAGGTAAAAGTATCATTTTATTAAACAAAAATGTAATTTTATACACAAAAAATACCTATCATTCTATCGGCTGAAAGTATCATTCTACCCGGCAAAACTATCATTCTATCGGCTGAAAATAACATTCTATCCGGCAAAACTATCATTTTATTATTTTATCATTTAACGTGATATTTGCCGAAATTCAGAGTATCATTTTATCAACTCAGAGTATCATTCTATGCGGCAAAACTATCATTCTATGCAATAAACCTATCATTTTATCATTTTACGTGATATTTGGCGAAATTCGGAGTATCATTTTATCATTCAGAGTATCATTTTTATCAACTCAGAGTATCATTCTATCCGGCAAAACTATCATTCTATGCAATAAACCTATCATTTTATCATTTTATCATTTTAGGTGATATTTGGCGAAATTCAGAGTATCATTTTATCATTTAGAGTATCATTTTATCGGCTGAAAGTAACATTCTATCCGGAAAAACTATCATTTTATCAGTTTAGATTATCATTTTATCAGGTAAAAGTATCATTTTATTAAACAAAAATGTCATTTTATACACAAAAAATACCTATCATTCTATCGGCTGAAAGTATCATTCTACCCGGCAAAACTATCATTCTATCGGCTGAAAATATCATTCTATCCGGCAAAACTATCATTTTATCATTTTATCATTTTACGTGATATTTGGCGAAATTCAGAGTATCATTTTATCAGTCAAGAGTATCATTTTATCAACTCAGAGTATCATTCCATCCGGCAAAACTATCATTCTATGCAATAAACCTATCATTTTATCATTTTATCATTTTACGTGATATTTGGCGAAATTCAGAGTATCATTTTATCATTCAGAGTATCATTTTATCAACACAAAGTATCATTCTATCCGGCAAAACTATCATTCTATGCAATAAACCTACCATTTTATCATTTTACGTGATATTTGGCGAAATTCAGAGTTTCATTTTATCATTCAGAGTATCATTTTATCGGCTGAAAGTATCATTCTATCCGAAAAAACTATCACTTTATCAGTTTTATGTCATTTTGTCACGTTAAAGTATCATTTTATCAGCTTATATGCAATTTCTTCAGCTAAACTATCATTTTTATAAGGTTACTGTCATTTTATCCGCTTAGATTATCATTTTATCAGGTAAAAGTATCATTTTATTAAACAAAAATGTCATTTTATACACCAAAAATACCTATCATTCTATCGGCTGAAAGTATCATTCTACTTGACAAAACTATCATTCTATCGGCTGAAAGTATCATTCTATCCGGAAAAACTATCATTTTATCAGTTTTAAGTCATTTTGTCAAGTTAAAGTATCATTTTATCAGCTTATATGCAATTTCTTTAGCTAAACTATCATTTTTATAACGTTACTGTCATTTTATCCGCTTAGATTATCATTTTATCAGGTAAAAGTATCATTTTATTAAACAAAAATGTCATTTTATACACCAAAAATACCTATCATTCTATCGGCTGAAAGTATCATTCTACCCGGCAAAACTATCATTCTATCGGCTGAAAGTATCATTCTATCCGGCAAAACTATCATTTTATCATTTTATCATTTTACGTGATATATGGCGAAATTCAGAGTATCATTTTATCAGTCAAGAGTATCATTTTATCAAATCAGAGTATCATTCTATCCGACAAAACTATCATTCTATGCAATAAACCTATCATTTTATCATTTTACGTGATATTTGGCGAAATTCAGAGTAGCATTTTATCATTCAGAGTATCATTTTATCAACTCAGAGTATCATTCTATCCGGCAAAACTATCATTCTATGCAATAAACCTATCATTTTATCATTTTGTCATTTTACGTGATATTTGGCGAAATTCAGAGTATCATTTTATCGGCTGAAAGTATCATTCTATCGGGAAAAACTATCATTTTATTAGTTTTATGTCAATTTGTCACGATAAAGTATCATTTTATCAGCTTATATGCAATTTCTTCAGCTAAACTATCATTTTTATAAGGTTACTGTCATTTTATCCGCTTAGATTATCATTTCATCAGGTAAAAGTATCATTTTATTAAACAAAAATGTCATTTTATACACCAAAAATACCTATCATTCTATCGGCTGAAAATATCATTCTACCTGACAAAACTATCATTCTATCGGTTGAAAGTATCATTCTATCCCGAAAAACTATCATTTTATCAGTTTTAAGTAATTTTGTCTTAAAGTATCATTTTATCAGCTTATATGCAATTTCTTCAGCTAAACTATCATTTTTATAAGGTTACTGTCATTTTATCCGCTTAGATTATCATTTTATCAGTTAAAAGTATCATTTTATTAAACAAAAATGTCATTTTATACACCAAAAATACCTTTCATTCTATCGGCTGAAAGTATCATTCTACCTGACAAAACTATCATTCTATCGGCTGAAAGTATCATTCTATCCGGAAAAACTATCATTTTATCAGCTTATATGCAATTTCTTCAGCTAAACTATCATTTTTATAAGATTACTGTCATTTTATCCGCTTAGATTATAATTTTATCAGGTAAAAGTATCATTTTATAAAACAAAAATGTCATTTTATACACCAAAAATACCTATCATTCTATCGGCTGAAAGTATCATTCTACTTGACAAAACTATCATTCTATCGGCTGAAAGTATCATTCTATCCGGAAAAAACTATCATTTTATCAGTTTTTTAAGTCATTTTGTCAAGTTAAAGTATCATTTTATCAGCTTATATGCAATTTCTTCAGCTAAACTATCATTTTTATAAGGTTCATGTCATTTTATCCTCTTAGATTATCATTTGATAAGGTAAAAGTATCATTTTATTAAACAAAAATGTCATTTTATACATAAAAAATACCTATCATTCTATCGGCTGAAAGTATCATTCTACCCGACAAAACTATCATTCTATCGGCTGAAAATATCATTCTATCCGGCAAAACTATCATTTTATCATTTTACGTGATATTTGGCGAAATTCAGAGTATCATTTTATCAGTCAAGAGTATCATTTTATCAACTCAGAGTATCATTCCATCCGGCAAAACTATCATTCTATGCAATAAACCTATCATTTTATCATTTTATCATTTTACGTGATATTTGGCGAAATTCAGAGTATCATTTTATCATTCAGAGTATCATTTTATAAACTCAGAGTATCATTCTATCCGGCAAAACTATCATTCTATGCAATAAACCTACCATTTTATCATTTTACGTGATATTTGGCGAAATTCAGAGTTTCATTTTATCATTCAGAGTATCATTTTATCGGCTGAAAGTATCATTCTATCCGAAAAAACTATCACTTTATCAGTTTTATGTCATTTTGTCACGTTAAAGTATCATTTTATCAGCTTATATGCAATTTCTTCAGCTAAACTATCATTTTTATAAGGTTACTGTCATTTTATCCGCTTAGATTATCATTTTATCAGGTAAAAGTATCATTTTATTAAACAAAAATGTCATTTTATACACCAAAAATACCTATCATTCTATCGGCTGAAAGTATCATTCTACTTGACAAAACTATCATTCTATCGGCTGAAAGTATCATTCTATCCGGAAAAACTATCATTTTATCAGTTTTAAGTCATTTTGTCAAGTTAAAGTATCATTTTATCAGCTTGTATGCAATTTCTTTAGCTAAACTATCATTTTTATAACGTTACTGTCATTTTATCCGCTTAGATTATCATTTTATCAGGTAAAAGTATCATTTTATTAAACAAAAATGTCATTTTATACACCAAAAATACCTATCATTCTATCGGCTGAAAGTATCATTCTACCCGGCAAAACTATCATTCTATCGGCTGAAAGTATCATTCTACTTGACAAAACTATCATTCTATCGGCTGAAAGTATCATTCTATCCGGAAAAACTATCATTTTATCAGTTTTAAGTCATTTTGTCAAGTTAAAGTATCATTTTATCAGCTTATATGCAATTTCTTCAGCTAAACTATCATTTTTATAAGGTTCATGTCATTTTATCCTCTTAGATTATCATTTGATAAGGTAAAAGTATCATTTTATTAAACAAAAATGTCATTTTATACATAAAAAATACCTATCATTCTATCGGCTGAAAGTATCATTCTACCCGACAAAACTATCATTCTATCGGCTGAAAATATCATTCTATCCGGCAAAACTATCATTTTATCATTTTACGTGATATTTGGCGAAATTCAGAGTATCATTTTATCAGTCAAGAGTATCATTTTATCAACTCAGAGTATCATTCCATCCGGCAAAACTATCATTCTATGCAATAAACCTATCATTTTATCATTTTATCATTTTACGTGATATTTGGCGAAATTCAGAGTATCATTTTATCATTCAGAGTATCATTTTATAAACTCAGAGTATCATTCTATCCGGCAAAACTATCATTCTATGCAATAACCTACCATTTTATCATTTTACGTGATATTTGGCGAAATTCAGAGTTTCATTTTATCATTCAGAGTATCATTTATCGGCTGAAAGTATCATTCTATCCGAAAAAAACTATCACTTTATCAGTTTTATGTCATTTTGTCACGTTAAAGTATCATTTTATCAGCTTATATGCAATTTCTTCAGCTAAACTATCATTTTTATAAGGTTACTGTCATTTTAATCCGCTTAGATTATCATTTTATCAGGTAAAAGTATCATTTTATTAAACAAAAATGTCATTTTATACACCAAAAATACCTATCATTCTATCGGCTGAAAGTATCATTCTACTTGACAAAACTATCATTCTATCGGCTGAAAGTATCATTCTATCCGGAAAAACTATCATTTTATCAGTTTTTAAGTCATTTTGTCAAGTTAAAGTATCATTTTATCAGCTTGTATGCAATTTCTTTAGCTAAACTATCATTTTTATAACGTTACTGTCATTTTATCCGCTTAGATTATCATTTTATCAGGTAAAAGTATCATTTTATTAAACAAAAATGTCATTTTATACACCAAAAATACCTATCATTCTATCGGCTGAAAGTATCATTCTACCCGGCAAAACTATCATTCTATCGGCTGAAAGTATCATTCTATCCGGCAAAACTATCATTTTATCATTTTATCATTTTACGTGATATATGGCGAAATTCAGAGTATCATTTTATCAGTCAAGAGTATCATTTTATCAAATCAGAGTATCATTCTATCCGACAAAACTATCATTCTATGCAATAAACCTATCATTTTATCATTTTACGTGATATTTGGCGAAATTCAGAGTAGCATTTTATCATTCAGAGTATCATTTTATCAACTCAGAGTATCATTCTATCCGGCAAAACTATCATTCTATGCAATAAACCTATCATTTTATCATTTTATCATTTTACGTGATATTTAGCGAAATTCAGAGTATCATTTTATCGGCTGAAAGTATCATTCTATCAGGAAAAACTATCATTTTATCAGTTTTATGTCAATTTGTCACGATAAAGTATCATTTTATCAGCTTATATGCAATTTCTTCAGCTAAACTATCATTTTTATAAGATTACTGTCATTTTATCCGCTTAGATTATCATTTCATCAGGTAAAAGTATCATTTTATTAAACAAAAATGTCATTTTATACACCAAAAATACCTATCATTCTATCGGCTGAAAATATCATTCTACCTGACAAAACTATCATTCTATCGGCTGAAAGTATCATTCTATCCCGAAAACTATCATTTTATCAGTTTTAAGTAATTTTGTGTTAAAGTATCATTTTATCAGCTTATATGCAATTTCTTCAGCTAACTATCATTTTTATAAGGTTTACTGTCATTTTTATCCGCTTAGATTATCATTTTATCAGTTAAAAGTATCATTTTATTAAACAAAAAATGTCATTTTATACACCAAAAATACCTTTCATTCTATCGGCTGAAAGTATCATTCTACCCTGACAAAACTATCATTCTATCGGCTGTGAAAGTATCATTCTATCCGGAAAAACTATCATTTTATCAGTTTTAAGTCATTTTGTCACGTTAAAGTATCATTTTATCAGCTTATATGCAATTTCTTCAGCTAAACTATCATTTTTATAAGGTTACTGTCATTTTATCCGCTTAGATTATCATTTTATCAGGTAAAAGTATCATTTTATTAAACAAAATTGTCATTTTATACACCAAAAATACCTATCATTCTATCGGCTGAAAGTATCATTCAATCCGGAAAAACTATCATTTTATCAGTTTTAAGTCATTTTGTCAAGTTAAAGTATCATTTTATCAGCTTATATGCAATTTCTTCAGCTAAACTATCATTTTTATAAGGTTACTGTCATTTTATCCGCTTAGATTATCATTTTATAAGGTAAAAGTATCATTTTATTAAACAAAAATGTCATTTTATACACAAAAAATACCTATCATTCTATCGGCTGAAAGTATCATTCTACCCGGCAAAACTATCATTCTATCGGCTGAAAGTATCATTTTATCCGGCAAAACTATCATTTTATCATTTTATCATTTTACGTGATATATGGCGAAATTCAGAGTATCATTTTATCAGTCAAGAGATCATTTTATCACCCTCAAGAGGATCATTCTATCCGGCAAAAATATCAGTTCTATGACTATAAACCCTATATTTTATTCCTTTTAGTGATATATGGCGAAATTCAGAGTAGCATTTTCTCATTCAGAGTATCATTATCACAACTCAGAGTATATTCTATCCGGCAAACTAATTCTCTGCAATAACCCATCATTTTCTCAATTTTATCTTTTACGTGATATTTGGCGCAATCAGGGCTCATTTTCTCGGTTGTGAAAAGGTTGATGAAAGTATCATTTATGGGAACGAGAACGGACCCCAACACTATTTTTCGTAGTTTATGTCACTGGTCCCGCTACCGTCTCATTTGCTCCGCTTATATGCAAATTCTTCCGCCTAACTCTCCCTTTTCTCAGGTTCCTGCATTTTATCCACTTAGCTTATCAGTTCATCAGGTCAAAGTATGCATTGTATTAAACAACAAACCTGTCCTTTTCTCCCCACCACTCCCTATCACTTCTCTCGGGGTGAATGCCAGTCTCTTCTACCTGACAAACTCCCCTTCTATACGGCTGAAAGGATATATTCTATCACCGACACAA